>NC_140999.1:117114252-117394530 GCF_052327205.1 Somniosus microcephalus | reverse complement strand
CAGTAAACCAAGAAAAGAATATATATAAACAATGCGAATGTATATTTATACACTCAGGGATATACCTGTTTATACACTGTATGAATAGAACTGCGTTTATGTGGTAAACCATAAATGTATTTTGATGCTTTGGCAACATAAGATGTAACTTATCATGCCAATAAAGCTATTTTAATTGTAAAAAATTGTAATTGTGTAGGGCAGGAGGAGGTGGTGTGTAGGGCAGGAGGAGGAGGGTGTATAGGGCAGGAGGAGGGGGGGTGTATAGGGCAGTAGGAGGGGGGTATAGGGCAGGAGGAGGGGGGTGTATAGGGCAGGAGGAGGGGGGTGTGTAGGGCAGGAGGAGGGGGGTGTGTAGGGCAGGAGGAGGGGGGTGTGGAGGGCAGGAGGGTTGTGTGTAGGGCAGCAGGAGTGGGGTGTATAGGGCAGGAGGGGAGTGTATAGGGCAGGAGGAGGGGGGTTTAGAGGGCAGGAGGGGGGGTGTGTAGGGCAGGAGGAGGGGGGTGTAAAGCAGGAGGAGCGGGGTGTGTAGGGTAGGAGGAGGGGGGCTGTGTGTAGGGCAGGAGGAGGGGTGTGTGTAGGGCAGGAGGAGGGTGGTGTGTGTAGGGCAGGAGGAGGGCAGGTGTAGGGCAGGAGGAGGGGGTGTTGTGTAGGGCAGGAGGAGGGGGGTGTAGGGCAGGAGGAGGTGGGTGTAGAGCAGGAGGAGCGGGGTGTGTAGGGTAGGAGGAGGGGGGCTGTGTGTAGGGCAGGAGGAGGGGTGTGTGTAGGGCAGGAGGAGGGGTGTGTGTAGGGCAGGAGGAGGGGGGGTGTGTGTAGGGCAGGAGGAGGGCGGGTGTGTGTAGGGCAGGAGGAGGGGGTGTGTAGGGCAGGAGGAGGGGGGTGTATAGGGCAGGAGGAGGGGGACTGTGTGTAGGGCAGGAGGAGGTGGGTTTGTAGGGCAGGAGGAGGAGGGTGTGTAGGGCAGGAGGAGGAGGGTGTGTAGGGCAGGAGGAGGGGGGTGTAGGGCAGGTGGAGCAGGGTGTATAGGGCAGGAGGAGGTGGGTGTGTAGGGCAGGAGGAGAGTGGTGTGTAGGGCAGGAGGAGAGGGGTGTGTACGGCAGGAGGAGGGGGGTGTAGGGCAGGAGGAGAGGGTTGTGTAGGGCAGGAGGAGCAGGGGTGTATAGGGCAGGAGGAGGGGTGGTGTAGGGCAGGAGGAGGGGGCATTGTGTAGGGCAGGAGGAGGGGCTGTGTAGGGCAGGAGGAGGGGGGTGTAGAGGGCAGGAGGGGGGTGTAGGGCAGGAGGAGGGGGTGTAGAGGGCAGGAGGGGGGTTGTAGGGCATGAGGAGGGGGGTGTAGGGCAGCAGGAGGGGGGTGTGTAGCGCAGGAGGAGGGGTGTGTAGGGCAGGAGGGGGTGTGTAGGGCAGGAGGAGGGGGGTGTAGGGGGCAGGAGGGGGGTGTGCAGGGCAGGAGGAGGGGGGTATAGGGCAGGAGGAGGCAGTGTGTAGGGCAGGAGGAGGGGGTTGTGTAGGGCAGGAGGAGGGGTGTATGTAGGGCAGGAGGAGGGGGTGTAGAGGGCAGGAGGGGGGTGTGTAGGGCAGGAGGAGGGGGTGTGTAGGGCAGGAGGAGGAGGGTGTATAGGGCAGGAGGTGGGGGGTTTATAGGGCAGGAGGAGGGGGTATAGGGCAGGAGGAGGGGGGTGCTTAGGGCAGGAGGAGGGGGGGTGTGTAGGGCAGGAGGAGGGGAGTGTGTGTAGGGCAGGAGGAGGGCGGGTGTGTGTAGGGCAGGAGGGGGGGTGTAGGGCAGGAGGAGGGGGGTGTATAGGGCAGGAGGAGGGGGGCTGTGTGTAGGGCAGGAGGAGGGGGGTGTGTAGGGAAGGAGGAGGGGGGCTGTGTGTAGGGCAGGATGAGGGGGTGTGTAGGGCAGGAGGAGGATGGTGTGTTGGCAGGAGGAGGAGGGTGTATAGGGCAGGAGGAGGGGGGGTGAAGGGCAGGAGGAGGGGGGTGTGTAGGGCAGGAGGAGGGGGTGTGTAGGGGCAGGTGGAGCAGGGTATATAGGGCAGGAGGAGGTGGGTGTGTAGGGCAGGAGGAGCAGGGTGTATAGGGCAGGAGGAGGGGTGGTGTAGGGCAGGAGGAGGGGGCGTTGTGTAGTGCAGGAGGAGGGGGGTGTGTAGGGCAGGAGGAGGGGGGGTGTAGAGGGCAGGAGCGGGGTGTAGGGCAGGAGGAGGTGCGTGTGTAGGGCAGGAGGAGCGGCGGTGTAGGGCAGGAGGAGGGGGGTGTGTAGGGCAGGAGGAGGGGGTGTAGAGGGCAGGAGGAGGGGTGTGTAGGGCAGGAGGGTGTGTGTAGGGCAGGAGGAGGGGGGTGTAGAGGGCAGGAGGGGGGTGTGTAGGGCAGGAGGAGGAAGGTATAGCGCAGGACGAGGCGGTGTGTAGGGCAGGAGGAGGGGTTTGTGTAGGGCAGGAGGAGGGTGGTTTGTACGGCAGGAGGAGGGGGTGTAGAGGGCAGGAGGGTGGTGTGTAGGGCAGGAGGAGGGGGTGTGTAGGGCAGGAGGAGGAGGCTGCATAGGGCAGGAGGAGGGGGGTGTATAGGGCAGGAGGAGGGGGGTATAGGGCAGGAGGAGGGGGGTATAGGGCAGGAGGAGGGGGGTGTTGAGGCAAGGAGGAGGGGGGTGTGTAGGGCAGGAGGAGGGGGTTGTAGAGCAGGAGGAGCGGGGTGTGTAGGGTAGGAGGAGGGGGGCTGTGTCTAGGACAGGAGGACGGGTGTGTGTAGGGCAGGAGGAGGGGGGTGTAGAGCAGGAGGTGCGGGGTTTGTAGGGTAGGAGGAGGGGGGCTGTGTGTAGGGCAGGAGGGGGTATGTGTAGTGCAGGAGGAGGGGGATGTGTGTAGGGCAGGAGGAGGGCGTGTGTGTGTGTAGGGCAGGAGGAGGGGTTTGTATGGCAGGAGGAGGGGGGTGTATAGGGCAGGAGGAGGGGGCTGTGTGAAGGGCAGGAGGAGGGGGGTGTGTAGGGCAGGAGGAGGGGGGTTCTGTGTAGGGCAGGAGGAGGGGGGGTGTAGGGCAGGAGGAGGAGGTTGCTTAGGGCAGGAGGAGGAGGGTTTATAGGGCAGGATGAGGGGGGTGTGTAGGGCAGGAGGAGGGGGGTGTGTAGGGCAGGAGGAGGGGGGTGTAGGGCAGGTGCAGTAGGGTGTATAGGGCAGGAGGAGGTGGGTGTGTAGGGCAGGAGGAGAGGGGTGTGTAGGGCAGGAGGAGGGGGTGAGTAGGGCAGGAGGAGGGGGGTGCAGGGCAGGAGTAGGGGGGTGTGTAGGGCAGGAGGAGCAGGGTGTATAGGGCAGGAGGAGGGGTGGTGTAGGGCAGGAGGAGGGGGCGTTGTGTAGGGCAGGATGAGGGGGGTGAGTAGGCAGGAGGAGGGAGGTGTAGAGGGCAGGAGGGGGGTGTGTAGGGCAAGAAGAGGGGGGTGTGTAGGGCAGGAGGAGGGGGTGTAGAGGGCAGGAGGGGGCTGGGGGTGTAGGGCATGAGGGGGGTGTGGAGGGCAGGAGGAGGGGGGTGTGTAGGGCAGGAGGAGGGGTGTGTAGAGGGCAGGAGGGGTGTGTATAGGGCAGGAGGAGGGGTTTTAGAGGGCAGGAGGGGGGTGTGTAGGGCAGGAGGAGGGGGGGTGTAGGGCAGGAGGAGGGGGTGTGTACGGCAGGAGGAGGGGGGTATAGAGCAGGAGGAGGCGGTGTGTAGGGCAGGAGAAGGGGAGTATAGGGCAGGAGGAGGCGGTGTGTAGGGCAGGAGGAGGGGGGGTGTGCAGGGCAGGAGGAGGGGGCTGTGTAGGGCAGGAGGAGGGGGTGTAGAGGGCAGGAGGGAGGTGTGTAGGGCAGGAGGAGGGGGTGTGTAGGGCAGGAGGAGGAGGGTGTATGGGGCAGGAGGAGGTGGGTGTATAGGGCAGGAGGAGGGGGGTATAGGGCAGGAGGAGGGGGGTGTTTAGGGCAGGAGGAAGGGGGGTGTGTAGGGCAGGAGGAGGGGCATGTGTAGGGCAGGAGGAGGGAGGTGTAGAGGGCAGGAGGGGGGCTGTGTAGGGCAGGAGGAGGGGGGTGTGTAGGGCAGGAGGGGAGTGTGTAGGGCAGGAGGGGGGTGTGTAGGGCAGGAGGAGGGGGGGTGTAGGGCAGGAGGAGGGGGTGTGTAGGGCAGGAGGGGGCCTGTGTAGGGCAGGAGGAGGGGGGTGTGTAGGGCAGGAGGAGCGGGGGTTGTGTTGGGCAGGGGGAGGGGGGTGTGCAGGGCAGGAGGAGGGGGCTGTGTAGGGCAGGAGGAGGGGGTGTAGAGGGCAGGAGGAGGGGGGTATAGGGCAGGAGGAGGGGGGTGTTTAGGGCAGGAGGAGGGGGGTGTGTAGGGCAGGAGGAGGGCGGTGTGTAGGGCAGGAGGAGGGGGGTGTAGGGCAGGAGGAGGTGGGTGTGTAGGGCAGGAGGAGTGGGGTGTGTAGGGCAGGAGGAGGGGGCTGTGTAGGGCAGGAGGAGGGGTGTGTAGGGCAGGAGGAGGGGGGTGTATAGGGCAGGAGGAGGGGGGTTATAGGGCAGGAGGTGGGGGGGTATAGGGCAGGAGGAGGGGGGTGTTGAGGCAGGAGGAGGGGGGGTGTGTAGGGCAGGAGGAGGGGAGTGCAGAGCAGGAGGAGCGGGGTGTGTAGGGTAGGAGGAGGGGGCCTGTGTGTAGGGCAGGAGGACGGGTTGTGTGTAGGGCAGGAGGAGGGAGGGTGTGTAGGGCAGGAGGAGGGGGGTGTAGAGCAGGAGGAGCGGGGTGTGTAGGGTAGGAGGAGGGGGGCTGTGTGTCGGGCAGTAGGAGGTGGGTGTGTAGGGCAGGAGGAGAGGGGTGTGTAGGGCAGGAGGAGGGGGTGTGTAGGGCAGGAGGAGGGGGGTGCAGGGCAGGAGCAGAGGGGTGTGTAGGGCAGGAGGAGCAGGGTGTATAGGGCAGGAGGAGGGGTGGTGTAGGGCAGGAGGAGGGGGCGTTGTGTAGGGCAGGAGGAGGGGGCTGTGTAGGGCAGGAGGAGGGGGTTGTAGAGGGCAGGAGGGGGGTGTAGGGCAGGAGGAGGGGGTGTAGAGGGCAGGAGAGAGGGTGTAGGGCATGAGGAGGGGGGTGTGTAGGGCAGGAGGAGGGGGGTGTGTAGGGCAGGAGGAGCCTGTGGAAAATATCAGGGCATCAGGGAGAATTTCTACCAAAAATTCTCACAAATATGCCCTGATTTCAGAAATCTGAATGACAACCAAAAACTCCCATTCCTACTGGGAGAGGAGAGAAGCTGTGTAACGCTGGCGGCGCACTATGTTGCAGCTTGCCATGAACAGAGGGACAACCAGTAAGCTAAGAAAAAAAATATATATAAACAATGCGAATGTATATTTATACACTCAGGGATATACCTGTTTATACACTGTATGAATAGAACTGCGTTTATGTGCTGAACCATAAATGTATTTTGATGCTTTGGCAACATAAGATGTAACTTATCATGCCAATAAAGCGATTTAAATTGTAAAAAAAATTGAGTAGGGCAGGAGGGGGTGTGTAGGGCAGGAGGAGGGGGGTGTAGAGGGCAGGAGGGGGGTGTGCAGGGCAGGAGGAGGGGGTATAGGGCAGGAGGAGGCGGTGTGTAGGGCAGGAGGAGGGGGGTGTAGGGCAGGTGGATTAGGGTGTATAGAGCAGGAGGAGGTGGGTGTGTAGGGCAGGAGGAGAGGGGTGTGTAGGGCAGGAGGAGGGGGTGAGTAGGGGCAGGAGGAGGGGGTGCAGGGCAGGAGTAGGGGGGTGTGTAGGGCAGGAGGAGCAGGGTGTATAGGGCAGGAGGAGGAGTGGTGTAGGCAGGAGGAGGGGGCGTTGTGTATGGCAGGAGGAGGGGGGTGAGTAGGCAGGAGGAGGGAGGTGTGGAGGGCAGGAGGGGTGTGTGTAGGGCATGAGGAGGGGGGGGTGTAGGGCAGGAGGAGGGGGTGTAGAGGGCAGGAGGGGGGGGGTGTAGGGCATGAGGGGGGTGTGTAGGGCAGGAGGAGGGGGGTGTGTAGGGCAGGAGGAGGGGTGTGTAGAGGGCAGGAGGGGTGTGTATAGGGCAGGAGGAGGGGGGTTTAGAGGGCAGGAGGGGAGTGTGTAGGGCAGGAGGAGGGGGGTGTAAGGCAGGAGGAAGGGGTGTGTACGGCAGGAGGAGGGGGTATAGGGCAGGAGGAGGCGGTGTGTAGGGCAGGAGGGAGGGGGGGTGTGTAGGGCAGGAGGAGCGGGGTGTGTAGGGCAGGAGGAGGGGGGTGTAGAGGGCAGGAGGGTGGTGTGTAGGGCAGGAGGAGGGGGTGTGTAGGGCAGGAGGAGGAGGGTGTATAGGGCAGGAGGAGGGGGGTGTATAGGGCAGGATGAGGTGGGTACAGGGCAGGAGGAGGGGGGTGTGTAGGGCAGGAGGAGCGGGGTGTGTAGGGCAGGAGGAGGGGGGTGTGGAGGGCAGGAGGGGGGTGTGTCGGCAGCAGGAGGGGGGTGTGTAGGGCAGGAGGTGGGTGTATAGGGCAGGAGGAGGGGGGTTTAGAGGGCAGGAGGGGGGGTGTGTAGGGCAGGAGGAGGGGGGTGTAGAGCAGGAGGAGCGGGGTATGTAGGGTCGGAGGAGGGGGGCTGTGTGTAGGGCAGGAGGAGGGGTGTGTGTAGGGCAGGTGGAGGGGGGTATGTGTAGGGCAGGAGGAGGGCAGGTGTAGGGCAGGAGGAGGGGGCGTTGTGTAGGGCAGGAGGAGGGGGGTGTAGGGCAGGAGGAGGGGGTGTAGAGCAGGAGGAGCGGGGTGTGTAGGGTAGCAGGAGGGGGGCTGTGTGTAGGGCAGGAGGAGGGGTGTGTGTAGGGCAGGAGGAGGGGGGTGTGTGTAGGGCAGGAGGAGGGCGGGTGTGTGTAGGGCAGGAGGAGGGGGGAGTGTAGGGCAGGAGGAGGGGGGTGTATAGGGCAGGAGGAGGGGGACTGTGTGTAGGGCAGGAGGAGGTGGGTTTGTAGGGCAGGAGGAGGAGGGTGTGTAGGGCAGGAGGAGGAGGTTGTGTAGGGCTGGAGGAGGGGGGTGTGTAGGGCAGGACGAGGGGGGTGTGTAGGGCAGGAGGAGGGCGGGGTGTAGGGCAGGTGGAGCAGGGTGTATAGGGCAGGAGGAGGTGGGTGTGTAGGGCAGGAGGAGAGTGGTGTGTAGGGCAGGAGGAGAGGGGTGTGTACGGCAGGAGGAGGGGGTGTAGGGCAGGAGGAGAGGGTTGTGTAGGGCAGGAGGAGGAGGGTGTATAGGGCAGGAGGAGGGGTGGTGTAGGGCAGGAGGAGGGGGCATTGTGTAGGGCAGGAGGAGGGGTGTGTAGGGCAGGAGGAGGGGGGTGTAGAGGGCAGGAGGGGGGTGTAGGGCAGGAGGAGGGGGTGTAGAGGGCAGGAGGGGGGTTGTAGGTCATGAGGAGGGGGGTGTGTAGCGCAGGAGGACGGCTGTGTAGGGCAGGAGGGGGTGTATAGGGCAGGAGGAGGGGGGTGTAGAGGGCAGGAGGGGGGTGTGCAGGGCAGGAGGAGGGGGGTATAGGGCAGGAGGAGGCGGTGTGTAGGGCAGGAGGAGGGGGTTGTGTAGGGCAGGAGGAGGGGTGTATGTAGGGCAGGAGGAGGGGGTGTAGAGGGCAGGAGGGGGGTGTGTAGGGCAGGAGGAGGAGGGGTGTGTAGGGCAGGAGGAGGAGGGTGTATAGGGCAGGAGGTGGGGGGTTTATAGGGCAGGAGGAGGGGGTATAGGGCAGGAGGAGGGGGGTGCTTAGGGCAGGAGGAGGGGGGGTGTGTAGGGCAGGAGAAGGGGGGTGTAGAGCCGGAGGAGCGGGGTGTGTAGGGTAGGAGGAGGGGGCCTGTGTGTAGGGCAGGAGGACAGTTGTGTGTAGGGCAGGAGGAGGGAGGGTGTGTAGGGCAGGAGGAGGGGGGTGTAGAGCAGGAGGAGCGGGGTGTGTAGGGTAGGAGGAGGGGGGCTGTTTGTAGGGCAGGAGGAGGGGTGTGTGTAGGGCAGGAGGAGGGGGGTGTGTGTAGGGCAGGAGGAGGGCGGGTGTGTGTAGGGCAGGAGGGGGGGTGTAGGTCAGGAGGAGGGGTGTGTATAGGGCAGGAGGAGGGGGGCTGTGTGTAGGGCAGGAGGAGGGGGGTGTGTAGGTGAAGGAGGAGGGGGGGGTGTGTGTAGGGCAGGATGAGGGGGTGTGTAGGGCAGGAGGAGGATGGTGTGTAGGCAGGAGGAGGAGGGTGTATAGGGCAGGAGGAGGGTGGGTGAAGGGGCAGGAGGAGGGGGTGTGTAGGGCAGGAGGAGGGGGTGTGTAGGGCAGGTGGAGCAGGGTGTATAGGGCAGGAGGAGGTGGGTGTGTAGGGCAGGAGGAGAGGGGGTGTGTCGGGCAGGAGGAGGAGGGGTGTAGGGCAGGAGGAGGGGCCCAACAGAAAGAGGTAGCAACATCGCTCAGAGCAATGATTAGGAAGGCAAGCAGTACATTTCCAAACACTAGAATCACTGTTTCCACAATATTGCCGAGAACAGACTTCAACAACAACACAATTCATGAGATAAATGCCAGCATAGCAAGAGACTGCGAATCAAACCACAACGTACACCTGGCCCAACACCCCACCCTCGATGAGGAATGTCTTTACGACCACGTCCACATCCAAAGGCAAAGAATATCGATCTTTGCTAAAGCCCTGAAGGACGTCGCTTTTAACCGGGTCCATACCCAGACTCCAAGAGGACCCCCCCCCGAGCACCAGAGATCAGCGGGTTACATATCAGGAACACTACAAAGACCACCAACACACCAACCGAGACCAGAGAGGATCCCCATGCAAAACAACAATATCAGACCTGCACCACTCCTGTCCCACAGGGAATAGGACCGCTCCCAGCCAGACAGAGGGAGAGATGCACAGGACGTACGCAATACCTCAGACAGAAACAATCCATTAAGAGACAATAAGCAGATGTGCAGCAGCATCTACTTCAGCCTTATGGATCAAGGACTAATTAATAGAAAGAACTGTAACCAAATTGTATTAACTTTTATAGACAACTGAAGTGATCTTTTTTTTCCCACACTTAGACACGACAAACACGTACCACTCTTTAACCTATCATAGTAAAAGATCAAACTTAACATGAAATCCTTATATATTTCGACCTGGAATATCCAAGGTCTACGCTCTTCAGTGCGAGAAGTGAAGAGTAGGACCCCAGAGTTCATAGATGAATCTAAAGACCTAGATATTATCATTTTACAGGAAACTTGGTATAAAGGAAAAGGACACACTGGCAGTCCCCAAGGGTACACTGAGCTGGTGGTCCCCTCCAATAAATTACCAAGTGTAACCCAAAGCAGAGACTCCGGAGGCATACTGATCTGGTTTAAAACAGAACTTAAGAATTACATCAAATTTATAAAAAAGGGCGAAAACCATATGTGGCTCAGACTTGAGAGGGAGATTATCTCAAACACCCAAGCTGTTTACATTTGCTCACTTTATATCCCCCCCAATCGATTCCCCGTACTTTAAAGAGGACACCTTCTCCAACATGGAGGGGGAAATTATCCAATACCAGGCCCAGGGGAACGTGTTGATCTGTGGGGACCTCAATTCAAGAACGGGCGAAGAACCAGACTTAACCAGTAATCAGGGAAACAATTACGTTTTCGGGAATAACCACTTTGACATCCCTTCCCTTCCATACAGGCATAACTGCGACAAGCAGTCAAATACCAACGGAAAGCAGCTACTATAGCTCTGTCGAAACCTGGGTCTGTACATTGTCAATGGTAAGTTCATAGGAGACCTCCTAGGAAGATCGACCTATTGCTCACCTCCTGGCTGCAGCACAGTAGACTATATGATTACAGACTTAGACCCATCCTCTTTCAGAGCATTCACAGTCAAACCACAAACAACACTGTCAGATCACAGTCAAATTACTATGTTCCTCAAAAAGACAGAAACAAACAACATAGAAACACAACCCAGTAAACTGTACAACACCAAAAAATCGTACAGATGGGCCAAAAACGACACGGAAAAATACCAGAAAACAATTAGCAATGCATCAACTCAAGCTCTCTTAGACACCTTTCTGGATAACATATACACTCACAATAAAGAAGGCGTAAACCGGGCAGTTATTAAACTAAACAATATTTTTGATAATTTGGCAACAAATGCAAACTTGAAAGCTCGCAAGAACAAACCCAGAACAAAAAACTATGAAAAATGGTTTGACCGAGATTGCCATAACATGAGGAAAAAACTTAGAAAAATATCAAACCAAAAACACAGACATCCAGAAAACGAGGAATTACGCCTTACTTATTGTCAGACACTAACACAATACAGAAACACACTCAGAACCAAAAAAGAGCAATATATTAAGAATACACTCAGCTCCATGGAGGAATCCATTGATTCCAATTGTTTCTGGGAAAACTTGAAAACACTACACAAAAAACAACACGACGATTTGGCCATTCAAAATGGGGACACATGGGTAAACCACTTTGAAAAATTATACCAGAAAAACACACTAAGACCAGAGCAACACCAAATATGCAAAAAACTGGAAAAGCTAGAAATGGCCATAAAAGATAACCAAAACCCGCTAGACGCCATAATAACAGAAAAAGAACTTCTTGAAAAACTCAAGGACCTGCGACCAGGAAAAGCCTGTGGGACAGACGGCATACTAAACGAGATGATTAAACACACAGACAACAAAATGAAACTGGCTATCCTAAAACTCTTCAACTTGGTTCTGAGTGTCGGTTATTTCCCTGATATCTGGAACAAAGGACTAATAACGCCCATATACAAAAGTGGGGACAAAATCGACCCAAACAACTATCGAGGCATCTGTGTAAACAGTAACCTGGGGAAGGTATTCTGTAGCATCATAAACAAAAGACTTATAAACTTCTTGAGGAGCACAATGTCTTGAGTAAAAGCCAAATTGGATTCCTGCCAAACTATAGAACATCCGATCATATCTTCACCCTACAGACCCTAATTGACAAACACGTTCACCATAACAAAAGCAAAATCTACGCATGCTTTGTAGATTTCCAGAAGGCTTTCGACTCCATCTGGCATGACGGTTTATTCCTGAAACTTATCGAAAGCGGGGTAGGAGGGAAAACATATGATGTAATTAAATCAATGTATACAAACAATAAATGTGCAGTTAAAATTGGAGACAAACAAACAAAATACTTCCCACAGGGGCGGGGGGTAACGCAGGGCTCGCCAATCTCACCGACACTCTTTAATGTCTACATAAATGGATTGGCAAAACTACTTGAACAATCTACAGCACCTGGCCTCACCCTATATGAATCCAAGGTTAAATTCCTCCTCTATGCAGACGACCTGGTTCTGCTGTCACCAACTAAAGAGGGTCTACAGCAGAACCTGGACCTGCTGGAGTCGTACTGCCAGACTTGGGCCCTGACAATAAATCCCCAAAAAACCAAAGTCCTTGTGTTCCAGCAAAGATCCAAACATCAGGGACCCAAAATAAATTTCACAGTAGGAACAACCAAAATTGAACAAACCACTAACTATACATACTTGGGCTTAAAAATCAGTTCTACGGGAAACTTCAAACTGGCTGTGAATGAACTGAAAGAGAAAGCAAGAAGGGCTTTCTATGCCATCAAAAAATCAATCCAAATAGAAATCCCAATTAGCATTTGGCTCAAAATTTTCAAATCAGTAATTGAACCAATTGCACTCTATGGCAGTGAGGTATGGGGACCGCTAACTCAACAAGAATTCGCAAAATGGGACAAACACCCAATTG
The DNA here is from genome assembly GCF_052327205.1 of Somniosus microcephalus. Lineage (NCBI taxonomy): Eukaryota > Metazoa > Chordata > Chondrichthyes > Squaliformes > Somniosidae > Somniosus > Somniosus microcephalus. The sequence continues at coordinate 117,382,769 of NC_140999.1, read as the reverse complement.
AGATCCTACATGCAGAATTCTGTAAAAGTATCCTCCGGACTCAAAGGAAAACAGTAAACAATGCATGCAGGGCGGAACTAGGCCAATATCCATGAATAATCACTATCCAAAAAAGAGCCACCAAAGTTTGGAATCCCCTACAAATGAGCAACCCCCAATGCTATCACTACGACGCCCTGAAATGCCAAGAGCTGACCATAAAGAAGAATACCCTCAGTAAACTAGTCCTGGGACTCAGTGAAGTAACTACTAACAATAACCAGCCCCAGGACAGTGACAGGGTAACACAAAGAATTCGACCCAACACAATCGTCGCTAAGCAAAAGCAAAACTTTCTGACATATTGGCAGAAACAACAAAAACCCAAAGCAAACTCAATTGCTACTTGGCCCTAAACAGACAATACAACATAGCTGATTACCTGACCATGGTAAAGGATAACAAACTGAGAAGAACCTTGACAAGGTACAGACTTAGCGAACATAGCCGAGCGATCGAAAAAGGCAGACACAGGCAGACCAGGCTGCCAAGAGAAGACAGGATATGCTCTCACTGCAGTCAGGGAGTAGTGGAGACAGAGATGCACTTCCTCACAGCCTGTGGAAAATATCAGGACATCAGGGAGAATTTCTACCAAAAATTCTCACAAATATGCCCTGAATTCAGAAATCTGAATGGCAACCAAAAACTCCCATTCCTCCTGGGAGAGGAGAGAAGCTGTGTAGCACTGGCGGCACACTATGTTACAGCTTGCCATGAACAGAGGGACAACCAGTAAACTAAGAAAAGAATGTATATAAACAATGCGAATGTATATTTATACACTCAGGGATATACCTGTTTATACACTGTATGAATAGAACTGCGTTTATGTGCTCAACCATAAATGTATTTTGATGCTTTGGCAACATAAGATGTAACTTATCATGCCAATAAAGCGATTTGAATTGTGAATTGTGAATTGTGGGTGTAGGGCAGGAGGAGAGGGGTGTGTAGGGCAGGAGGAGCAGGGTGTATAGGGCAGGAGGAGGGGTGGTGTAGGGCAGGAGGAGGGGGCGTTGTGTAGTGCAGGAGGAGGGGGGTGTGTAGGGCAGGAGGAGGGGGGTGTAGAGGGCAGGAAGGGGATGTAGGGCAGGAGGAGGGGGTGGTGTAGGGCAGGAGGAGGGGGGTGTAGAGGGCAGGAGCGGGGTGTAGGGCAGGAGGAGGTGGGTGTGTAGGGCAGGAGGAGGGGGTGTAGAGGGCAGGAGGGGGGTGTAGGGCATGAGGAGGTGGGTGTGTAGGGCAGGAGGAGGGAGGTGTGTAGGGCAGGAGAAGGGGTGTGTAGAGGGCAGGAGGGGGCTGTATAGGGCAGGAGGAGGGGGGTTTAGAGGGCAGGAGGGGGGGTGTGTAGGGCAGGAGGAGGGGGGTGTAGGGCAGGAGGAGGGGGTGTGTAGGGCAGGAGGAGGGGGGTATAGGGCAGGAGGAGGCGGTGTGTAGGGCAGGAGGAGGGGGGTATAGGGCAGGAGGAGGTGGTGTGTAGGGCAGGAGGAGGGGGGTTGTGTAGGGCAGGAGGAGGGGGGTTGTGTAGGGCAGGAGGAGGATGGTGCGTAGGGCAGGAGGAGGGGGTGTAGAGGGCAGGAGGGGGGTGTGTAGGGCAGGAGGAGGGGGTGTGTAGGGCAGGAGGAGGAGGGTGTATAGGGCAGGAGGAGGGGGTGTATAGGGCAGGAGGAGGGGGGTATAGGGCAGGAGGAGGGGGGTGTTTAGGGCAGGAGGAGGGGGTTGTGTAGGGCAGGAGGAGGAGGGTGTGTAGGGCAGGAGGAGGGGGGTGTAGCGGGCAGGAGGGGGATGTGTAGGGCAGGAGGAGGGATGTGTAGAGGGCAGGAGGTGGGTGTAGGGCAGGAGGAGGGGGGTGTAGAGCAGGAGGAGTGGGGTGTGTAGGGTAGGAGGAGGGGGGCTCTGTGTAGGGCAGGAGGAGAGGTGTGTGTAGGGCAGGAGGAGGGAGGTGTGTGTAGGGCAGGAGGAGGGCGGGTGTAGGGCAGGAGGAGGGGGCGTTGTGTAGGGCAGGAGGAGGGGGGGGTGTAGGGCAGGAGGAGGGGGGTGTAGAGCAGGAGGAGCGTGGTGTGTAGCTTAGGAGGAGGGGGGCTGTGTGTAGGGCAGGAGGAGGGGTGTGTGTAGGGCAGGAGGAGGGAGGGTGTGTAGGGCAGGAGGAGGGGGGTGTAGAGCAGGAGGAGCGGGGTGTGTAGGGTAGGAGGAGTGGGGCTGTGTGTAGGGCAGGAGGAGGGGTGTGTGTAGGGCAGGAGGAGGGAGGGTGTGTAGGGCAGGAGGAGGGGGGTGTAGAGCAGGAGGAGCGGGGTGTGTAGGGTAGGAGGAGTGGGGCTGTGTGTAGGGCAGGAGGAGGGGTGTGTGTAGGGCAGGAGGAGGGGGGGTGTGTGTAGGGCAGGAGGAGGGCGGGTGTGTGTAGGGCAGGAGGAGGGGGGTTTAGGGCAGGAGGAGGGGGGTGTATAGGGCAGGAGGAGGGGGGCTGTGTGTAGGGCAGGAGGGGGGGGTGTGTAGGGCAGGAGGAGGAGGGTGTGTAGGGCAGGAGGAGGAGGGTGTGTAGGGCAGGAGGAGTGGGGTGTGTAGGGCAGGAGGAGGGGGGTGTGTATGGCAGGAGGAGGGGGGCTGTAGGGCAGGTGGAGCAGGGTGTATAGGGCAGGAGGAGGTGGGTGTGTAGGGCAGGAGGAGAGGGGTGTGTAGGGCAGGAGGAGGGGGTGTGTAGGGCAGGAGGAGGGGGGTGTAGGGCAGGAGGAGAGGGGTGTGTAGGGCAGGAGGAGCAGGGTGTATAGGGCAGGAGGAGGGGGGGTGTAGGGCAGGAGGAGGGGGCGTTGTGTAGGGCAGGAGGAGGGGGTGTGTAGGGCAGGAGGAGGGATGTGTAGAGGGCAGGAGGTGGGTGTAGGGCAGGAGCAGGGGGTGTAGAGAGCAGGAGGGGCGGTGTAGGGCATGAGGAGGGGGGTGTGTAGGGCAGGAGGAGGGGGTGTGTAGGGCAGGAGGAGGGGTGTGTAGGGCAGGAGGGTGTGTGTAGGGCAGGAGGAGGGGGGTGTAGAGGGCAGGAGGGGGGTGTGTAGGGCAGGAGGAGGAAGGTATAGCGCAGGACGAGGCGGTGTGTAGGGCAGGAGGAGGGGTTTGTGTAGGGCAGGAGGAGGGGGGTTTGTAGGGCAGGAGGAGGGGTGTAGAGGGCAGGAGGCTGCTGGTGTGTAGGGCAGGAGGAGGGGGTGTGTAGGGCAGGAGGAGGAGGGTGTATAGGGCAGGAGGAGGGGGGTATAGGGCAGGAGGAGGGGGGTATAAGGCAGGAGGAGGGGGGTGTTGAGGCAAGGAGGAGGGGGGTGTGTAGGGCAGGAGGAGGGGGTTGTAGAGCAGGAGGAGCGGGGTGTGTAGGGTAGGAGGAGGGGGGCTGTGTCTAGGGCAGGAGGGCGGGTGTGTGTAGGGCAGGAGGAGGGAGGGTGTGTAGGGCAGGAGGAGGGGGGTGTAGAGCAGGAGGTGCGGGGTTTGTAGGGTAGGAGGAGGGGGGCTGTGTGTAGGGCAGGAGGAGGGGTATGTGTAGGGCAGGAGGAGGGGGATGTGTGTAGGGCAGGAGGAGGGAGGGTGTGTGTAGGGCAGGAGGAGGTGTTTGTAGGGCAGGAGGAGGGGGGTGTACAGGGCAGGAGGAGGGGGCTGTGTGTAGGGCAGGAGGAGGGGGGTGTGTAGGGCAGGAGGAGGGGGGTTCTGTGTAGGGCAGGATGAGGGGGGTGTGTAGGGCAGGAGGAGGAGGGTGTGTAGGGCAGGAGGAGGAGGGTTTATAGGGCAGGAGGAGGGGGGTGTGTAGGGCAGGAGGAGGGGGGTGTGTAGGGCAGGAGGAGGCGGGTGTAGAGCAGGTGCAGTAGGGTGTATAGGGCAGGAGGAGGTGGGTGTGTAGGGCAGGAGGAGAGGGGGTGTGTAGGGCTGGAGGAGGGGGTGAGTCGGGCAGGAGGAGGGGGGTGCAGGGCAGGAGTAGGGGGGTGTGTAGGGCAGGAGGAGCAGGGTGTATAGGGCAGGAGGAGGGGTCGTGTAGGGCAGGAGGAGGGGGCGTTGTGTAGGGCAGGAGGAGGGGGGTGAGTAGGCAGGAGGAGGGAGGTGTAGAGGGCAGGAGGGGGCTGTGTAGGGCAAGAAGAGGGGGGTGTGTAGGGCAGGAGGAGGGGCTGTAGAGGGCAGGAGGCGGGGTGTAGGGCATGAGGGGGGTGTGGAGGGCAGGAGGAGGGGGGTGTGTAGGGCAGGAGGAGGGGTGTGTAGAGGGCAGGAGGTATAGGGCAGGAGGAGGGGGGTTTAGAGGGCAGGAGGGGGGTGTGTAGGGCAGGAGGAGGGGGGGTGTAGGGCAGGAGGAGGGGGTGTGTACGGCAGGAGGAGGGGGGTATAGGGCAGGAGGAGGCGGTGTGTAGGGCAGGAGAAGGGGAGTATAGGGCAGGAGGAGGCGGTGTGTAGGGCAGGAGGAGGGGGGGTGTGTAGGGCAGGAGGAGGGGGGTGTGTAGGGCAGGAGGAGGGGGTGTAGAGGGCAGGAGGGGGGTGTGTAGGGCAGGAGGAGGGGGTGTGTAGGGCAGGAGGAGGAGGGTGTATAGGGCAGGAGGAGGGGGGTGTATAGGGCAGGAGGAGGGGGGTATAGGGCAGGAGGAGGGGGGTGTTTAGGGCAGGAGGAGGTGGGGTGTGTAGGGCAGGAGGAGGGGCATGTGTAGGGCAGGAGGAGGGAGGTGTAGAGGGCAGGAGAGGGGCTGTGTAGGGCAGGAGGAGGGGGGTGTGTAGGGCAGGAGGGGGGTGTATAGGGCAGGAGGAGGGGGGTTTAGAGGGCAGGAGGGGGGTGTGTAGGGCAGGAGGAGGGGGGGTGTAGGGCAGGAGGAGGGGGTGTGTAGGGCAGGAGGGGGCCTGTGTAGGGCAGGAGGAGGGGGGTGTGTAGGGCAGGAGGAGCGGGGGTTGTGTTGGAAAGGAGGAGGGGGGGCTGTGTAGGGCAGGAGGAGGGGGGTTTAGAGGGCAGGAGGCGGGTGTGTAGGGCAGGAGGAGGTGGTGTGTAGGGCAGGAGGAGGTGGGTATAGGGCAGGAGGAGGGGGGTGTTTAGGGCAGGAGGAGGGGTGTGTGTAGGGCAGGAGGAGGGGGGTGTGTAGGGCAGGAGGAGGGGGGGTGTAGGGCAGGAGGAGGTGGGTTTGTTGGGCAGGAGGAGTGGGGTGTGTAGGGCAGGAGGAGGGGGGTGTGTAGGGCAGGAGGATGGGGGCTGCATGGCAGGTGGAGCAGGGTGTATAGGGCAGGAGGAGGTGGGTGTGTAGGGCAGGAGCAGAGGGGTGTGTAGGGCAGGAGGAGCAGGGTGTATAGGGCAGTATTCAGAAATCTGAATGACAACCAAAAACTCCCATTCCTACTGGGAGAGGAGAGAAGCTGTGTAACACTGGCGGCACACTATGCTACAGCTTGCCATGAACAGAGGGACAACCAGTAAACTAAGAAATGAATATATATAAACAATGCGAATGTATATTTATACACTCAGGGATATACCTGTTTATATACTGTATGAATAGAACTGCGTTTATGTGCTCAACCATAAATGTATTTTGATGCTTTGGCAACATAAGGTGTAACTTATCATGCCAATAAAGCGATTTGAATTGTGAATTGTGAATTGTGTGTAGGGCAGGAGGAGGGGGGTATGTAGGGCAGGAGGAGGGGTGTGTAGGGCAGGAGGGTGTGTGTAGGGCAGGACGAGGGGGTATAGGGCAGGAGGAGGCGGTGTGTAGGGCAGGAGGAGGGGGTTGTGTAGGGCAGGAGGAGGGGGGTGTGTACGGCAGGAGGAGGGGGTGTAGAGGGCAGGAGGGGGGTGTGTAGGGCAGGAGGAGGGGGTGTGTAGGGCAGGAGGAGGGGGGTGTATAGGGCAGGAGGAGGGGGGTTATAGGGCAGGAGGTGGGGGGTATAGGGCAGGAGGAGGGGGGTGTTGAGGGCAGGAGGAGGGGGGGGTGTAGGGCAGGAGGAGGGGGGTGTAGAGCAGGAGGAGCGGGGTGTGTAGGGTAGGAGGAGGGGGGCTGTGTGTAGGGCAGGAGGACGGGTGTGTGTAGGGCAGGAGGAGGGAGGGTGTGTAGGGCAGGAGTAGGGGAGTGTAGAGCAGGAGGAGCGGGGTGTGTAGGGTAGGAGGAGGGGGGCTGTGTGTAGGGCAGGAGGAGGGGTGTGTGTAGGGCAGGAGGAGGGGGTTGTGTGTAGGGCAGGAGGAGGGCGGGTGTGTGTGGGCAGGAAGAGGGGTTTGTAGGGCAAGAGGAGGGGGGTGAATAGGGCAGGAGGAGGGGGGCTGTGTGTAGGGCAGGAGGAGGGGGGTGTGTAGGGCAGGAGGAGCGGGGCTGTGTGTAGGGCAGGAGGAGGGGGGTGTGTAGGCAGGAGGAGGAGGGTGTATAGGGCAGGAGGAGGGGGGTGTGTAGGGCAGGAGGAGGGGAGTGTGGAGGGCAGGAGGAGGGGGGTGTAGGGCAGGTGGAGCAGGGTGTATAGGGCAGGAGGAGGTGGGTGTGTAGGGCAGGAGGAGAGGGGTGTGTAGGGCAGGAGGAGGGGGTGTTTTAGGGCAGGAGGAGGGGGTGCAGGGCAGGAGCAGAAGGGTGTGTAGGGCAGGAGGAGCAGGGTGTATAGGGCAGGAGGAGGGGTGGTGTAGGGCAGGAGGAGGGGGCGTTGTGTAGGGCAGGAGGAGGGGGCTGTGTAGGGCAGGAGGAGGGGGTTGTAGAGGGCAGGAGGGGGGTGTAGGGCAGGAGGAGGGGGTGTAGAGGGCAGGAGAGAGGGTGTAGGGCATGAGGAGGGGGGTGTGTAGGGCAGGAGGAGGGGGGTGTGTAGGGCAGGAGGAGGGGTGTGTAGGGCAGGAGTGGGTGTGTAGGGCAGGAGGAGGGGGGTGTAGAGGGCAGGAGGGGGGTGTGCAGGGCAGGAGGAGGGGGGTGTAGGGCAGGAGGAGGCGGTGTGTAGGGCAGGAGGAGGGGGGTGTAGGGCAGGTGGAGTAGGGTGTATAGAGCAGGAGGAGGTGGGTGTGTAGGGCAGGAGGAGAGGGGTGTGTCGGGCAGGAGGAGGGGGTGAGTAGGGCAGGAGGAGGGGGGTGCAGGGCAGGAGTAGGGGGGTGTGTAGGGCAGGAGGAGCAGGGTGTATAGGGCAGGAGGAGGAGTGGTGTAGAGCAGGAGGAGGGGGCGTTGTGTAGGGCAGGAGGAGGGGGGTGAGTAGGCAGGAGGAGGGAGGTGTAGAGGGCAGGAGGGGTTGTGTAGGGCAAGAGGAGGGGGGTGTGTAGGGCAGGAGGAGGGGGTGTAGAGGGCAGGAGGGGGGGTGTAGGGCATGAGGGGGGTGTGTAGGGCAGGAGGAGGGGGGTGTGTAGGGCAGGAGGAGGGTGTGTAGAGGGCAGGAGGGGTGTGTATAGGGCAGGAGGAGGGGGGGTTTAGAGTGCAGGAGGGGGGGTGTATTGGGCAGGAGGAGGTGGTGTGTAGGGCTAGGAGAAGGGGGGTATGGGGCAGAGGAGGCGGTGTGTAGGGCAGGAGGAGGGGTGATGTGTAGGGCAGGAGGAGGGGGGTGTGTAGGGCAGGAGGAGGGGGTGTAGAGGGGAGGAGGGGGGTGTGTAGGGCAGGAGGAGGGGGTGTGTAGGGCAGGAGGAGAGGGTGTATAGGGCAGGAGGAGGGGGGTGTATAGGGCAGGAGGATGGGGGTATAGGGCAGGAGGAGGGGGGTGTTTAGGGCAGGAGGAGGGGGAGTGTGTAGGGCAGGAGGAGGGGGCATGTGTAGGGCAGGAGGAGGGAGGTGTAGAGGGCAGGAGGGGGGGCTGTGTAGGGCAGGAGGAGGGGGGGTGTGTAGGGCAGGAGGAGGGGGGGTGTATAGGCAGGAGGAGGGGGGTTTAGAGGCAGGAGGGGGTTGTGTAGGGCAGGAGGAGGGGGGGTGTAGGGCCGGAGGAGGGGGTGTGTAGGGCAGGAGGGGGCCTGTGGTAGGGCAGGAGGAGGGGGGTGTGTAGTGGCAGGAGGAGCGGGGGTTGTGTTGGGCAGGAGGAGGGGAGGTTGTGTAGGGCAGGAGGAGGGAGGGTGGTAAGGCTGGAGTAGGGGTGTGTAGGGCAGAGGAGGTGGTGTGTAGGGCAGGAGGAGGGGGTATAGGGCAGGAGGAGGGGGGTGTTTAGGGCAGAAGGAGTGGGGGTGTGTAGGGCAGGAGGAGGGGGGGTGCAGCGCAGGTGGAGCAGGGTGTATACGGCAGGAGGAGGTGGGGTGTGTAGGGCAGGAGCAGAGGGGTGTGTAGGGCTGGAGGAGGGGGTGTGTAGGGCAGGAGGAGGGGGGTGTCGGGCAGGAGGAGGGGGGTATGTAGGGCAGGAGGAGGGGTGTGTAGGGCAGGAGGGTGTGTGTAGGGCAGGAGGAGGGGGGTGTAGAGGGCAGGAGGGGGGTGTGTAGGGCAGGAGGAGGGGGTGTGTAGGGTAGGAGGAGGAGGGTGTATAGGGCAGGAGGAGGGGGGTATAGGGCAGGAGGAGGGGGGTATAGGGCAGGAGAGGGGGGTGTTGAGGGCAGGAGGAAGGGGGGTGTGTAGGGCAGGAGGAGGGGGGTGTAGAGCAGGAGGAGCGGGGTGTGTAGGGTAGGAGGAGGGGGGCTGTGTGTAGGGCAGGAAGACGGGTGTGTGTAGGGCAGGAGGAGGGAGGGTGTGTAGGGCAGGAGGAGGGGTTGTAGAGCAGGAGGAGCGGGGTGTGTAGGGTAGAGGAGGGGGGCTGTGTGTAGGGCAGGAGGAGGGGTGTGTGTAGGGCAGGAGGAGGGGGTTGTGTGTAGGGCAGGAGGAGGGCGGGTGTGTGTAGGGCAGGAAGAGGGGTTTGTAGGGCAGAGGAGGGGGGGGTGTATAGGGCAGGAGGAGGGGGGCTGTGTGTAGGGCAGGTGGAGGGGGGTGTGTAGGGCAGGAGGAGCGGCGCTGTGTGTAGGGGCAGGAGGAGGGAGGTGTGTAGGGCAGGAGGAGGAGGGTGTGTAGGGGCAGGAGGAGGAGGGGTGTATAGGGCAGGAGGAGGGGGGTGTGTAGGGCAGGAGGAGGGGCTGTGTAGGGCAGGAGGAGGGTGGGTGTAGGGCAGGTGGAGCAGGGTGTATAGGGCAGGAGGAGGTGGGTGTGTAGGGCAGGAGGAGAGGGCTGTGTAGGGCAGGAGGAGGGGGTGTGTAGGGCAGGAGGAGGGGTGTGCAGGCAGGAGTAGAGGGGTGTGTAGGGCAGCAGAGCAGGGTGTATAGGGCAGGAGCAGGGGGTGTAGAGGGCAGGAGGGGGGTGTAGGGCATGAGGAGGGGGGGTGTGCAGGGCAGGGAGGAGGGGGGGTGTGTAGGGCAGGAGGAGGGGTGTGTAGGGCAGGAGGGGTGTGTGTAGGGCAGGAGCAGGAGTTATAGAGGGCAGGAGGGGGGTGTGTATGGCAGGAGGAGGGGGGTTTAGGGCAGGAGGAGGTGGTGTGTAGGGCAGGAGGAGGGGGTTTGTGTAGGGCAGGAGGAGGGTGGTGTGTAGGGGCAGGAGGAGGGGGGTGTAGAGGGGCAGGAGGGGGGTGTGTGTAGGGCAGGAGGAGGGGGGTGTGTAGGGCAGGGGGAGGGGGGTATAGGGCAGGAGGAGGGGGGTGATTAGGGGCAGGAGGAGGGGGGGGTGTGTAGTGGCAGGAGGAGGGGGGTGTGTAGGGCAGGAGGAGGGGGCTGTGTAGCGGGCAGGAGGGGGGGGTGTGTAGGGCAGGAGGAGGGGGGTGTGTAGGGCAGGGGGGTGTATAGGGCAGGAGGAGGGGGGTTTAGAGGGCAGGAGGGGGTTGTGTATGGGCAGGAAGAGGGGGGGTGTAGAGCAGGAGGAGTGGGGTGTGTAGGGTAGGAGGGAGGAGGGCTGTGTGTAGTGCAGAGGAGGGGTGTGTGTAGGGCAGGAGGAGGGGGGTGTGTATAGGGCAGGGAGGAAGGCGGGGTGTAGGGCAGGAGGAGGGGCGGTGTAGAGTCAGGGAGGAATGTGGTGTGTAGGGTAGGAGGAGAGGGGGCTGTGTGTAGGGCAGGAGGAGGGGGTGTGTGTAGGGCAGGAGGAGGGAGGGGTGTGTAGGGCAGGAGGAGGGGGGCTGTGTGTAGGGCAGGAGGAGGGGTGTGTGTAGGCAGGAGTAGGGGGGTGTGTGTAGGGCAGGAGGAGGGGGTGTAGAGCAGGAGGTGGAGCGGGGTGTGTAGAGGTAGGAGGAGTGGGGCTGTGTGCTAGGGCAGGAGGAGGGGGGTGTATAGGGCAGGAGGAGGGGCTGTGTAGAGGCAGGAGGAGGTGGGGTGCGTAGGGCAGGAGGAGGAGGGTGTGTTGGGCAGGAGGAGTGGGGGTGTGTAGGGCTGGAGGAGGGGGGTGTGTAGGGCAGGAGGAGGGAGGGTTGTAGGGCAGGTAGAGCAGGGTGTATAGGGCAGGAGGAGGTAGGTGTATAGGGCAGGAGGAGAGGGGTGTGTAGGGCAGGAGGAGGGGGTGTGTAATGCAGGAGGAGGGGCTGTAGGGCAGGAGGAGAGGGGTGTGTAGGGCAGGAGGAGCAGGTTGTATCGGGCAGGAGGAGGGGAGGTGTAGGGCAGGAGGAGGGGGGCGTTGTGTCGGGCAGGAGGAGGGGGATGTGTAGGGCAGGAGGAGGATGTGTAGAGGGCATGAGGGGGGTGTGTAGGGCAGGAGCAGGGGGTGTAGAGGGCAGGAGGGGGTGAGTAGGGCATGAGGAGGGGGGGTGTAGGGCAGGAGGAGGGGGGTGTGTAGGGCAGGAGGAGGTGGTGTGCAGGGCAGGAGGGTGTGTGTAGGGCAGGAGCAGGGAGTTATAGAGGGCAGGAGGGGGGTGTGTAGGGCAGGAGGAGGGGTTATAGGGCAGGTGGAGGCGGTGTGTAGGGCAGGAGGAGGGGGTTGTGTAGATCAGGAGGAGGGGGGGTGTGTAGGGCAGGAGGAGGGGTGTAGAGGGCAGGAGGGGGGTGTGTAGGGCAGGAGGAGGGGGTGTGTAGGGCAGGAGGAGGAGGGTGTATCGGGCAGTGAGGAGGGGGGTGTATAGGGCAGGAGGAGGGAGTTATAGGGCAGGAGGAGGGGGGTGTTGAGGCACCGAGGAGGGCTGGTGTGTAGGGCAGGAGGAGGGGGGTGTAGTGCAGGAGGAGCGGGGTGTGTAGGGTAGGAGGAGGGGGGCTGTGTGTAGGGCAGGAGGACGGGTGTGTGTAGGGCAGGAGGAGGGGGTTGTGTGTAGGGCAGGAGGAGGGCGGGGTATAGGGCAGGAGGAGGGGGCTGTGTGTAGGGCAGGAGGAGGGGGGTGTGTAGGGCAGGAGGAGGGGGGCTCTGTGTAGGGCAGGAGGAGGGGGGTGTGTAGGGCAGGAGGAGGAGGGTGTGCAGGGCAGGAGGAGGAGGGTGTTAAGGCAGGAGGAGGGGAGTGTGTAGGGCAGGAGGAGGGGGGTGTGTAGGGGCAGGAGGAGGGGGGTGTAGGGCAGGTGGAGCAGGGTGTATAGGGCAGGAGGAGGTGGGTGTGTAGGGTAGGAGGAGAGGGGTGTGTAGGGCAGGAGGAGGGGGTGTGTAGGGCAGGAGGAGGTGGGTGCAGGGCAGGAGTAGGGGGGTGTGTAGGGCAGGAGGAGCAGGGTGTATAGGGCAGGAGGAGGGGTGGTGTCGGGCAGGAGGAGGGGCCGTTGTGTAGGGCAGAAGGAGGGGGGTGAGTAGGCAGGAGGAGGGAGGTGTAGAGGGCAGGAGGGGGGTGTGTAGGGCAGGAGGAGGGGGGTGTGTAGGGCAGGAGGAGGGGTGTGCAGAGGGCAGGAGGGGGGTGTATAGGGCAGGAGGAGGGGGGTTTAGAGGGCAGGAGGGGGGTGTGTAATGCAGGAGGGGGGGTGTAGGGCAGGAGGAGGGGGTGTGTACGGCAGGAGGAGGGGGGTATAGGGCAGGAGGAGGCGGTGTGTAGGGCAGGAGAAGGGGGGTATAGGGCAGGAGGAGACGGTGTGTAGGGCAGGAGGAGGGGGGGTGTGTAGGGCAGGAGGAGGGGTGTGTGTAGGGCAGGAGGAGGGGGTGTCAAGGGCAGGAGGGGGGTGTGTAGGGCAGGAGGAGGGGGTGTGTAGGGCAGGAGGAGGAGGGTGTATAGGGCAGGAGGAGGGGGGTGTATAGGGCAGGAGGAGGGGCGTATAGGGCAGGAGGAGGGGGGTGTTTAGGGCAGGAGGAGCAGGGGTGTGTAGTGCAGGAGGAGGGGCATGTGTAGGGCAGGAGGAAGGGGGTGTAGAGGGCAGGAGGGGGCTGTGTAGGGCAGGAGGAGGGGGTGTGTAGGGCAGGAGGGGGGTGTATAGGGCAGGAGGAGGGGTGTTTAGAGGACAGGAGGGGGGTGTGTAGGGCAGGAGGAGGGGGGGTGTAGGGCAGGAGGAGGGGGTGTGTAGGGCAACAGGGAGCCACCAAATTTTGGAATCACCTACAAATGAGCAATCCCCAATGCTATCACTACGACGCCCTGAAATGCCAAGATCTGAGCATAAAGAAGAATACCCTCAGTCAACTAGTCCTGGGACTCAGTGAATTAACTACTAACAATAATAACAATAACCAGCCCCAGGACAGTGACAGGGTAACACAAAGAATTTGACCCAACACAATCGTCGCTAAGCAAAAGCAAAAATATCTGATATATTGGGCAGAAACAACAAAAACCCAAAGCAAACTCAATTGCTACTTGGTCCTAAACAGACAATACAACATAGCTGATTACCTGACCATGGTAAAGGATAACAAACTGAGAAGAACCTTGACAAGGTACAGACTTAGCGAACATAGCCTAGCGATCGAAAAAGGCAGACACAGGCAGACCAGGCTGCCAAGAGAAGACAGGATATGCTCTCACTGCAGTCAGGGAGTAGTGGAGACAGAGATGCACTTCCTCACAGCCTGCGGAAAATATCAGGGCATCAGGGAGAATTTCTACCAAAAATTCTCACAAATATGCCCTGATTTCAGAAATCTGAATGACAACCAAAAACTCCCATTCCTACTGGGAGAGGAGAGAAGCTGTGTAACACTGGCGGCACACTATGTTACAGCTTGCCATGAACAGAGGGACAACCAGTAAACTTAGAAAAGAATATATATAAACAATGCGAATGTATATTTATACACTCAGGGATATACCTGTTTATACACTGTATGAATAGAACTGCGTTTATGTGCTCAACCATAAATGTATTTTGATGCTTTGGCAACATAAGATGTAACTTATCATGCCAATAAAGCGATTTGAATTGTGAATTGTGAATTGCTTGTGTAGGGCAGGAGGAGCGGGGGTTGTGTTGGGCAGGAGGAGGGGGGGTTGTGTAGGGCAGGAGGAGGGAGGATGTGTAAGGCAGGAGTGGGGGGGGTGTAGGGCAGGAGGAGGTGGGTGTGTAGGGCAGGATGTGTGGGGTATGTAGGGCAGGAGGAGAGGGGTGTGTAGGGCAGGAGGAGGGGGGGTGTAGGGCAGGTGGAGCAGGGTGTATAGGGCAGGAGGAGGTGGGTGTGTAGGGCAGGAGGAGAGGGGTGTGTAGGGCAGGAGGAGGGGGTGTGTAGGGCAGGAGGAGGGGTGTGTAGGGCAGGAGGAGAGGGGTGTGTAGGGCAGGAGGAGCAGGGTGTATAGGGCAGGAGGAGGGGGGTGTAGGGCAGGAGGAGGGGGCGTTGTGTAGGGCAGGAGGAGTGGGGTGTGTAGGGCAGGAGGAGGGGGTGTAGAGTGCAGGAGGGGGGGTGTAGGGCATGAGGAGGGGGGTGTGTAGGGCAGGAGGAGGGGGTGTGTAGGGCAGGAGGAGGGGGTGTAGAGGGCAGGAGGGGGGTGTGTAGGGCAGGAGGAGGGGGTCTGTAGGGCAGGAGGAGGAGGGTGTATAGGGCAGGAGGAGCGGGGTGTATAGGGCAGGAGGAGGGGGTTATAGGGCAGGAGGAGAATCGGGGAGGCCGCACGGAGACGCAGCGGCAGCCGGAGCGAGGTGACTCGGGGAGCCCGAGCGGCGAACGAGACACGGCCCGATCGGCGGCCGCAGTCCAGCACCCGAATGGCGAACGAGGCACAGCCCGAGCGGCGGCTGGGATAGAAAGCCCGGGAAAGGCCCGAGGAGCCAGGCCCAGAGACCTCTGAGGAGAAGGGGAGCAACCAGAAGGCTCCCAGAAGCAAACCAAGACTGTGAGTACAGGGCCCAGGGAGGGAGACTGAAGCCAGGGAAAGGCCCGAGGAGCCAGGCCGAGACAGAGGCCCAGAAACCTCTGAGGGGGAGAGGAACAGCCCGAAGGCACCGGGAAACAGCGGGGAGGTGAACAGCCCGAAGGCACCGGGAAACAGTGGCTCACAGACTCAGACCTGAGAAGGGTGAACCCAGAAGCCGAGGCCCAGGGACCACAGGGTCGGAGAGGGGGACCGGGAAAGTTCGCGAACAGGGAGAGGGAAACACCAAACCCGGGGCCCCAGAAAAGCTTATTTTAACAGAAGATCCACAACAGCCCCGCTTCCAGATTCCTCCCAACACCGCAAAAAAAGCTATAAAAGCGATCAAGCATGAGCAGATGAGAGAAAAACCAGAAACTCTTTTTGCTGACTGTTACAACAATGGGACAAAAAGTAACCTCATTTTCTACTCAGATCAGCCAACGGCTTGGATCACAGCAATAAAATCACACTATACCAGTGTTAAGCTAGAAAATACCGCAAATGGGTCCATGATGAAAATTAACACACCAGGAGACAGTTCAACCACGACTGTCAACGCGTACAATACCGGAACAATATTAGTGCAAGGCAACCTCGACAAATTTGCAACGGCCTTCAGGACACTGAAAAGATTAACTACGAGGGGAAAGAACAACCTCAGAGTGGCCCGCACTCCCCCCAACATTGACAACTTACCAGGAGAAATTCTGCCTGGTCAGGAGGTGAACGAGCCACACAGTTCAAACCAGACACTAACCCCGGGGAACCACAGCCACACGATACAACTGACAAACCCCAGCATAACTACCAGGGAGGAAGCCACACATAGTCCCCCTGCCATTCCCAGCTCACCAAGAGAAGAGCAGCATAGCCAGGAAGTGAGTGAGCCTTCCAGGGCCGACCAGCTTAGCCAGGAAGTGAGTGAGCCTTCCAGGGCCGACCAAACACATACCCAGGGATCACACAGCCAGATACAACAAAAAGATAAATTTAATCAATTAGAGATAGAGATGGTGAAACTTAGAGAGGAGTTCCTCAAATTGAATGACGAACAAAAGCAGGAGAGGGAGAGACACAAGAGAGAGCTGAATCTACTTGAGAAACAGGTGAATCTACTTAGGAATCAGGTGAAAGAGCTGCAGGAAAAAGAAGAGAGCCATAGAGGAGAGATAACACCATTAGACCAGCAACCAAAGGCTAGAGATAAGACAAGACAGAGCCGGACGGAACGGCTGCACTCCCACACTGAACAAAAGCAACAGACACACAATACAAGGGGTGCCACACAGACCGACCAGCATACTGATTCGCAATCTTCCCCCACCACCGTGGAAACACAAGCGAGCCGCTCACAAGAGGTACGCACACACCAGACACCCCAGCCCAGCACACACACTATGAGTCCAGGTGAAAGCCACCAGACAGTAAACACAAACAAGGCTGACGTCGTAATACTCATAGACTCAAATGGGAAATTTCTATGGGAGAAAAAGCTCTTCCCTAGAAGTAAAGTAGAAAAGATTTGGTGCCCAACAACAGACAGAGCCATGGGATGGCTGACCAAAGCCAGATTAGGCTCCCCCCAACACATAATAATACACACGGGCACAAATGACCTAAAGGCCAAACAGAAAGAGGTAGCAACATCGCTCAGAGCAATGATTAGGAAGGCAAGCAGTACATTTCCAAACACTAGAATCACTGTTTCCACAATATTGCCGAGAACAGACTTCAACAACAACACAATTCATGAGATAAATGCCAGCATAGCAAGAGACTGCGAATCAAACCACAACGTACACCTGGCCCAACACCCCACCCTCGATGAGGAATGTCTTTACGACCACGTCCACATCCAAAGGCAAAGAATATCGATCTTTGCTAAAGCCCTGAAGGACGTCGCTTTTAACCGGGTCCATACCCAGACTCCAAGAGGACCCCCCCCGACCACCAGAGATCAGCGGGGTACATATCAGGAACACTACAAAGACCACCACCACACCAACCGAGACCAGAGAGGATCAACAATATCAGACCTGAACCATTCCTGTCCCACAGGGGAATAGGACCGCCCCCAGCCAGACAGAGGGAGAGATGCACAGGACGTACGCAATACCTCAGACAGAAACAATCCATTAAGAGACAATAAGCAGATGTGCAGCAGCATCTACTTCCGCCTTATGGATCAAGGACTAATTAATAGAAAGAACTGTAACCAAATTGTATTAACTTTTATGGACAACTGAGGTGATCTTTTTTTCCCCACACTTAGACACGACAAACACGTACCACTCTTTAACCTATCATAGTAAAAGATCAAACTTAACATGAAATCCTTATATATTTCGACCTGGAATATCCAAGGTCTACGCTCTTCAGTGCTAGAAGTGAAGAGTAGGACCACAGAGTTCATAGAAGAAACTAAAGCTCTAGATATTATCATTTTACAGGAAACTTGGTATAAAGGAAAAGAACACACTGGCTGTCCCCAAGGGTACACTGAGCTAGTGGTCCCCTCCAATAAATTACCAAGTGTAACCCAAGGCAGAGACTCCGGAGGCATACTGATCTGGTTTAAAACAGAACTTAAGAATTACATAAAATTTATAAAAAAGGGCGAAAACCATATGTGGCTCAAACTTGAGAGGGAGATTATCTCAAACACCCAAGATGTTTACATTTGCGCACTTTATATCCCTCCAATCGATTCCCCGTACTTTAAAGAGGACACCTTCTCCAACATGGAGGGGGAAATTATCCAATACCAGGCCCAGGGGAACGTGTTGATCTGTGGGGACCTCAATTCAAGAACGGGCGAAGAACCAGACTTCACCAATAATCAGGGAAACAATTACGTATTCGGGAATAACCACTTTGACATCCCTTCCCTTCCATACAGGCATAACTGCGACAAGCAGTCAAATACCAACGGAAAACAACTACTACAGCTCTGTCGAAACCTGGGTCTGTACATTGTCAATGGTAGGTTCATAGGAGACCTCCTAGGAAGATCGACCTATTGCTCACCTCTTGGCTGCAGCACAGTAGACTATATGATTACAGACTTAGACCCATCCTCTTTCAGAGCATTCACAGTCAAACCACAAACAACACTGTCAGATCACAGTCAAATTACTATGTTTCTCAAAAAGACAGAAACAAACAACATCTAAACACAACCCAGTAAACTGTACAACACCAAAAAATCGTACAGATGGGCCAAAAATGACACGGAAAAATACCAGAAAACAATTAGCAATGCATCAACTCAAGCTCTCTTAGACACCTTTCTGGATAACATATACACTCACAATAAAGAAGGCGTAAACCGGGCAGTTAGTAAACTAAACAATATTTTTGATAATTTGGCGACAAATGCAAACTTGAAAGCTAGCAAGAACAAACCCAAAACAAAAAACTATGAAAAATGGTTTGACCATGATTGCCATAACATGAGGAAAAAACTTAGAAAAATATCAAACCAAAAACACAGACATCCAGAAAACGAGGAATTACGCCTTACTTATTGTCAGACACTAACACAATACAGAAACACACTCAGAACCAAAAAAGAACAATTTATTAAGAATACACTCAGCTCCATGGAGGAATCCATTGATTCCAATTGTTTCTGGGACAACTTGAAAACACTACACAAAAAACAACACGACGATTTGTCCATTCAAAATGGGGACACATGGGTAAACCACTTTGAAAAATTATACCAGAAAAACAAACTAAGACCAGAGCAACACCAAATACGCAAAAAACTGGAAAAGCTTGAATTGGCCATAAAAGATAACCAAACCCGCTAGACGCCATAATAACAGAAAAAGAACTTCTTGAAAAACTCAAGGACCTGCGACCAGGAAAAGCTTGCGGGACAGACGGCATACTAAACGAGATGATTAAACACGCAGACGACAAAATGAAACTAGCTATCCTAAAACTCTTCAACTTGGTTCTGAGTGTCGGTTATTTCCCTGACATCTGGAACAAAGGACTCATAACACCCATATACAAAAGTGGGGACAAAATCGACCCAAACAACTATCGAGGCATCTGTGTAAACAGTAACCTGGGGAAGGTATTCTGTAGCATCATAAACAAAAGACTGATAAACTTCCTTGAGGAGCACAATGTCTTGAGTAAAAGCCAAATTGGATTCCTGCCAAACTATAGAACATCCGATCATATCTTTACCCTACAGACCCTAATTGACAAACACGTTCACCATAACAAAAGCAAAATCTACGCATGCTTTGTAGATTTCCAGAAGGCTTTCGACTCCATCTGGCATGACGGTTTATTCCTGAAACTTATCGAAAGCGGGGTAGGAGGGAAAACATATGATGTAATTAAATCAATGTATACAAACAATAAATGTGCAGTTAAAATTGGAGACAAACAAACAAAATACTTCCCACAGGGGCGGGGGGTGACGCAGGGCTCGCCAATCTCACCGACACTCTTTAATATTTACATAAATGGATTGGCAAAACTACTTGAACAATCTACAGCACCTGGCCTCACCCTATATGAATCCAAGGTTAAATTCCTCCTCTATGCAGACGACCTGGTTCTGCTGTCACCAACTAAGGAGGGTCTACAGCAGAACCTGGACCTGCTGGAATCGTACTGCCAGACTTGGGCTCTAACAATAAATCCCCAAAAAACCAAAGTCCTTGTGTTCCAGCAAAGATCCAAACAGGCATAGTGGTTAGCACTGTTGCCTCACAGCGCCAGGGACCCGGGTTCGAATCCGGCCTCGCGTGACTGTCTGTGTGGAGTTTGCACATTCTCCCCGTGTTTGCGTGGGTTTTCTCCGGGTGCTCCGGTTTCCTCCCACAGTCCAAAGATGTGCAGGTTAGGTTGATTGGCTATGATAAATTGACCCTTAGTGTTAGGGGGATTAAAATATGTGGGGTTACGGGGATAGGGTGGGATATGTGTTGGTATAGGGGTTACGGGGATCGGGTGGGATATGTGTCGGTGCAGGCTCGATGGGCCGAAATGGCCTCTATCTGCACTGTGTGGTTTCTGTGATTTCTGTGATTTCTGTGATCAGGGACCCAAAATAAATTTCACAGTAGGAACAACCAAAATTGAACAAACCACTCACTACACATACTTGGGCTGAAAAATCAGTTCTACGGGAAACTTCTAACTGGCTGTGAATGAACTGAAAGAGAAAGCAAGAAGGGCTTTCTATGCCATCAAAAAATCAATCCAAATAGAAATCCCAATTAGCATTTGGCTCAAAATTTTCAAATCAGTAATTGAACCAATTGCACTCTATGGCAGTGAGGTATGGGGACCGCTAACACAACAAGAATTTGCAAAATGGGACAAACACCCAATTGAGATCCTACATGCAGAATTCTGTAAAAGTATCCTCCGGACTCAAAGGAAAACAGTAAACAATGCATGCAGGGCGGAACTCGGCCAATATCCATGAATAATCACTATCCAAAAAAGAGCCACCAAATTTTGGAATCACCTACAAATGAGCAACCCCCAATGCTATCACTACGACGCCCTGAAATACCAAGAGCTGACCATAAAGAAAAATACCCTCAGTCAACTAGTCCTGGGACTCAGTGAAGTAACTACTAACAACACTAACAATAACCAGTCCCAGGACAGTGACAGGGTAACACAAAGAATTCAACCCAACACAATCGTCGCTAAGCAAAAGGAAAAATATCTGACATATTGGGCAGAAACAACAAAAACCCAAAGCAAACTCAATTGCTACTTGGCCCTAAACAGACAATACAACATAGCTGATTACCTGACCATGGTAAAGGATAACAAACTGAGAAGAACCTTGACAAGGTACAGACTTAGCGAACATAGCCTAGCGATCGAAAAAGGCAGACACAGGCAAACCAGGCTGCCAAGAGAAGACAGGATATGCTCTCACTGCAGTCTGGGAGTAGTTGAGACAGAGATGCACTTCCTCACAGCCTGTGGAAAATATCAGGACATCAGGGAGAATTTCTACCAAAAATTCTCACAAATATGCCCTGAATTCAGAAATCTGAATGACAACCAAAAACTCCCTTTCCTACTGGGGGAGGAGAGAAGCTGTGTAACACTGGCGGCACACTATGTTACAGCTTGCCATGAACAGAGGGACAACCAGTAAACTAAGACAAGAATATATACAAACAAGGCGAATGTATATTTATAAACTGTATGAATAGAACCGCGTTTATGTGTTCAACCATAAATGTATTTTGATGCTTTGGCAACATAAGATGTACCTTATCATGCTAATAAAGCGATTTGAATTGTGAATTGTGAATTGTGTAGGGCAGGAGGAGGGGGGTATGTAGGGCAGGAGGAGGGGTGTGTAGGGCAGGAGGGTGTGTGTAGGGCAGGAGGAGGGGGGTGTAGAGGGCAGGAGGGGGGTGTGTAGGGCAGGAGGAGGGGGGTATAGGGCAGGAGGAGGCGGTGTGTAGGGCAGGAGGAGGGGGTTGTGTAGGGCAGGAGGAGGGGGGTGTGTAGGGCAGGAGGAGGGGGTGTAGAGGGCAGGAGGGGAGTGTGTAGGGCAGGAGGAGGGGGTGTGTAGGGCAGGAGGAAGAGGGTGTATAGGGCAGGAGGAGGGGGTTGTATAGGGCAGGAGGAGGGGGGTATAGGGCAGGAGGAGGGGGGTGTTGAGGGCAGGAGGAGGGGGGTGTGTAGGGCAGGAGGAGGGGGGTGTAGAGCAGGAGGAGCGGGGTGTGTAGGGTAGGAGGAGGGGGGCTGTGTGTAGGGCAGTAGGACGGGTGTGTGTAGGGCAGGAGGAGGGAGGGTGTGTAGGGCAGGAGGAGGGGGTGTAGAGCAGGAGGAGCGGGGTGTGTAGGGTAGGAGGAGGGGGCTGTTTGTAGGGCAGGAGGAGGGTTGTGTGTAGGGCAGGAGGAGGGGGTTGTGTGTAGGGCAGGAGGAGGGCGGGTGTGTGTAGGGCAGGAAGAGGGGGTTGTAGGGCAGGAGGAGGGGGTGTATAGGGCAGGAGGAGGGGGGCTGTGTGTAGGACAGGAGGAGGGGGATGTGTAGGGCAGGAGGAGCGGGGCTGTGTGTAGGGCAGGAGGAGGGGGGTGTGTTGGGCAGGAGGAGGAGGGTGTGTAGGGCAGGAGGAGGGGGTTAAGAGGGCAGGAGGGGGGTGTGTAGGGCAGGAGGAGGGGGTGTGTAGGGCAGGAGGAGGAGGGTGTATAGGGCAGGAGGAGGGGGGTGTATAGGGCAGGAGGAGGGGGGTATAGGGCAGGAGGAGTGGGTGTTTAGGGCAGGAGGAGGGGGGTGTGTAGGGCAGGAGGAGGGGGGTGTGTAGGGCAGGAGGAGGGGGGTGTAGAGGGCAGGAGGGGGGCTGTGTAGGGCAGGAGGAGGGGGGTGTACGGCAGGAGGGGGGTGTATAGGGCAGGAGGAGGGGGGTTTAGAGGGCAGGAGGGGGGTGTGTAGGGCAGGAGGAGGGGGGTGTAGGGCAGGAGGAGGGGGTGTGTAGGGCAGGAGGGGGGCTGTGTAGGGCAGGAGGAGGGGGGGTGTAGGGCAGGAGGAGCGGGGGTTGTGTTGGGCAGGAGGAGGGGGGGGTTGTGTAGGGCAGGAGGAGGGAGGGTGTGTAAGGCAGGAGGAGGGGGGTGTGTAGGGCAGGAGGAGGTGGTGTGTAGGGCAGGAGGAGGAGGGTGTATAGGGCAGGAGGAGGGGGTTGTATAGGGCAGGAGGAGTGGGGTATAGGGCAGGAGGAGGGGGCTGTTTAGGGCAGGAGGAGGGGGGTGTGTAGGGCAGGAGGAGCTGGGTGTGTAGGGCAGGAGGAGGTGGGTGTAGAGGGCAGGAGGGGGGGTGTAGGGCAGGAGGAGGGGTGTGTGTAGGGCAGGAGGGGGGTGTATGGGGCAGGAGGAGGGGGTGTGTAGGGCAGGAGGGGGGCTGTGTAGGGCAGGAGGAGGGGTGTGTGTAGGGCAGTAGGAGGGGGGGTTGTGTAGGGCAGGAGGAGGGAAGGTGTGTAAGCCAGGAGGAGTTGGGTGTGTAGGGCAGGAGGAGGGGGGTTGTGTAGGGCAGGAGGAGGGGTGTGTAGGGCAGGAGGAGGGGGGTGTGTAGGGCAGGAGAGGCCTACATTTCTCTTTGTTGAACCTGAAGAGGCAATCTTGCTCCTCCTGGCCCTACAAAGGAAAATAAAAAAAACTTGCCTTTCAGGCCTCTTCACATCTCAATCCTCGCCTGACTTCCTTCAGCCAGAGTGAATCCTACTGCGCTACCACGCTCAAGCCGGAGTTAAAATGGCACAGTGGTCCGAATTTGGTCATAAGACCCCAAGTTACATATTAAAGAAGAACCCCCACTTTCTTCAGGCAGCTCAGAAGAGCAGGTTAAAATCAAACATGGCACGATCCAGGCAGTTTTCTGGTGGATAAGAAACCCGGTTCAATTTTAACGCCCCACCCGCCTGGCAGGCAGGGTTAAAATCCCCCTCTTTGCGAGTTTATATGTCATTCCTCTTATACTATATTTTAGTGCCGTCATTAACCCATTTATTTGAAATACACCTAGGCTATAGATTTTAGTAATGTAAAGATAATATTACAAAAATAAAGCTACTCTTGATATATGAATAGCTTCATTGCAATAATAAACAGCCAGCCCAGGGAGGCTGACACTACCCTCGAACTTTGGCAGTCTAATGGTTAACGGGACTCAGCAGAGTGAAAGGCAGGTTCTGTTAAGTCTGTGTGTTCCAGTTATGGTTAATATGAATCACTGCACACAGACCACAAGAATAACTTTAACAGGTCTTTACTAGTCGAAGGTCAGGGCTGAACTACCCAGCAAATTACTACACAGCACTTATATACCGGTGTGTTCACCACCGGTATTACCGTATACAGCAGCCAGAGAAAGTAGTACATCTCTTAAGGTGGAACAGGTTTAAGTTCTCTTAAGGTGGAACAAGT
Source organism: Somniosus microcephalus (assembly GCF_052327205.1). Classification (NCBI taxonomy): domain Eukaryota; kingdom Metazoa; phylum Chordata; class Chondrichthyes; order Squaliformes; family Somniosidae; genus Somniosus; species Somniosus microcephalus. The sequence goes on along the minus strand of NC_140999.1, from coordinate 117,359,754 downwards.
TACATACACCACAATCCTCCCTTTTTAGCTTAACAGTTATATCCCCATTTAACATAACATAATAACATATATACATATACAACTTCATGTAGAAACAGTTCAAAGGTTCAGTCTCTCAGGAGGCCTCCTGATTCGAGTTGGATAACGCCTTTCAGGGGTCTCTGATTCTTGTTGCTGAGGTGACTCCTCTAGTTGGTCTCTTATGTCTTGGACATCATCATCAGGTACATTTACTGCCGAGGTAGATGCTTCAGGTTCACTAACTTCTTCCACTGGTGTGACTCTTCCTCAACTTCCAGCTGTAAGTAATCCACTCTCGTCCCAGTAGTGGTGGACCTCCTTCAGGTAGCACATATAAGTCCATTCCTCAGCTTTCTTTGCCCTTGTGGACCACCTTTACCTCTATCTTTCTGATGGGGTATACTCTTTGCCCCGTGTATGTTTTCAATACAATCTCCGTGTCCCGTAGGGGAATATGTTGGAATAACCTTTTGTAATCTTTCTTATTCATGACCGTCAATGCCGATCCAGTGTCCAATTCCATCTTCACTTGGACTCTTGCTATCTGAAGTGTGACCCAGATAGTTTGTAGGTCAGCTTCATTACTCACATTGTGAATTCTTAGACTACCCAGTTCCTTGCTGTTGGAGTCTGAATCCGAATTCTGTTCATCTGAACTCTTCTCAGCCACCTTATGTACCTTTCTGCACTTTTCCTGCGGTGACTTTTTGTTGCTGGTCTTCTTTCCTGACCTGCATACTTTAGCTATGTGACCAAGCTTGCCACATTTTCTGCATTCCTGATTTTTAAACCAGCATTGGTTCTGATCGTGTGTTGTCTTTCCACAACGATAACATTTCACTGTACCCAAAGCCATTTGGTCTGCGCTGAGTACCGATGACTTCAGCTGCATTTCTGCAGTGCCTCTCGCTGCGGCTTCGTGTGATGCTGCAATAGTGACAGCCTTATCCAGTGTAAGATCATTCTCTTCAAGCAGCTGCTTTTGTGTTCCTCCTTTCGACAATCCACACACGAATTTGTCTCTCAGCGCCTCTGTTAGTCTTTCCCCAAACTGACAGTACTTCGCTAGCTTACGCAGTTCAATTAAATACTCCGCGTTGCTTTCCTCTTTCAGTTGCGTTCTAGCATAAAATTTAAATCGTTCCGCTAACATCAGCGGTGTGGGGTTCAAATGATTCTTTAGGACAGCAACAATATTCGCGAAAGTCTGATCCGTCGGTTTAGCTGGTGATAGAAGATGCTTCAATAGCCCGTATGTCTTCGCACCCATTGAGTTTAGTAAGGTTAGTGCTTTATCCTCATCTGATATCTTATTTGCTTTACAATAAACTTCTATGCGTTCTACATACGTGTTCCAATCTTCAACATCGGCATCGAAATCGTTGATGTTACCACGCTTAGGCATCCTTGCAATCTTCTTGAGAAACAAAAAAAAATTTCTTTTATTTTAAAATGGCGGTTTCCCGCGCTTGTCTTCTTCCCCGCCTACTAAAATGGTGGCTTCCCGCGCTTGTCTTCTTCCCCCGCCTACGAAAACGGCGGCTTCCCGCATTTGCCTTTCTCCCCCGCTGGCTGTAATGGCGATTGCCGTATTGCTGCCGTTCGCGCCTCCCCAGCGGTTCTCAATTCTTGCCTCCCAGCCCCTCTTGCAGTCCGGTCCTTTCCACCGGCTGCGGCTGAGTTCTCCGCGGTTTTTTTTATTTTCTCCCGCGCCTTACGCTGTCCCGGTCGCTGCACCTCGCGGCCTCGGTAGCTGCCCGGCCTTTTTCACCGGTCGCGGTCGAGCTCTCTCTCGATGCTGTTGCGTCTCCCAGCCCGCTTGCAGCCCGGTCTTTTACACCGGCTGCGTTTGCATTCACCGCGGCTCCCGTGCCTTTCGCTGCCCCAGTCTCAGCGCCTCTGGCCCCGACTTCTGTCCGGCTCTTTTCCCCGGCCGTGGTCGAGTTCTCCACCCTTATATCCTCCGTTTTTCCCTCCCCTACTCCACAGCCAACGTGGCCGACTTGCTGCTCGTCGCTGATCGGCTTACCTACCACCGTGGTAGAAGGGATGATCACTGCCTGTCGCTGATGGAAGGCTTCGTGTCAGGATTCTTCCTTTGCTCTTCAGACCCGAGTCTTTTCTCAGCAGGATGATGAGGGCGGATGCCTCTTCTCGACGCCCGTTAAACTGCCCTGGATGTATCTCTGCCGCAGCGTAAGATCGTACTCGTCGCCACTGTTAAGTCTGTGTGTTCCAGTTATGGTTAATATGAATCACTGCACACAGACCACAAGAATAACTTTAACAGGTCTTTACTAGTCGAAGGTCAGGGCTGAACCAACCAGCAAATTACTACACAGCACTTATATACCGGTGTGGTCACCACCGGTATTACCGTATACAGCAGCCAGAGAAAGTAGTACATCTCTTAAGGTGGAACAGGTTTAAGTTCTCTTAAGGTGGAACAAGTTACATACACCACAGGTTCAATCTGTATATTACAGAGAAACATTCATTTGCAGCATAGACTTTATCACTTTTGTTTAAAGCTTTAAATCATCCACTTTTTTAATACACTAATAATAGGAAATGTCTCACCTCCTGCTGATGAAATGATCCCGTTTTCCTACCTGACTCCAAGACTCCTGTTGTCCTCTCTCTATTGCAAATGTAACTATCTGCACAAAACTAGAGATTTAGTTGGAAATAAAATATTAACAGGAGGCCAGAATATTCCAGCAAATTTGCTGCTTTCGACTAATGTGTATTCACAGGCGCAGACATTTCAATAACGAGTGATTACTGCTGTCATTCTACCTGTCCAACAGCATTTCGAAGAACGGAACCATGACTCTCTATATTTTACTAACATTACCCACATGGATATCTATTAGTATCCATGAGTGCAACAACTCAGGAAGCATAATGGCCCATCAAGATGAGCAATGGCAAATCAGACGTGAACAAGTGCTGAACAGAATGTTGTTATCTGAAGAGCCTCAAGTAGATGGTACCCATTGTAGCTTAACCCTGTCACTGATTCAGTGAGTGAAACATATCCTGGACTCGGAGAAACAGATTTCTATCACTGCCATGGGGTGTATAAACCCTCTGTCATATCACAATACCTGTAATAGAGTCACAGGGTCAAGCTGTAGGTCATGTAGTTCTCCATACAATGTTTTCCCAATCATAGCCAATGCTCGCATAGTGGAAGTGTTGCCAGCGATCCTAACTTATAGTAGTTTTCACGCAGGAGAGCTAAGGAGTGAGGTTGCAAAACTTAAAGCAGGGCATGAGTTGTCACTTGAGGGGAGGGAACATAATGCAAGATGGACAATAAGCAAAGGTCGTCGGGGGATGAAGGAATACAGTCTGGGTCAACTAGAATGAGCCAATTTTCCTGGTATATGCAGGATCACAGATGGGGATACAACTATATACTGCAATTGACAATTTCATGTACTTTTTCTTTCAGCTTCTCCACTATATTTTCTTGTATTATGCTCTAAAGAAATTGCCAGCTTCTGCTATAATCATGCAGGCTGCTCCTCACTCCACCTCCCCTTTGTCTGAAGACGTTTTTCTCACCCTTCAAGAAAATGAGGTGGAGTCGAGATTTTTTTTGTGCTTGTAGAGTATATTCGCAGGGCAAGATGTGAGTGATGAATAATCAGAGGGCTCACAGTGTACTTCATACAGCCCCATATTAACCTGCTTGGTCACAGGCTGGCCTCTCTATCATTGCCTGTTGTTTCTGCAGACACTCCCTGGCAGAAACAAAATCATGTTGCAATCTCATTTCATGGAAATGAAGCAAGGATGCAGCAAAAAATATTTAGTTCATTACTGACGTAAATTAAATGACAAAAATGCTTCATTCGGATTTTGGGGGCCTCTTTTCACTGCTTAATAACTTCCAATAGATTGCACGGTGGATATTTCGCCTCCATAATTGTGTTGCACAGAAAAATATCATATTCTTTAAGTAACAAGTCAGCTGAGCACATTTTGAAACTGAATAAAATAAAATTGGAAGAAGCCTTTTTTGATCCACTGAATAACACAAAAAAAATGTATTAAACAAAAAGCTCCATTTCAGAGTCTCCAGAAGTGCAGAAGGTTTTAAACAAATCAATTTGATCTCTCTGCCCTTATCCATCTCCTCATTCCGCCCCATACAATCTATTAGAGTGCAACCAGTTCCTTTCACAAGTCGGTTTGATTCTCCTTCCCATTTTTTAAAGCTTTCCTTCTCTTTGAACAATAAGCTTTGCTTTACTGAAGGTTGGTTTCTTCTTTTTAATAGTCTCCGGCTTCCTTTTCACTTTTGTCTATGTTTGATCCTTAGCTCCTGCTTTGTTCCCCTCGCTGTTCATCGAGAGGCTGGTTGTTGCATTTGTGGCGCTTTTCTGTCCTTCAAGTGCCCCTATGCTGTTACTCTCCCTTTTATTTTCCTCACTTTTCTTCTCATCAATTCCCTGCCTTTTACGTTCATGTCTACGCTCCTCCAATTCTGGCCTCTTGTGCATCGCCCACTCTCTTTGTCCCACCATTGTCGGCCGTGCCATCAGCTGCCCTAAGCTCTGGAATTCCCTCCCTAAACCTTCCCACTCCTCCACCTCTCTCTCTCCTCCTTTACGACGCTCCTTAAAACCTACTTCTTTGACCCAGCTTTTGGTCACCTGTCCTAATATCTCCTTATATGGCTCAGTGTCAAATTTTGTTTGATAACACTCCTGTGAAGCACCTTGGGACATTTTAATTTGTTAAAGGTGCTATATAAATGCAAGTTGTTCTTGGTTCCTCGTTCCTTGAGCTATTTCTGCTCCGTTGTCCCAAGTTATCCCCCAAGTGCTCCCACTCTATGGGCTGAATTTTTACTTTATAGAGTGTGCAGGTTTGCGAGCGGGCAGGCAGTTAAAAGGGCTGAAATTGACAGCGCATTGGGAAGCCAGCTTCAACCGGCTTATACCTTTAACTTGGGTGCGTTAGCCAGTACGCTAGAGACCCGCTTGGGAGAGGCGGGTGACCTAATTAAAAGTAGTTTAGAGATCATTACAAGGCTATTAACAGCCTTTTTTACCTGATGTTGCAGCTTTTACTGGCTGTCCATGGGTTTTCCGGGCTTGCTGAACCTCGCCAGTGAAAGCAAGGCGAGAGCAGAGTGGCCATTGTGGGAGTTGAATAATTGAGAGTTAAAAAAAATCATATAAGTACTCACAACTCACACCTGCTTCCTTGCCTAAGGGAAGGGCTCTTGCTGACATCATTTGTCCTGAGAGTTTGCTTTCAGGAGTTTGTAGGTGATTTCTACAACTTCAGAAGTCATTCTCACTACATTGGAAGTCACTCTCACTTTATTGGGCGACTGTGCCACTGATCTCCAATTTATCTGGCATCTATCAGATCAGCATGGGTGCTGCTTATGTTGTTTCACCTTGGACCTCAGATTCGGACCAGCAGCCACAACACCAGCAACACCAGCAGGAGCAGCAGCAGCCTTCTCCTCACCAACATTCTGCTCCACAGGAGAGAGGGGATGAGCATAGGGATGCACCTTGCAGGAGGCTATACCCCCAACACAGGGCATATAGGCAAAGGATCAGCTTCCTGGGCATGACAGAACACCAGTGCCTCAGGAGGCTCAGGCTGTTGCGTCAGGTCACGGCAGACATTTGGATTTTGCTGGAACAAGTCCGGCTGACAAGTGGACCTGGTGGACACGCGTTACCAGTGGATGTCAAAGTCACCACCGCCCTCAATCTCTTTGCCTCAGGCTCCTTCCAGGGATCTGCAGGAGATGTTTGCAGGATCTCGCAGTCGGCCACCCATAAATGCATCACCCAGGTGACCGATGCCATGTTTGACATGTCAGGAACATATGTACGCTTTGCCACTGATGAAGCCAGTCACACTGAGTGGGCACTCAGCTTTGCGGCTCTGTCTGGCTTCCCACAGGTGCAGGGCATCATCGACTGCACAGATTACCCAGAAGTGTTCATGAACCATAAAGGCTTCCACTCCATCAATGTGCAGCTCATTTGCAACCAGAAAAAGATCATCATGCATGTGTGTGCCAGATTCCCAGGGAGCTGTCATGATTCATTCTTCCTGCACCAGTCCATCCTCCCTCAGCTCTTGGCACCTCCGACCAGACTTAGAATCATAGAATCATAGAATGGTTACAGCACAGGAGGCCATTCGGCCCGTTGAGCCCATGCCGGCTCTCTGCAAGAGCACTTCCCCACCCTTTCCCCGTAGCCCTGCATTTTTTTTTCCTTCAGGTACTTATCCAATTCCCTTTTGAAAGCCATGATTGAATCTGCCTCCATTATCCTTTCAGACAGTGCATTCCAGATCCTAACCACTCACCGCGTAAAAATGTTTTTCTTATGTTGCCTTTGGTTCTTCTGCCAATCACCTTAAATCTGTGTCCTCTGGTTCTTGACCCTTCCGCCAATGGGAACTGATTCTCTCTATCTATTCTGTTAGACCCCTCATTATTTTGAACACCTCTATCACATCTCCTCTCAATCTTCTCTGCTCTAAGTAGAACAACCCCAGCTTCTCCAGTCTATCCACGTAACTGAAGTCCCTCATCCCTGGAACCATTCTTGTAAATCTTTTCTGCACCCTCTCTAAGGCCTTCACATCCTTCCTAAGGTACGATGCCTAGAATTCGACACAGTATTCCAGTTGAGGCCGAACCAGTGTTTTATAAATATTCATCATAACTTCCTTGCTTATGCCTCTATTTATGAAGCCCAGGATCCTGTATGCTTTTTTAACCACTTTCTCAACCTGCCCTGCCACCTTCAATGATTTGTGCATATATACCCGAGGTCTCTCTGTTCATGCACTACCTTTAGAATTGTACCCTTTAGTTAAATTGCCTCTCCTCATTCTTCCTACCAAAATGTATCAACTGACAAGGCCATCTGCCAGGCAGCAGGCAAAAATGGACAGGACGGGAAAGTAGTGCAACAAAATAATTTTCTGTGGCTCATAACTTCAACAGAAACTTAACCATCTAACATTTTATAACACACCCATGTGCATACCCTTGTGCATCTACAATTGTGTCTTCTTTCTCATTCTACAACTCCTACGCCGTGTAACCCCTGTGGCTTCAGTAGATATGAGGCAGGCAGCTCACTTCCCTGCTCTGACTGCTTAGACACTTTTGGCGGACATCCTCTGGGTTTTGGTGACTGTGAGCGTCATGCCAAAGACTGCTCTCCTGCACCTGTGCAGGGACAGACTCGGCCATTGGGATACGAGGCAGCATGTGGGGCTCTGACTGGGGGTGAGGGGCAACAGGGGAGAAGTGGGAGCGTTTTGAACCGAGTCCCCACTTCCACATCCCCTCTCACCATCATCCCTCTCATGACCCACTCGCACTTCCCTGCTAGCAAGGAGCTGGAGAGCACCTTGCTGCACATCAGTGCATTCCAGATCCTAACCTCTCACTGTGTGGGCCACTGAATGGCCAAGTCTAAGGGCTGGATTTTCCAAGCCCCGAGGAGGCGGGCATAGTGGCGGGACAGCCGGTAAACTCAGAGAAAGTGGGGGCGGATGGCAAAGCCGCCCCATCCCGCCTCCCTGCCCTTTTGCCAGGAGGCAGGAAGATGTGCAACTTCGGGTCCCGTCTCCTTGAGGTGGGAATGGCATTTAAGGTAGTTAACAGGCAGGAAAAAGGATTAGTGCCATTTTACCTTCACAGGTGAAGGTTTCCCGACCTCGGAAAACCCCGCCGGGTTGGAGGTGATGTGGAGGAGGTCTGCAGCGGTCGGAGGCACCTGGAAGTAAGGTGTAGAGGTGAGTGAAGAGTGCACCTGTGGAGTGGTAAGTATGCAAGGTGAGTGATAAGTTTAAAAAAGTGTTCACTTACCTTGTTTTCTTTCTACAGAGCCGACATCCTGCTTGTCAATTTCACAGACTGGCTGTAGGAACCTCTGTTCCAACAGCCATTTGAAATCAACAAAGTTGAAAGATTTTATGAGTCCTGAACACAAGGTCTAATCAAACTACAGAGAATGTCAGTGTTTGACAGCTTCACAGCCGTGGCCTGTGACATCCTGCTCCTCCATTCTCCCTACAATCGAGCACAGTGCGACTGGTAAAGCTGCCAGAGCCTCCCGCATTTTTTGTTGCTCCTCAAGAATTATGCGCTTTGACGGCCCCCGAGGTTCAGCCTCTTTGTCCAGCTGAGCGCTGCTTGGAGCATCCTGCACCCTCCGACGAGGACTCTCTGCTGCTGTCCCTGTCTCCACCATCTGCTCTTGCTCACATGTGATCTGTGAGACACCAGGTGACAACACTACTGTATCTCTTACTGGACCCACCGACGTGTGTGTATCTGCGCTGGTGCATGGTGTGCTTGGCTCCTGTGACAGTGCACCCTCAGAGTCCGCGACCTCCCCTGAGGAGTCGTCTTCCTCCTCTGGCTGGACAGTGGGGCGGACACTTGATGGGCCTGTGGGAGAGTAAAGGCATGAATTAGAACTGTTGTGATAAGAATGTTTTAAGTTACCAATATGCACATGATCAAATATCACTGGCTGCTGAAATCAAGTCAACATGAGAGACCGTTGTACGCCATGTGGCGGTATGATCTTTAATTCTGTCACCAGGTAGCTGGGAGGTCACCCTCTCTCCATCTCCCACTGCCAGCAGCTCCACAACACGGCTCAGCTCCAGGGCCTCCTCCTCTGCTGAAGTCAGCGGTGTGGTGATTGGTGGGCCACCACTGGTTTGCTGCCTCTCCCGGGTGCTCTGCGCGCTCTTCTCCTGCAAGGAGGGAAACAAGAAACTTTTGAGTGAGAGAGATGAAATGAGTGGAAGGGATGGATGGGCAGCATCTGTTGAGAGTGACTATGAGGGAGAGGTGTAACATTGCATTAAATGAGGGTGAGTGTCAGTGGTGGATGGTCAGATGGGGCTGTGAGTAGGTGCATAGACAGAGAGGGATGGGTGCACCTGCAAGGTAGGTTGATGTGAGGAGTGATGTACAGGAGCAGGATTGGGAAGGCAGAGTGTGGGGGTTGGGGTAACACGCACATCAGGATGTAGGACAATGTGGCATTGTACCTTGTCTGACCTCATGGTTAAAACGTTTCCTACACTGGATCCGCGTCCTTTGAACAGCATTCCTGCTGCTCACTTCTTCTGCAATCTCCAGCCATGCATCTTTTGTCAGTGCCGCTGGCCTCTTCCTCCCATCAGCTGGGTGGAGGATGTCCCTGCTGGCCCTGACTCCTTGGAGTAATATCTCCAAGGAGGCATCAGGAAATCTGGGGGCTGCTTTCTGCCTTTGACTCTGCATAATTAAGGATTTAGTATTGTCAAAGTGTTATAGCACAAACAATTCCCCTCTGTCTCAATATAATAGCAAAATACTGCGGGTGCTGGAAATTTGAAATAACAACAGAAAATGCTGGAAATACTCAGCAGGCCAGGCAGCATCCGTGGAGAGAGAAACGGAGTTAACGTTTCAGGTCTGGGACCCTTCATCAGAACTGGAAATAGCTGGAAATGTAACAGATATTAAGCAGGTGCAGAGATGGGGGGGGGGGCGGTTAGGAGGGGAGGAAGGAATTGAAAGAACATGCTGTGAAAATGTTGCAAATGGGAATGGCAAAATCATACTGCATGAAAAATGGGGGCAGGGATTATTATCTGAAATTGTTGAACTCGATATTGAGTCCGGAAGGCTGCAAAGTGCCCAATCGAAAGATGAGGTGCTGTTCCTCGAGCTTACGTTGAGCTTCATTGGAACAATGTAATAGGCCGAGGACAGAGAGATCAGAGTGGGAGTGAATTGATTAAGGGATTAATTAAGAGGGGGAAAATAGAGTATGAGAGTAAGCTTGCAGGGAACATAAAAACTGACTGTAAAAGCTTTTATAGATATGTGAAGAGAAAAAGATTGGTGAAGTCAAACGTAGGTCCCTTGCAGTCAGAATCAGGGGAATTTATAATGGGGAACAAAGAAATGACAGACCAATTAAATACATACTTTGGTTCTGTCTTCACAAAGAAGGACACAAATAACCTCCCAAAGATGTTGGGGAACATAGGGTCTAATGAAAGGGAGGAACTGATAGAAATCAGTATTTGTAGGGAAATGGTGTTAGGGAAATTGATGGGATTGAGGGCCGATAAAACCCCAGGGCCTGATAATCTACATCCTAGGGTACGTAAGGAAGTGGCCCTAGAAATAGTAGATGCATTGCTGGTCATCTTCCAAAATTCGATAGACTCTGGAACAGTACTCATGGATTGACGGGTAGCTAATGTTACCCCACTGTTCAAAAAGGGTGTGTAAGATTAACAAAATTTCTGCATCTCCCCGAAGGTTATTATTAATAAAAGGGACCCTGCATGGACATTTTTAAATTGAAAAGGGTACCCAAGATGGCATCCGTGCCTCGTGGCAGAAAGCCTGTGGGGTTCCAAAATGGATTCTGCAGCGCAGACAGCTTGGGAGAAATCGAAACTAAGGCTGCAGGCTTTCTGTGAAGAGAAACTTTGTATTTTGGAATGAGACAGGACTTTGAATTATGTATTAGACCGAATTGGAGACAGATCAAAATTCAGTGAGGCCTATAGTTAAAGCCATCAAACAGTCTGCATACATAATAACAACAGAAAATGCATACATAATCGGAAACAGATTAAACACAGCCATCGAGGCTGGACAAGGCCATCAAAGAACTCTCAGGACAATACAAGCCAATTATCGGGCTGGTAGATGCAATTACCGGCCATATAAAAACCGTTAGTGTGAATTGCTACCTTTATTTTAAACTAGCTCGCCAAGTCTAAGACAAAGAACTAACCTGATTTGGCGTGAAGATAAGGGTTTTCGACGAAGGTATAATTGAAGGCCCCGGGTAGCATTGAGTTAGGGCAGCTAGTTTGTTCGTTCGGAGGAGGTCCGTAGAGTTCGTTGGTTGGTGTGCTGGTGCTGCTCCTCGGGCCCCTCGCCCTCGTGGCCGCCGCTCTTTCCCCGTCCCGCGCTTACCTCCTGGCCTCTGCCCGTGCCCTTTTCCCACTCCATCTGGAACTGCCCCGGCACCGGGTCGGGCAGACATGGACAGATTCAGGCTATGCGAGGCGGGACGCGACGAGGGGAGAAGGGAAAACCACCGAGGGGCAGACCGGCTGGAGAAGGCCAAACGAGGGGAGATTTCGAATCATCGGCCCTTCAGCCTTGGCCACCTTCGAATATCTGCACACCAACTCAAACTGGCGGGTGTCGATGAAGAACCATCCCTCCAAGGTAAAGTACCCAAACAGAGACTTTGATTTTGGGGTACTCGAACCTGGACAACGCCCTTGCAGCACCCGGAGACCACGTGATGATGGCAGGCTCCAGAGAGCACCAAGAGCGAACCCCGAACCCCACCGCTGTTTTGAATTGAGCAAACCCCGTTTTTGATTGGTGAGCATAGATTCTGACCCCTCATAGCTTAATCTAGTTAGGTATAGGGGGTGGGATAAGGATAAGGGGATTGTTAAGATAGTTGTTTTCCCTCGATGTGCAAGTGCATTTGCCTGTAATGTTATAGTGGTAACTTCTTTTAAGACTGTATTAATTTTCCTGTTCAATAAAATCTTGGTTTTTGCTTGCATCCAAACCATCTGTCTACTCGAGGTTTCTGTATCGCTGCCTGTACCTAAGTCCGGTGTCTAGAACACAAGGGCGTGGGAGCGATTCGAACCGCTCATGAACAGTCAGGGGCATAATTGACTGGGCGCACGCGCCACACCACAGCACCCCCTACAGAACTGGCGACCGCAGCAGGACACCGGCATCAGGGTTGCGATATGGTAGACAATGGTTCGGATGAGCGAACCGTTATGGAGGAGAGGATTTCTGATTATATGCTTAGCAAGGTGAATATCACTAAGAAGTGGATCACCACTCTGTTAAATGCTGGGCATCCGGTAGATGCAGCAGCCAAGTGGACAGAGGGAATGGAATACAAGAAATCCTTAGAGAAGGCAGTTTGGCTGATGTGCTTTAAAAAGCAGATTCAGCTTCTGGACGGGCTCATTGCCGCACAGGCAATCGAGTTAAGGGAGTCAGCCCTGGTGATCTAGGATAAGGTTCTCACAGGGGAAAAGTTGTTAGTAGCTTTGCAGGCTTTGAACCAAGAAAGAGTGCATCTTGTGAGAGAACACAAGGCCCAGTTGGAATACCTATGGTGCCAAGTCACCGAGGCCAAGGGAAATGAGTCAAGGTTGCGGGAGAAAAACGCCCGCATGGCAAGGCAGGTTAGGGAACAGGAAGAGAAAGTGCAGGAGGTAAAAGCCGCTTACAAGCTCGCGAATGAACAGGGGTTTGAGGAGGCTGACCACGGCCCCTGTAAAGAGAGGATAGAAAATCTGAGCCGGGCCCTCCGGAGGGCAAAAGGCATGGTATGCCTCGTAAGCCCAAAGGCAGGTCAGGCAGACTTTATGGGGAACGAGGGGGGAACAGTTCCAATGTCACCGGTAGTGCCTAGGGACGACCCGGTTGAGAGAGAGGAGACCTCACGACCACCACCCATAGCGCCAAGTTTCAGCGAGGTTTGGCAACAAGGGGGGGTGGAACCCAGAGTGGAGCAAGAGGTGGAGGCGGAGGTAGAGCAACTCCCGCCTGAAAAGTCGGAACCGGAACCGATGTGCCCAGCACAGCATTGGAGGTTCAGCCCACCCGCCAATGGCGAAGATGAGGGACCCCTCCAAAACCAGTTCTTATTACCCTTTAACACCCAACAGCTTAGGGTTATGGTCAACCATATCACGAAGCTTTCCGCCAAGGGAGACTCCTCGATCCACTTCAGGGAAATAGAGCAGACCGCCAGCGTCAACGACTGCGATGACGCTGAGCAGGCCAAGATGCTGCTATTCTCCCTGGAGAGTAATCTCCTCCAATCCCTCTCTGAAGAGTGTAAGAGGGGACAGAGCGGGTACGAGGAGCTTAGAGACACGGCTCTGGAGGCCATGGGGATGGATGAGGGAAGTCCTTTCTCCCACGTGGAGAAGACGGTACAGCTCTCAGGGGAGACCCTGCAGGCTTTTGCGGACCGGTTGTGGCCGGTGTACCGAATGGCCTGCCCGGGGACGCGGGACCGGGGATTCCTCAACGGGGATTCTCTGATGTGTTGGCTCCATTGTCTAGTGGCGAACAGCTTGCCACAGATCTGGGCAAAGGCAGAAGCCTGGTTCAACCCCAAAGATCCCCAGACCACAGAGATCACGGTAATTAGGCAGCTCACTCTGGCCGATAAAAACGGTAGGGGAGCCGATGCACACCCACCCAAGGGTAAGCTGCATGAGGTAAAACCCGGACCGGGTAGGAAAGAGTGGCACCAGGAAGGGAGTAACACCCCCAGCACAAAGACCAATTGTTACGGCTGTGGGAAGGATGGTCACTGGCAGAAGGAGTGTAAGAACCCCTGGAAGGATAACAAGGGAAAACATCCCACAACCCCAGCCCAAAAGGCAGGGGTAGGGACCCCTTCCGTGGAGGTCGAGTCGCTTTTGGACGCCATGAGGTCCTTACTGACAGGCCAGGGGAGAGTAACAGCCGCCACCGGTGCTCTCACCCCGTCAGCCCCATCCAACCCACAGCCGTGACTAGAGCCGGCGCAGCCTGTGTATCTGTGTTCGCTCCGATATGATGAGTGGAGGAGGCCCATGTTGGAGATGGAGGTGGAAAAGGTGACGGGGACCTATCTGTTGGACATGGGGGCATCGCGCACCGTGATCTACTCCGATAACCCCACCACCTCAGCTCTCTCCAGTGGGGTCCCATACAGACTATCGGGGTTCATGGGTAAGGAACAGCCTGGCTCGGTCTCCATCCCGCTCGCCATTCGGATAGGATCGCTCCGCTCCAAGTGGACGTGTGTCCTGATGAATTGGGAAGTGGAGGGTGGAAGAGGGGTCCTGGGGGCCGACTTTATCGTAGGTCATGGGATCCTGGTGGATTTGAGGAATCACTGCCTCTGGGGGGCAGGAAAAGTAAAGAACGGTGAGATCATAGTTATCCCGTGTAAGGAAGGGAAGGGGACCCTCTGCACCATGAAGCACAAAGAGGATTATAACCTCGGGCTCATGGTCAGCAACACCCCACCAGAGTTCCAGGCATTTGTGCAGGCCCACCTGGCCACATTTGCCACTCACAAACACGACAGCGGGAGGGTCACAGGGTTTGAGGTCAGCGTAGACGGGGACCCCATGGCCCGACCACAGAAACAGTATAACTTCCCCAGAGAAGCAGAGCCGGACATGGAAGCAGCCAAGTCCTCGTTAGTACAGCAGGGAGTTCTGAGGCCGATAACCACTCATGTAAACTCTCTGTTGTGACCGTTTAGAAAACCGGACAATTCCTGGAGGGCCATGGTGGACTATCGGGTGCTCAATAGTAACATCCCAGCCTGTTCACTTACAGTGGCAGCAGTTGCCGACCTGATAGGGAGTATTCCAGCATCCGCGACCACTTTCACGGTGCTGGACATTTCAAATGGGTTTTGGTCCATCCCTGTAAGGAGGGAGGACCAGTACAAGTTTGCCTTTACGTTTAAAGGGCAACAGTACACGTGGAACTGCTTGCCTCAGGGCTTCCATAATAGCCCCAGCATTTTCCATCAGTGCATGGCCGACAGTTTGAAGGGCTTTAGTCAGCCCGGACAGTTGGTACAATATGTGTATGACCTGCTCCTGTTCACTGAGTCGAAAGAGGAGCATGGCCCACTATTGGCCGAACTACTGGAGCTGTTAGGACAGAAGGGTTTCAAAGTGAATCCCAAGAAGACGCGAATTGGCCAGCAGGAGGTGAAATTCCTCGGTCTGACCGTGCGCGCTGGAGAAAGGGCCAGGAGTAAGACCGTCCCGGTGAGAAAGGAGAAAAGAAAGCCCCTAGAAGGTCAGTCCGGGGCAGCGGGCGAGCCTTCAGCACAGGTTTTAAAACAGGCCGCTGGTTATATCAACCAGTGCAAGCTGTTTCAGCCTGAAAGGGGAAAACAGCCAGTTGGGGTAAGGTCTGAGGATAAAGATCCTCAGCCTGCAGCACGAGCGAGTTCACAGACCACACGAGCAGGCGCTGTGGCTTGCTTGAAGGGAGGGGCCATCCAGCCCATCGATTGGGACACGCCCCCACTCTTCTGGGATCCAGACGAGAGGGAGGGACTTGAGGGCGAAAACCCCACCCCTAATCCAGGTGTGGAGAGGGAGGGACCTGAGGTCGAAAACCCCGCGCCGGACCCAGCCATGGGACCCGAGGGCGGAGACTCTCAACTCGCAGCAACTGGCTGCAAAAAGTTACCTGCCCCCAACCCAGGTTCAGGAGGGGTCAAGCCTGAGGGAGCAGCGGCTCGGGTAAAAGGCCCAGCGGCCAAGACAGCCCCACCCGCCAAAGCCCCCAGAAAGTTCCCGCGGACGCCCCAGCCGAGAAAGCCGTGGTCACCAGCCCTCCGCCCCTCGAGCCAGGGAGAGGTCCAAGGACAGAGGTCCTCAGCCAGCAGCCTCGGGCTGCGAGGGACCAACAGTGAAGGATGTTGCGGTCACGCCGGGGGTAGCGGCGAGCCGCAGTCCGACCAGGGATTAGCCTGGCCGCCCGGAGACGGGCGGCGGTTGGATATAGTTATAGTTTAACTTTAAGTTTTAAGTAAGGTGTAATTATTTAGCTTAAATTTGGGTGTTTAGCTTACGTTAAATAAGGTGATGGGTAGTTTGAATAAGAAATCTGCCGCGAGTGTATATTTGGGTCGAGGTCGCGGGACCCGACCATGCCTCACCAAGCCAGAGAATCTCTTTGGGACCTGGCTGCATGTTGTTACATCTTTTTGCAGAAAGATTTTCGGGATGGAATGGATCGTGATCCTATTCGCCCTGATCAGGATGAGTAAAGAGAGGAGGGGTGACGTCCAGGATTCCCACATCTACGGGTGTTCAGGAGACACGGCGCCCCGGCGATCGACGGGAACGGCGAACGGGATGCGGAGGAAACCGCCGTCTACTTCCACGAGGGAAGGTGGCAAGGATGGTTGGGGTCCAATTCATCTCAGTACTCCAGCCAAACTGGATTCATGTACGGGGAAGCCTCCCTCCTGTGCCCCCGGGTGCGAGTTGTTACCACGAGGGTCAGCGCCACCGTTGGAAAGCGAATATGTTTGACGTGTAAAGGACACATTCCACTGGATAGATGGTGGTGGCTCAGGAAGTTGAGCAAGGACATGAGGAACCCTGAAGTCGAATGGGAGCGTTTGGGTAATAACACCCATCGGACAATTACCGGGACTCATGGAGGACTAAGTATATGTTGGGATAAGTGGTGGGAACCGGACCAAGGGATTTACATCTGTATGTGGGGGTCAGAGACGGTCTGCCCCACGGGCATATCCATCATGTTCCACCGGCAGTGGCACAACACCGGGAAGGGGATAAGGTGGGATGCCAGCCGGAAGGTGTGTGCGGTCCCATACTCCCAGATCCCAGTCAATGCCACTGAGCTGGTAACCCGCCCCCGTAAGCTCCCGCCCATGGCGCAGGCGGCGAGGTTATCCAGGAAAAATTGCCCCACCACCACCAAGGGACCAGGGAATGGGTTGGTACTAGTCCCCACCAATCAGATGCTGTACCAGGGGGTACACTACATGGTAGCCTCCGTGATTTTAAATCTCATGGAGGTACATTTACCGGAGTGGTGCCCCAAAGAAACAGAGCAGTTCTACCAGCCCCTATTAAAGGACATGTTCAAGAAGTTTTACAAGTTCGATTTTGCCCTCGTGGACAAGACCGAAATCTACACCACACACCGAGAATTTTTGGGTAACCCAGGGAGACAAAGAAGGGGTTTATGGAATGATGTTTTTACTGCGGTTAATACTGGGTCCTCTGTCATCAACAGCTTGGATGACATAGAGCTGCAGACCCAGATAAACGGTTTAAAAACACAATTAAAAAGGATATTACTGGATGAGAACAAGGTAGTGGGCTCGGAGTTGCATGAGGACCAGGCCATGACGGGCCATTTAAAGGAGATCATAGCCGAGTTGGAAAAGCACGCAAAGACGGTAAATGCCCTCATACGAGAGGACAGAACTACTTCTGACCAGGCTGCGCAGAATTAGGTGTGCGTGTTATACGGGGCGTGGTTACTGGGCGAGGGCCGCAGTAACCTGGAGGGTTTAAAACAAGGTTTGGTCCCCTCCTGGATTAGCAACAAGCACCTCGCAGCCCTCCACCCTTTTGAGAATGCATTGAGCCCGTGCCAACTCCGGCTAGCCTCTGAAGCTTATCCAGTCCCCGTGGATTGTGGGCGGTCCAACCACACAATCATGGGAGTAGTAGTTAGGATGCAGGTCATGGGTCGGACAGCCCGACCCGCACCGGTATACAGGGTTGAGAACGTCGGATTCATTCAAGGGGGTGCACACATTCGTTTCACAGCGGTCCCGCCTTACGTCATTAAGTGGGAGCACGCCATGACAGGTACTGACCTCTCAGGGTGCCAGAGCCGAGGGGGAGCATATAATCCTGTGTCCCCAGCACTTGAATGCCTTTTCAAGGCCGCAGTGTGGGTTCAGAGCTGCCGACACGAAGCCTGGAGGCAATGGCACAAGGCCATTTTCCCCCGCAGGTAGCATATATAGGGGGTGGAACATAGTGTGTCACCACCGGCACGTCCCACTACCAGCATGGACAGCATAGCTGGTCTCCGGTCAGTGACAGCAGTTTCTGTTTTAAACCCGAGGCAGAAGTTCAAGTGGCCCAGGAACGAATTGTCCCCATTCCTGAACCCTCCACTGTTCACCTCACTGTGAAGGAGAATTTTACGAACTTGCAAAAGTACGTAGCTCACTTTGGCTACGAAATTCCCCCTCTCCCTGAACATTTGACCAAAATTCTAAAAGCCGTTATAGTTTCGCAGAAACATTTTTACACTCTCGAGCAGAGAACAGTAGAGATAGGGACTAAGATATTGCATATTGTGACTCCACGCTGGTGGAACCTTTTCAGTAATATAGAGGTCCCTTCGTGGATCAGACTGGCTTCCCACATTCTCGTGGTTTGCCAGTTAGGGATAGTGCTGTACTGTATTTAGTTTGCATTCAGTGTAAGGGAAAAGGTCGGTGGTCAGAATTCCGAAACCAGAGCTTTTGGAAAGAACATTATGTGAAGGTGGAGGAACATACACCGGTTTAATTTTTTTCCCCTGTATTTCGATTAAAGAAGTGTTGTTTCTTTGTGTTGTTTTTTTAATTAAAGGTTTTATTTTGTTGCTTGTGTTGCGACGCGGTTTAATAAAGATATGTGTACCAAGTGGTGCAGGGGTGTTAGACCCACTCCATGTTTGGATGTGTGTGTAAAGTCTGTAATTTTACTCTCTGTATTCTGATGTACACTACATTTTTGCGGAATGGGAAGTGCATGTGTTGTGGGTATATTAGATAGATAATTACAGGGGAAGGTTGACTATGGAGGGTCAGAAAAAGTTTGCTCACTTTAAAGTATGACACTTCAAGCAAGTTTTAGTATCACAGGGGGAGTGTAAGATTTGCAGCATTTCTGCATCTCCCCGAAGGTTATTATTAATAAAAGGGACCCTGCATGGACATTTTTAAATTGAAAAGGGTACCCAAGATGGCGTCCGTGCCTCGGGGCAGAAAGCCTGTGGGGTTCCAAAATGGAATCTGCAGCGCAGACAGCTTGGGAGAAATCGAAACTAAGGCTGCAGGCTTTCTGTGAAGAGAAACTTTGTATTTTGGAACGAGACAGGACTTTGAATTATGTATTAGACCAAATTGGAGACAGGTCGAAATTCAGTGAGGCCTATAGTTAAAGCCATCAAACAGTCTGCATACATAATCGGAAACAGATTAAACACAGCCATCGAGGCTGGACAAGGCCATCAAAGAACTCTCAGGACAATACAAGCCAATTATTGGGCCGGTAGCTGCAATTACCGGCCATCTAAAAACCATTAGTATGAATTGCTACCATTATTTTAAACTAGCTCGCCAAGTCTAAGACAAAGAACTAACCTGATTTGGCGCAAAGATGAGGGTTTTCGACGAAGGTATAATTGAAGGCCCTGGGTAGCATTGAGTTAGGGCAGCTAGTTCGTTAGTTCGGAGGAGGTCCGTAGAGATCGTTGGTTGGTGTGCTGGTGCTGCTCCTCAGGATCCTCGCCCTCGTGGCTGCCACTCTTTCCCCGTCCCGCACTTACCTCCTGGCCTCTGCCCGTGCCCTTTTCCCACTCCATCTGGAACTGACCCGGCACCGGGTCGGGCAGACACGGACAGATTCAGGCCAGGCCAGGCGGGACGTGACGAGGGGCAGACTGGCTGGAGAAGACCAAACGAGGGGAGGTTTCCAATCATCGGGCCTTCAGTCTCGGCCGACCTTCGAATATCTGCACACCAACTCAAACTGGTGGCTGTCAACGAAGAACCATCCCTGCAAGGTAAAGTACCCAAACAGAGACTTTGATTTTGGGGTACTCGAATGTGGACAACGCCCTTGCAGCCCCCGGAGACCATCTGATGACGGCAGGCTCCAGAGAGCACCAAGAGCGAACCCCGAACCCCACTGGTGTTTTGAATTGAGCAAACCCCGTTTTTGATTGGTGAGCCTAGATTCTGACCCCAAATAGCTTAATCTAGTTAGGTATAGCGGGTGGGATAAGGATAAGGGGATTGTTAAGATAGTTGTTTTCCCTCGATGTGCCGTGTGTTCCCCATTCCCTGTATAAGTGCATTTGCCTGTAATGTTATAGTGGTAACTTCTTTTTAAGACTGTATTAATTTTCCTGTTCAATAAAATCTTGGTTTTTGCTTGCATCCAAACCACCTGTCTACTCGAGTTTTCTGTATTGCTGCCTGTACCTAAGTCCTGTGTCTAGAACCCAGGGGCGTGGGAGCGATTTGAACCGCTCACAAACAGTCAGGGGCATAACTGACTGGGCGCACGCGCCACACCACACCACCCCCTACAGGTGGTAGAGGGAAAACGGGGAATTACAGACCGGTAAGCCTGACATCGGTAGTGGGGAAAATGATAGAGTCCATTATAAAGGATGTAATAGCAGAGCACTTGGAAAAAAGTGACCGGATTGGACAAAGTCAACATGGATTTACAAAAGGTAAATCGTGCTTGACTAATCTACTGGAATTTTTTGAGGTTGTAACTGGTAAAATAGATAAGGGAGAACCAGCTGATGTGGTGTATTTGGAATTTCAAAAGGCTTTCGATAAGGTCCTGCATAAGAGATTAGCATGTAAAATTAAGGCACATGGGATTGGGGGCAAGGTATTGACTTGGATAGAGAACTGGTTGGCAGGCAGAAAGCAAAGAGTTGAAATAAACGGCTCTTTTTCCGAGTGGCAGGCAGTGACTAGTGGGGTACCGCAGGGATCGGTCCTTGGACCCCAGCTATTCACAATATATATTAATGATCTGGATGAGGGAACTAGATGTAATATCTCCAAGTTTGCAGATGACACAAAGCTGGGTGGGTGTGTGTGCTGTGAGGAGGATGCCGAGAAACTCCCGTATAATTTGGACAGGTTGGGTGATTCGGCAGAAGCATGGCAGATGCAATTTTAACGTGGATAAATGCGAGGTTATCCACTTTGGTGTCAAAAACAGGAAGGCAGATTATTATCTGAATGGCAATAGATTGGGAGAAGGGGAAGTGCAACGAGACCTGGGTGTCCTTGTGCACCAGTCGCTGAAAGTAAGCATGCAGGTGCAGCAGGCGGTTAAGAAGGCAAATGGTATGTTGGCCTTCGTAGCGAGAGGGTTTGAGTACAGGAACAAGGATGTCTTGTTGCAGTTGCACAGGGCCTTGGTGAGGCCACATCTTGAGTGCTGTGTGCAGTTTTGATCGTCTTATCTGAGGAAGGATGTTCCTTGCCATGGAAGGAGTGCAGAGAAGATTCACCAGGCTGATACCTGGGATGGCAGGAATGACGTATGAGGAGAGATTGGGTTGATTGTGCTTGTACTCGCTGGAGTTTAGAAGAATGTGAGGGGATCTCATTGAAACTTATAAAATTCTAACAGGACTAGACAGACTAGATGCAGGAAGGATGTTCCCAATGGTCGGGGAGTCCAGAACCAGGGGTCACAGTCTAACGATAAGGTGTAAGCCATTTAGGACAGAGATGAGGAGGAATTTCTTCACCCAGAGATGGTGAACCTGTGGAATTCTCTGCCACAGAAGGCAGTAGAGGCCAATTCATTAAATATATTCAAGAAGGAGTTGGATATATTTCTTAAGGCTAAAGGAATCAAGGGATATGGGGAGAAGGCAGGAACAGGGTACTGAATTTGGATGATCAGCCATGATCTTATTGAATGGCGGAGCAGGCTCGAGGGGCCGAATGGCCTACTCCTGCTCCTATCTTCTATGTTTCTATGTTTCTATGAAGCGGAGAATTAAAGTGACAGGTGACCGGAAGCTCAGGGTCACCCTCACGGACTGAACGGAGGTGTTATGCAAAGCGTTCCCCCAATCTGCGTTTGGTCTCCCCAATGTAGAGGAGACCACACCGTGAGCAGGGAATACGGTATATTAAATTGCAAGAAGTACAAGTAAATCGCTGTTTCACCTGGAATGGGTGTTTGGGGCCCTGGACAGTGGGAAGGGAGGAGGTAAAGGGGCACGTGTTGCATCTCCTGCGCTTGCACGGGAAGGTGCCAGGTGAAGGAGAA
This sequence comes from Somniosus microcephalus, assembly GCF_052327205.1. NCBI lineage: Eukaryota > Metazoa > Chordata > Chondrichthyes > Squaliformes > Somniosidae > Somniosus > Somniosus microcephalus. The sequence goes on along the minus strand of NC_140999.1, from coordinate 117,338,034 downwards.
GGGCTGTTGGGGGTGATTGAGGAGTGGACCAGGGTGTCGCAGAGTGAGTAGTCCCTTCGGAATGCTGAAAGGGGAGGTGAGGGGAAGATGTGTTTGGTGGTGGGATCACGTTGGAGGTGGCGGAATTGGTGGAGGATGATCCGTTGACTGTGGAGGCTGGTGGGGTGAAAGGTGAGGACAAGGGGAACCCTATCGTGGTTCTGGGAGGGAGGGGAAGGGGTGAGAGCAGAAGCGCGGGAAATAGAACGGACACGGTCAAGGGCCGTGTCAACCACAGTAGACGGGAATCCTCGGTTGAGGAAAAAGGAAGACATGTCGGAAGCACTGGTATGGAAGGTGGCATCGTCAGAACAGACGCGGCGGAGAAACTGGGAGAATGGAATAGAGTCCTTACAGGAAGCGGGGTGGGAGGAAGTGTAGTCCAGGTAGCTGTGGGAGTCGGTGGGCTTGTAGTGGATGTTTGTCGAAAGCCGATCGTCAGAAATGGAGACGGAGAAGTCAAGGAAGGGAAGGGAAGTGTCAGAGATGGACCATGTTAAGGTGAGGGAAGGGTGGAAATTGGAAGTAAAATGAATGAACTTATCTAGTTCTGGGCAAGAGCAGGAAACAGCACCAATACAGTCATCGATGTACCGGAAAAAGAGGTGAGGGAGGGGGCCTGAGTAGGACAGGAACAAAGAGTGTTCCACATATCCCAGTTTCTCCGTCTCCGCCGCGTCTGCTCTGACGATGCCACCTTCCATACCGGTGCTCCCGACATGTCTTCCTTTTTCCTCAACCGAGGATTCCCCTCTACTGTGGTTGACACGGCCTTTGACCGTGTCCGTTCTATTTCCCGCACTTCTGCTCTCACCCCTTCCCCTCCCTCCCAGAACCACAATAGGGTTCCCCTTGTCCTCACCTTTCACCCCACCAGCCTCCACATTCAACGGATCATCCTCCACCATTTCCGCGACCTCCAACGTGATCCCACCACCAAACACATCTTCCCCTCACCTCCCCTTTCAGCATTCCAAAGGGACCGCTCCCTCCGCGACACCCTGGTCCACTCCTCAATCACCCCCAACAGCCCTCCTCCTTCACCTGGCACCTTCCCGTGCAAGAGCAGGAGATGCAACACATGCCCTTTTACCTCCTCCCTTCCCAATGTCCAGGGCCCCAAACACCCCTTCCAAGTGAAACAGCGATTTACTTGTACTTCTTGCAACTTAATATACTGTATTTGCTGCTCACGATGCGGTCTCCTCTACATTAGGGAGACCAAACGCAGATTGGCCAACTGCTTTGCGGAACACCTCAGTTCAGTCCACAAGGGTGGCCCTGAGCTTCCGGTCGCCTGTCACTTTAATTCTCTGCTTCACTCCCACTCTGATCTCTCTGTCCTCGGCCTATTACATTGTTCTAATGAAGCTCAACATAAGCTCAAGGAACAGCACCTCATCTTTCGATTAGGCACTATATAGCCTTCCGGATTCAATATCGAGTTCAACAATTTCAGATAATAATCCCTGCCCCCATTTTTCATGCAGTATGATTTTGCCATTCCGATTTGCAACATTTTCACAGCATGTTCTTTCAATTCCTTCCTCCCCTCCTAACCCCCACCCCCCCCTGTCTCTGCACCTGCTTAATATCTGTTACATTTCCACCTTTTTCCAGTTCTGATGAAGGGTCCCAGACCTGAAACGTTAACTCTGTTTCTCTCTCCACGGATGCTACCTGGCCTGCTGAGTATTTCCAGCATTTTCTGTTGTTACTCCCCTCTGTCTCAATCTGACTTCCACCTCCAATGAAGCTAAACGTAAGCTCGAGGAACAGCACCTCATCTCTCGATTCAAAAAAGGTGGTAGAGAGAAGAGGGGAATTATAGACTGGTGAGCCTGACATCGGTAGTGGGGAAAATGCTAGAGTCCATTATAAAAGATGTAATAGCAGAGAACTTGGAAAACAGTGACAGGATCGGACAAAGTCAACATGGATTTACAAAAGGTAAATTGTGCTTGATTAATATACTAGAATTTTTTGAGGATGTAACTGGGAAAATAGATAAGGGAGAACCAGTGGATGTGGTGTATTTGGACTTTCAAAAGGCTTTTGATAAAGTCCCGCATAAGAGATTGGCGTGTAAAGTTAAGACACATGGGTTTGGGGGCAAGGTATTGACTTGGATAGAGAACTGGTTGGCAGACAGAAAGCAAAGAGTTGGAATAAACGGCTCTTTTTCCGAGTGGCAGGCAGTGACTAGTGGGGTACAGCAGGGATCGGCCCTTGGACCCCAGCTATTCACAATATATATTAATGATCTAGACAGGGGAACTAGATGTAATATCTCCAAGTTTGCAGACGACACAAAGCTAGGTGGGCGTGTGTGCTGTGAGGAGGATGCCGAGAAACTCCAGTATGATTTGGACAGGTTGGGTGATTGGGCAGAAGCATGGGAGATGCAATATAACGTGGATAAATGCGAGGTTATCCACTTTGGTGTCAAAAACAGGAAGGCAGATTATTATCTGAATGGCAATAGATTGGGAGAAGGGGAAGTGCGACGAGACCTGGGTGTCCTTGTGCACCAGTCGCTGAAGGTAAGCATGCAGGTGCAGCAGGCGGTTAAGAAGGCAAATGGTATGTTGGCCTTTGTAGCGAGAGGGTTTGATTACAAGAACAAGGATGTCTTGCTGCAGTTGTACAGGGCCTTGGTGAGACCACATCTTGAGTATTGTGTGCAGTTTTGGTCGCCTTATCTGAGGAAGGATGTTCTTGCCATGGAGGGAGTGCAGCGAAGATTCACCAGGCTGATACCTGGGATGGCAGGAATGACGTATGAGGAGAGATTGGGTCGATTGGGCTTATACTCGCTGGAGTTTAGAAGAATGAGAGGGGATCTCATTGAAACTTATAAAATTCTAACAGGACTAGACAGATTAGATGCAGGAAGGATGTTCCCGATGGTTGGGGAGTCCAGAACCAGGGGTCACAGTCTAAGGATAAGGGATAAGCCATTTAGGACAGAGATGAGGAGGAATTTCTTCACCCAGAGAGTGGTGAACCTGTGGAATTCTCTACCACAGAAGGCAGTGGAGGCCAAGTCATTAAATATATTCAAGAAGGAGTTGGATATATTTCTTAAAGCTAAAGGGATCAAGGGATATGGAGAGAAGGCAGGAACGGGGTACTGAATTTGGGTGATCAGCCATGATCTCATTGAATGGCGAGCAGGCTCGAGGGGCCGAATGGCCTACTCCTGCTCCTATCTTCTATGTATCTATGTTTCCACTAGCCTTCAGGTAACATCTGTGCATTGCTCCTTTAACTAGCTCAGCTGAAGTCGAGTCATCCGTGAAGTCATCACACTCGCTCCAGTTAATTGGTTGGGAAACACAGAAGTCTGATTCAATTGCAGTGGTGTCATTAAAAAGCCACTGCAAAATGCTCCTCTCCAACTTCCGGGTTCCCAATGCAATCCATGGCCACCCCCAGCACCCATCCCGACTCCAAGGTACAAATTCAGCCCTATGTTCACTGCCCTTACACCTTCAGAACAATGCCCTATTGTTAGCTGTCTGCAATCAGACACGAGGCCAGCAATAACATCTTCTCACCCATGCTTATGTGCTGTATTAGGGCATAGTGATAAGAATGGGCCAACAATTGCGATCGGAGGCTTCCCGCGGGCGGACGCTTCTGACCTGCAAAATGTCTACGAAAGTACCTAGTTGCCCGGGAGGAATTGCAACTTATCATCCAGGGCCTCTCTGGGTCCACGCGGGCAGAGCCCCACGTATCCCAGGGGTGCCTGCGGTTCATAGGTGCTCCTGGGATCACGTGGGCTTGCCCAACCAATAAAAGAAGGGAATCCCCATTCATTCTTTTGACAGTTCTATACGTACAGAACTGTCATAAGTATGAATGGGGATCACTTAAAAAATATACCAACACATGAAATTAAAAAAAAATTAAATTACATATTTTAAATGAATGAAAATGCAATTTAACTAAATATTTTAAACAAAAAATTTAATTTTGTGATAAAAAAGAATTTTTTTTACGGGGCTAAAAATAAACTTACCTTTTTGAAGTGTATTTTAAATTTATAAATGAGTGATAAAATTTTATTTTTCTATTTTTGAAAACCCTTATGCTGGTAAAAGCAAGCCTTACGCATGCTTTTACCAGGCGTAAGAATATGACAGGCATTCAGCGAGCGGAATTTGTGCAAACAGCGCAACTCTCCGCCCGCAGAGGCCCATCTCCCACGGATGCTAAGGAACCGTCGCAAATGCAGTGTTTCAGCGCATGTGCTTCGCATGCCTAAACCCAGAACTTAAGCGGCCCCTACGGGCGCATGCGCACCTCGTACACACCTGTCAGTGTCGCAAAATACAGCAAAATGTGTCTGAAGCAAATGTAACTTAAGAAAGTCCCATTATGTACTCAAGTTCTCTGTGTGAGATATGAAGCCGATTTCACTGCCCCAAACCATATTCTGTTTTGGCTCACATATTTATTCTGTTGGAAATTTTAAAACTCAGTTTAATTTTTTAAAGCAGTTTTACTATTAGGTGAGGATGGGATCCAGATCTTTCCCCGCTGAGAAGAGGATGTTTGCAGAACCAGCAGAAGGGTGAGCCTTTGAATTGCCAAGAACATCTTCAAAAAGTGCTGCCTTTCTAAAGGGTAGAAAAAAGAAAACTATCATACGAATGACAACACAAAAACAATGCGTTCAGCCCAACCAGTCCGTGTTGGCATCAATCCTACACATGAGCACTAGTCATAATCCCGTGTGCCTGTCCTGTTTCTGTATCCCTTTATTCCCCTTTTCTTCAACCAGCTATCTAATCTATTATTAAATTCTGACATGATTCTTTCATTCATCACTAACTCTGGAAGTGCATTTCAGAGCCTCAGAACTCTGTCGAAAACAAATCTCCTGCTCCCTGTGCTAAATCTCTTACATTTTAAGAGAATGGTGCTAGTGGTTGCTGTGAAGGGAGCAAGGAAGAGGGGAGTGCATTTGGAATGAGAGAGGTGTTGTACTTGTGATTGCATGTTGAAGGATGTGATGGAGGAGAGAGAATTGTTGAGAGGGAATTGTTGAGAGTGGTGGGGGAGGGGAGAAACGACTGTTGCTATGTGTTGCCGAGACAGCTGGATAACATAAGCTGTACTGACCCTTGTTACTCTAGTGAGATAATTGAAGCACTTGCTGCACTGGATCCAGATCCTGGGGGTGATGCTGCTGGAGCTGACAACCTCTGCAACGTGTCTCGATGTGCCTGGTGGACTTGGTTTTTGAAGATCCTCCTGGAATTCCAGCAGGACCTTCGGGAAGGGCTCAGAGAACCTGGGGAATACGCTGTAAGTCTTTCTCTTACTAATGTTTGGACCTCGAGAATTATGAATAAGTGTAACAATGACAGATAAGTATGTGATCAATAAAATTGGTCTTTATTCACACTACAGTTCAAAATTCAAGTGTACATAGAAGCATTCTCTTGCAATCAATATGCTTCCAATTTACCATACATAAAAGTACCCTTTAACAATATCTAAGCTCTAAGTCCAACTTTTATACATACTCCTTTATCTCTGGGTGATCGGTCCAGAAAAGTCGTAAGTCGCAAACATAGACTGGCCAGCTTTCTTTGTTCGTCTGTTCTTCCTTGTTCTTTCTTCTTTCTGAATTTCCCACCTCTGGGTCACTTCTTTTATCGGGCCTTTCTGCCGGCCCCACTTGTATATCACCATCTGTCTCCCTTTGATCGGTCAGTTTCACTCCAAACCTTCCCTGATTGGAGTTCCTTCTGCATGACAAGTTCATGTTCCTGTAATGTGTGTGGGGCGGGACTTCCTCTTCAACCCGTGTTTCTCCTTCCTGTCCATGTGGTCTTACAAAAAGAGGATCATGCTGACCTCCAGGCAAAGGACCCCCTGCTAACTTCCACCATTTTGTGTCTTCACAAACAGAGAACACATGCTGTCTTCCTGCATTTTGAACCACTTCACAATTAATTCTGAACTTCGATCTCCACATGGTAGCAGCAGTTTTATTACAGTTTTTAGAATCTTACAATGCCAGCAACTCATGCTGCCTCAGTTTCTTACTGCAACACTCCAACAGCCACGTCTTGCAGAAGGTAAGGCAATTTTGCTTAAAGAGGTGTACACCTGCTTCAAATAAACCCCTAGGTGACCCATCTGAAATGAATGCTCAGGCAATGGTGTCGGGGTTTTGGTGTACGCAGTCAGCTTGCCCCTGACTGTTTTCGAGCGGTTCGAATCACTCCCACACCCCTGTAGTTCTAGACTCCGGATTTAGGTGCAGGCTGCAATACAAGTTGGAGTAGACAACTGGTTTGGTGCAAGAAAACTGTATTTTATTAAAGGTACAATAAGATTACAACACTGAAAATTACTGGAATAGTTACAGGCATATAAAAAGTACACTTAATTAAGAATGGGGAACACACGGCACGAGGGAAAAGTCACATTAATAATCCCCCTACCCTTGTCCCACCCCCAATATCTAACTAAATTGTGATATAAGGGGCCAGGGATTACGCTCACCAATAAGGGTTTCTTGACAGGTCGAATCCTGTCGATTAAGCCGGTTGCAGTTTTGGGGTTCGCTCTTTGTGTCCTTTGGGGCCTGCCATCGCCACGTGATCCCAGGGCGCAGTGGTGGATTTGTCTGAGTAAAATACCCTATTTTCTCCATTAGAGATAGGGAGTAAAGTCTTTGTTTGGTACTTTATCTTGTAGAGTGGAAAACTTCGGGTTTTGTTCTTCTGGTGGTGGTCTGGTTGTCGAGGTTTCGTTGCGGTTGGGGTTCGGTTGGCGGTCTTCAGTGTCGGCTCGGTCGCAGTGGCCTAGATCGTTACCTGTGCAGTGGTAATGATCTGAAGGTATGGTTTACCCGGCTGTTTGTTACCACAGTGCTCGTGGTCGTTCCTCGTGTAAGGCTGCGGTTGGGGCCTAGTCGTCTTCGGTCGAGCCTGCCCCACCGTGCCTCCTCACCGTGATGTTCCGTGCTGCTTCTTTGAGTTTCGAGTAACCCCGGACCTGAGCGTGTGCCTGCTTGTCCCCAATGCTTCACCAGACTGCCCTTTGCTGCTTGCTCGTCTCCGTAGCAGTTCATCTCCTCGTCTTCAGTTACCGGTTGGCCGACAATTATACTCTTTTGGAGGTTTGTTATCTGCGCGCCAAATCAGGGCTAGTTCTTTGTCTAATTTTGGTGGGCTCATCTAAGGTGATTAAAATCATTCACCTTAACTGCTTTTTGGGTGGTTGCCCCGCTGCTAAATGGTCTTTAATGTCTCGGTGTTTGTTATGCATAATGTGAATCGGTATCTTCCTGGCTTGGTAGCCAGTTTAAACTGTAAGCGATTATTTATGCAAAGGTTTGATGGGCTCAAGATTAAGTCTTTCCTGAGTTGATTTGTTTCAAAATGAAGAATGCATATTCTGTATTATCTAGTTGACTGGCTTCAAAAATAACAAGTCTCCCACAGGCCCAGGCATGTCAGGTTTTTCAAAGCCTTTTTGAACTTGACCTGCTGTTTTGCAGGGTCCTGCTTTCAATCTTGCAGGTTTCTGCCACAAGGTCCAGAAGCCATTTCCTTTAGGGTACCCTTATTATTAACTTGTCCTTCAGGGTCCCTTTATTAATAACTTTGGGGAATGTGGGAATTTTGAGAACCCTACACTCCCCCCTGTTGATACTAAAACTCACTTTAAGTATCATACTTACAAAGGTGAGCAAAATTTCCGACTCTCCATAGCCAATCTTCCCTGTAGTTACCTATCTAAAATCCCATGACACACACATTTCCCATTCTTTAAGAATGTAGTATACATAAGCATACATAGGCAAAAATACAATTATTTACATACATCCAAGCATGGAGGGCGTCCAACACCCCTGCACCACTCGGTACATTTATATCTTTATTGAAAATAACACATCAAAGTGTTCTTGAAATAACAAAACACACAAAACAAACAACAATCTTTATTCAGAAATATAAAATAAAAAGATTCAAACAGGTGTATCTCCCTCCACCTTAACATAATGCTCCTTCCAATTCCTTTGGTTTCAGAATTATAGTATTTGGCCTTTTCCCTTGCACTGAGTACACACTAAGTACAATACTATTCCCAGCTGGCAAACCATGAGGATGTGGGAAGCCATTCTAACCCATGAAGGGACCTTTATGTTTTCAAAAATGTCCCACCAGGGTGGAACTACAATATCCAATATCTTGGCCCTTATCTCTACTGTCTTCTGCTCTAACATGTAGAAATGTTTTTGTGAGACGATTACTGCTTTTAGCAACTTGGTAAGATGTTCTGGGAGAGGGGGGATTTCATAGCCGAAATATGCTACATATTTTTGCAGGTTGGTGAAATTTTCTGTTACAGTGAGGTGAACAGTGGAGGGTTCAGGAATGGGGACAATTCGTTCCTGGACCACTTGAACTTCTGCCTCGGGTTTAAAGCAGAAACTGCTGTCACTTACCGGACACCAGCTATGCTGTCCATGCTGGTAGTGGGGCGCAGCTGTGATGACACAATATGTCCCACTTCCTATATATGCTACCTGTGGGGGAACATGGTCTTGTGCCATTACCTCCATGGTACAGTTTATAGATTTTGTGCCAGCAGCTTTAAACCCGCACTGTGGTTTTGAATAGGCGTTCAAGTGCTAGGGACACAGTATTATGTGTGCTCCACGGCTCTGGCATCCTGAGAGGTCAGTACCTGTCATAGCGTGCTCCCACTTTATGACATAAGGTGGGACCGCTGTGAAATGGATGTGTGCACCCCCTTGAATGACTCCAATGTTCTCTGCCCTGTATACCGGCACAGGTCGGGCTGTCCCACCCATGACCGGCATCGTCACTACTATCCCCATGATAGTGTGGTTAGAGCGCCCACAATCTACTGGGACAGGGTAGGCCTCAGAAGCTAGCCGGAGTTGACACAGGCTTAATGCATTCTCGAATGGGTGGAGGGCTGCGAGGTGCTTGTTGCTGATCCAGGAGGGGACTAAACCTTGTTTTAAATCCTCCAGGTTACTGCGGCCCTCGCCCAGCAACTATGCCCCATACAGTACACACACCTCGTTCTGTGCAGCCTGATCTGAAGCATTCCTGTCCTCTCTTATGAAGGCATTTACAGTCTTTGCGTGCTTCTCCAGCTCAGCAATGATCTCTTTTAAATGGACCATCATTGCCTGGTCCTCGTGTAACTCTGAGCCTACTACTGTATTTTCATCCATTAAGATTTTTCGCAATTGTGTTTTCAAACCGTTTATCTGTGTCTGCAATTCTATGTCATCCGGGCTGTTTATAACAGAGGATCCTGTGTTAACCGCTGTGAAAACATCATCCCAGATTCCCCTTCTTTGTCTATCTGCACTACCAAAATACTCAGTGTGTGTAGTGTACATTTCTGTCTTGTCTACATTGGCAAAATCAAACTTGTAGAATTTCCTAAACATTTCTTTTAACAGGGCCTGGTATAGCTGTTCTGTCTCTTTGGGGCACCACTCAGGTAAGTGTACCTCGGTAAGGTTTAGAATCACGGAAGCTACCGCGTAGTGTACCCCCTGGTATAGCACCTTTTCCGTTGGCACCAGTACCAGCCCATTCCCTGGTCCCTTGGTGGTGGCAGGGCACCCCTCTCTGTGTGTCCTTGCTGCCTGGGTCGTGAGCAGGGGCTTTCAGGCTTTAACTGGGCTGGGGAGCGTGGGACTATGCAAGTGTGTAGGTGGGAATCCCATTCCACCCCCTTCCCCTTATCCTGCCATGATGCGGAGAAGATGATGGATATGCCTGTGGGGCAGGCCCTTTGCGACCCCACATGCAGACATAAATTCCCTGTTCCGACTCCCACCACTTATCCCAGCATACTCTAGTCCCCCCTCGGGTCCCTGTGACCGTCCAGTAGGTGTCGTTCCCCAGTCGTACCCAGTCAGCTGTATGGTCCCCCATGTCTTTGCTCAGCTTTCTGAGCCACCACCACCGTCCCAGGGGAATCTGTCCTCTGCAAGTCAGGCACACGCGTTTCCCCTCAGTGACCCCGACCCGTGTGGCCACCACCTGTATGCTGGGGCAGGGAGGGTGGCCTCCCCTTAGGTGAACCCGGTCTGGCTGGAGTACCGGGTGGAGTTGGATCCCAGCCACCCTGGCCATCTTCCCTCATGGGAAAAGATAGCGAGCTCCTCCACGTCTCGTTCTCCGCCCCCGGCAGTCACAACCGGTGCTCTCTCTCCTGAGCACCCATAGATGTGGGAGTCCTCCACGTCACCTCGCTTCCCAGTGCTCATTCCTATCAGGGCGAGTAGGAGTATAGAAACATAGAAGATAGGAGCAGGAGTAGGCCATTCGGCCCCTCGAGCCTGCTCGCCATTCAATGAGATCATGGCTGAACATCCAAATTCAGGACCCTGTTCCTGCCTTCTCTCCATATCCCTTGATCCCTTTAGCCTTAAGAAATATATCCAACTCCTTCTTGAATATATTTAATGAATTGGCCTCTACTGCCTTCTGTGGCAGAGAATTCCACAGGTTCACCACTCTCTGGGTGAAGAAATTCCTCCTCATCTCTGTCCTAAATGGCTTACCCCTTATCCTTAGACTGTGACCCCTGGTTCTGGACTCCTCGACCATCGGGAAAATCCTTCCTGCATCTAGTCTGTCTAGTCCTGTTAGAATTTTATAGGTTTCGATGAGATCCCCTCTCATTCTTCTAAACTCCAGCGAGTACAAGCCCAATCGACCCAATCTCTCCTCATACGTCATTCCTGCCATCCCAGGTATCAGCTTGGTGAATCTTCGCTGCACTCACTCCATGGCAAGAACATCCTTCCTCAGATAAGGCGACCAAAACTGCCCACAATACTCAAGGTGTGGTCTCACCAAGGCCCTGTACAACTGCAGCAAGACATCCTTGTTCCTGTACTCAAAGCCTCTCGCTATGAAGGCCAACATACCATTTGCCTTCTTAACCGCCTGCTGCACCTTCATGCTTACTTTCAGCGACTGGTGCACAAGAATGCCCAGGTCTTGATGCACTTCCCCTTCTCCCAATCTATTGCCTTTCAGATAATAATCTGCCTTCCTGTTTTTGACACCAAAGTGGATAACCTCGCATTTACTCAAGATGTGGTCTCACCAAGGCCCTGTACAACTGCAGCAAGTATGCCCCCCTTCATCCCGAAATTCCTTCTGTAAAGAGACACAAGAGCATATAGCCAGGTCCCGAGAAAATTCTCTGGCTTGGGTAAAGCATAGTCGAGTCTTGCGACTTCGACTCAATACAGTCTTAAAACAATAATGGCCCAGAAATTAGTGTCCCAACGCGCGAGTAAGCACCGTGTACTCACGCGTGGGACCGATGGAATTGCCGGTTTTCTGCATGCACAGCGCATGCGCGGGAAACCGGCATTTCCGATCCTCTGAACCAAGGGGTTCAGAGGTCGAACGCGTGCGCACAGGAGTCTGCGCGTGCACGTTGAACTTCCTTTTTATTTTCCAGGTTTGCCCGTGCGTGAAGGCCTCCACTTTTTACACTTTAAAAAAGCAGACGTAAGGACTTAATTTTAAAAGGTAAGTGGTCTATTAATTAAAATTAGAATTTTTTTTCCACAGCTTTATTATTTATAAAGACTTTACAGTAAGGTAACTGTATTTTTAGCCCCGATTTTTTATAACATTATTTTTTTCAAAAATTTAAATTATTCTTTAAAATAGTTATTTAAAGTTATTTATAGTTCATTTAAATAGTGTGATGTTTTAAAAAATGTTATTTCAAGTTTAAGTACTGTTTTGGGCACCCGGAGTTTTCATGAGTTTGACAGTTCTCACTGTCAAACTCATGAATGAACTTTTGCATCCTCCGATTGGTTGCCCAGTGCTCACGTGATCCCAGCCGACGCATCGCACTAAGTACGCCGCTGGGTCACGCAAGCACAGCGCGCCGGGAGCTGAACCGGGCCACAGACAGGAAATCCACGCAGGCCCAGGCTTCAACTGCCAGCGCGCTAGGTAAGTGTAGGTCGGGGGCTTGCACCCGCGGGAAGCCCCCGACACGAATTTCTGGGCCAATATTTAAAACTACCAATCACCTTGTCTAAACTTAAACTAAAATACCCAAACTTAACAATAACCAAAATTACATTATAGAAGCTATGTACATCCGCCGCCCATCTCCGGGCGGCCAGGCTAGTCCCTGTTCGGGCTGCAACACACTGCTCCCTTCAGTGTGGCTGCTCTGTCCTGTTCCTTTGGTCCCTCGCAGCCTGCAGCTGCTGGCTGGGAACCTCTGTCCTCAGACTGATCCCTGACTTGACATGCTGCCCGTTTAAACTGGGGAGCCGGTGACCACGGTTTCTTTGGCCGTGGCGCTCGTGGGGACCTTCTTGGGACTTTGGCTGGTGGGGGTTTTCTGGCTGGTGGTTTTTTAACACGAGCCACTGCCCCCTCCTGTGCGGTCTGTGAACTTTCCACTGGCTGGGGATTTTCATCCTCAGGCTTTACCTCTCCTAAACCTGTGCGAGGGGCAGGTAACTCTTCGCAGCCTGGTGCTGCAGGCTGAGGGTCCTTGCCCTCAGGTCCCACCTCGTCTAAATCTGGGTCAGGGGCAGGGTCTTCGCCCTCACATCCCACCTCATCTAAATCCCAGAGGAGTATCCCAAATGGTGGGTGGGATGACCCCTCCCTTAAAACAGGCCACAGCACCTGCCTGTGCAGTCTGTGAGTTTTCCCGTGCTGCAGGCTGAGGATTTCTATCCTCAGACCTTGCCCCAACTGGCTGTTCTCTTTTCCCGGGCTTAAGCAATTTGCATTGGTTAATATGGAACCATTTGATGCGCCGAGGCATCTTTATGGCATATACCATGGGGCTTGCCTTGTCTACAATGCTGTAGGGCCCCATGTATAACGGTTCTAGACTTCCTACCCGAGCAAAATTCCTCACCATAACTTGATCCCCTATCTCCCACTCGTGGTGTTTTCGGGGTGCTAACAGCAGTCGGTTACTCCGATGCTGCCTTCCCATGTTCCCAGCCGTCTGCCCGTGGACCTGTTTAAGGTGCTCACATAGGTTCCTGGCAAACCTGTTCTGGTTTACCTCCCTGAACTGACCTTCTGTGAGCAGCGGGGCTAGTACATGGGTGGGCGTCCGCATAACTCTGCCAGTCATCAGCTCATGCGGGGAGTACCCCGTGCTTTTTGACTGGCTGGCTCGGATCCCCATCTGGACCAACGGTAGGACCTCTGCCCATTTTCTAGGTGAGTCCACCGTCTCTTTCCTCAGCCTTTCTTTCAAGGTCCTGTTCATCCTCTCCACATTCCCTGAGGACTGTGGGTTGTGTGCAATGTGCCACTTCCCCTCAATGCCGAGTACCATAAGGGTATTCTGCATGACCTGCCCGGTAAAGTGACTCCCTTGGTCGGACTCCACATACTGTGGTAACCCCCATCGTGAGAACACCTCCCTTACCAGGATCCTGGCTGTACCCAGAGCTGTGGCTGTTCTGCAGGGGAAGGCTTCTACCCATTTTGTGAACACATCCACCAGGACTAGGCAGTACTTATCGCCTCCCTGGGCGGTGGGTAGGGGCCCGATGTAGTCGACCTGGATCAACTGCCATGGTCCCTCTACCCTCCTGATGTGTCCATAGGTACCTTCCTTTTGTGGGGGTCAGGGTTGTTAGCAGCACACACCAGACAGCTGGCGCAGAACTCGCGGATATCTTCCCTGAGTCCTGGCCACCATCCCGCCTGTTCCACCCGCTGCCAGGTGGTCTCAGGCCCGGGATGCCCCGCTCCTGGACCCACATGGGCCAGTTGAAGGAATTCCCTCCGGTGCTGCTGTGGTACCACCCTTTGCTCTCCCCTAAACTGCATGCCTTCCTTCACAGAGAGGGCTGCTGTGCCGTAAGGGCCCTCTACCCTTTTAACATAAGAACATAAGAACATAAGAAATAGGAGCAGGAGTAGGCCAATCGGCCCCTTGAGCCTGCTCCGCCATTCAATAAGATCATGGCTGATCTGATCCTAACCGCCAATCCACTATCACAGAACCATCTCCTGAATCTAACAGAATTAGACACACGAAATAGGAGCAGGATCAGGCTACACGGCCCCTGGGCCCGCTCCGCTACCCACAGGGCTATGACCGATCCGAACCTAGACTCATGTCCAAATTCCTGCCCGCTCCCCGTAACCTTTAATTCCCTTTACTTCTAGGAAACTGTCTATTTCTGTTTTAAATTTATGTAATGATGTAGCTTCTGCAGCATTTTGGGGCAGCATATTCCATGGACCTACCACCCTCTGAGTGAAGTAGTTCCTCCTCATCTCAGTTTTGAAAGAGCAGCCCCTTATTCTAAGACTATGCCCCCTAGTTCTAGTTTCACCCATCATCGGGAACATCTTCCCCGCTTCCACCCGATCCAACCCCTTCACAATCTTATATGTTTCAATAAGATTGCCTCTCATTCTTCTGAACTCCAATGAGTAGAGTCCCAATCTACTCAACCTCTCCTCATATGTCCATCCCCTCATCCCCGGGATTAACCGAGTGAACCTTCTTTGTACTGACTCGAGAGCAAGTATGTCCTTTCTTAAGTATGGACACCAAAACTGTACGCAGTATTCCAGGTGCGGTCTCACCAATACCTTGTACAACTGAAGCAATACCTCCCTATTTTTATATTCTATCCCCCTAGCAATGAAAGCCAACATTCCATTGGCCTTCTTAATCACTTGCTGCACCTGCATACTAACCTTTTGAGTTTCGTGCACCAGGACCCCCAGATCCCTTTGTACTTCAGTACTTTCAAGTTTCTTGCCATTAAGATAATAACTTGCTCTACGATTTTTCCTGCCAAAGTGCATAACCTCACACTTTCCAGTATTGTATTCCATCTGCCAAATCTCTGCCCACTTACTTAGCCTGTCTATGTCCCCTTGAAGGTTTTTTATGTCCTCCTCAATCACTACTTTCCCTCCCATCTTAGTATCATCTGCAAACTTTGATATGTTACACTCGGTCCCCTCCTCCAAATCGTTAATATAGATTGTAAAGAGTTGGGGACCCAGCACTGACCCCTGCGGAACACCACTAGTTACTGATTGCCAGTCTGAGAATGAACCATTTATCCCAACTCTCTGCCTTCTGTTAGATAGCCAATCCTCTATCCATGCCAGAATATTACCCCCAATCCCGTGATTTTTTATCTTAAGCAATAATCTTTTGTGTGGCACCTTGTCAAATGCCTTTTGGAAATCTAAATACACTACATCCACTGGTTCCCCTTTATCCACCCTATACGTTACTTCCTCAAAGAACTCCAGCAAATTTGTCAAACATGACTTCCCCTTCATAAAACCATGCTGACTTTGTCCTATTAAATTATGATTATCCAAATGTCCTGTTACTGTCTCCTTAATAATGGACTCCAAAATTTTACCTACCACAGATGTTAGGCTAACCGGTCTATAGTTTCCAGCCTTCTGTCTACTGCCCTTTTTAAATAAGGGTGTTACATTTGCAGTTTTCCAGTCTGCCGGGACCTTTGCCGAGTCCAGGGAGTTTTGGAAAATTATTACCAATGCATCCACAATCCCTACCGCCACTTCCCTCAAGACCCTAGGATGTAAGCCATCAGGTCCAGGTGATTTATCCGCCTTGAGTCCCATTATTTTACCGAGTACCACTTCCTTAGTGATTTTGATCATGTTTAGCTCCTCCCCCCCTTTAGCCCCCTGTTTGTCCAGTGTTGGGATATTCTTAGTGTCTTCTACTGTAAAGACTGATGTAAAATATTCATTCAGTGTTTTTGCCATCTCCATATTTCCCACCATTAATTTCCCGGTCTCATCCTCTAAGGGACCAACATTTACTTTAGCCACCCTTTTTCTTTTTATATAACTATAAAAACTCTTACTATCTGTTTTTATATTTTTTGCTAATTTACTTTCATAATCTATCTTCCCTTTCTTAATCAATCTTTTTGTTATTTTTTGCTGTCTTTTAAAGTTTCCCCAATCCTCTATCCTCCCACTAGATTTGGCTACCTTATATGCCCTTGTTTTTAGTCGAATACTATCCTTAATTTCTTCACTTAGCCACGGATGGCTGTCTTTTCTTTTACACCCTTTTCTTCTCAGTGGAATATATATTTTTTGGAAGTTGTAAAATAACTCCTTAAATGTACACCACTGATCATGTATCGTCTTACCCTTTAATCTATTTTCCCAATCCACTCTACTTAATTCCACTCTCATACCTTCATAGTCTCCTTTATTCAAGCTTAGCACGCTTGTTTGAGATCTAACCTTCTCACCCTCTAATTGAATATGGAATTCAACCATGTTATGGTCACTCATTCCAAGGGGATCCTTTACTAGGACATTTTTAATGAATCCCGTCTCGTTACACAGGACCAGATCTAAGGTTGCTTGCCCCCTGGTCGGTTCAGTTACATACTGCTCATGAAACCCATCCCTAATACACTCAATGAACTCATCCTCAAGGTAGCCCTGCCCAATTTGATTTGTCCAATTAATATGATAGTTAAAATCCCCCATAATTATAGATGTTCCTGTTGTGTATGTAATATGTGTGCTACTTTGAACCTATGGACAGGACTGCACTACTTGTTGGGCGTAGTGATACGCAGTACCACTCCTGGCCATAGGGGTATAAATAGTACTGTGGGTACTGATCTCCCCTCAGTTCCCGTCTGTGGGCATGAAGTAAAGAGCTACGTGTAGTCCCTACCTCCAACCAGTAAAGACCTGTTTTATTGTTACTGATTAAGTCTGAGTATTAATTACTTGAACAACTCACAGACTTAACACTGGCGACGAGTCAGGTTCTTACCCTGCGGCAGTTGAAGAGAGGTTTCAAACATCACCACCCCACTAGAAGCGACAGGCTTTTGGACTCTGAAGCCTCCATCAGCGACTGACAGCTTCCAGCGACTGACAGAAGTCTTTCTGCAGTTTCCTTGTTCAACCTAGGTGGTGGGGTAAGCCGTGCAGTGTTGGCTGCAAAGACAGGGCTGGGGAAGTTGGAGAAGATAAGGGCGATCGCAATCCCTGATAAGAGCCGCGGTGAAACGCGCGAGCAGGTAAGCCAGAGCCCGGGAGGGAGCAAGCAAGAGCCGCTTCGGTCGGGAGCCACTTCGCGATCCAGCGATCGCATCCGCTGATAAGGGCAGCACTCGGGCGATCGCGGCGAAGATAAGGGCCGCACTCGAGGGCTGAAGGGAGACGGCGTCGGGGGACGGTTGAAGACCGCCAAGCGCGGGAAAACCGCCATTTTGTGGGCGGAGGACGACGGCAAGAGCGGGAAGCTACCATCTTTGATAACAAGTAAAGAAAAGAAAATCTGAGAAATTGCAAATCTACAATGCCTAAACACGGGAATATTAGCACCTTTGATAGTGACCTCGAAGATTGGGCCATATATGTTGAAAGAGTAAAAAATTATTGTAAGGCCAATAAAATTCGTGACCAAGATAAAGCTCTAACATTATTAAATTTAATGGGTGCGAAGACATACGGGCAATTGAAACACCTGTTATCACCAGATGAACCGGCGGATAAGACGTTCGATGAGATTGTTACTGTCCTGAAAGATCATCTAAACCCCACGCCGCTGATGCTAGCGGAACGATTTAAATTTTACGACAGAAGGCAGCTACAGCATGAAAGCAATGCTGATTATTTGCTGGAATTGCGTAAATTAGCGAAATATTGCCAGTTTGGAACGGGACTGACAGAGGCACTTCGAGACAAATTTGTGTGTGGTTTATTTAAACAGGATACACAAAAGCGACTGCTCGAGGAGAATGAGCTGACGCTTGAGAAGGCGGTCACTATGGCAGCAGCACACGAAGCCGCAGCGAGAGGCACGGCAGTAATGCAGCTACGGTCACCGGAGCTCAGTGCACACAAATTGGGTGTGAGTTCTGGCAAATGTTATCGTTGTGGAAAGACAACGCATGATCAGAACCAGTGTTGGTTTAAAAACCAAGAATGTAGAACTTGTGGTAGGCTTGGACATATAGCTAGAGTATGCAGGTCAGCGAAGAAGACCAGCAACAAGAAGTCACCGCAAGGAAAATACGCAAAGGTACACAAGGTGACCGAACAGGAGTCCGATTCAGACGCTAGCAGTAATGAACTGGCTAGCTTAAGAGTACTCAACGCTGGTAAGGGTGCAGACCTCCAGACAATTTGGGTCACTCTTCAGATAGAAGGAGTCCAAGTAAAACTGGAATTGGACACTGGATCGGCATTGACGGTCATAAATAAGAAAGATTACGGAAAGTTATTCCAACATATTCCCCTGCAGGATACGGGGATTATATTGGAAACATACACGGGGCAAAGAGTGTACCCCATCGGGAAAATAGAGGTTGCAGTGGTCCACAAGGGCGAAGACAGTCAAATAATGGACTTATATGTGATATCTGAAGGAGGTCCTCCACTACTAGGACGGGAGTGGATTAGGAAAATGAATATGGACTGGCATTTCCTACAAACAATAACGAGTGAGAACTCGGTGAAGATAGTCGGCCCAGACTCTGGAACGGATGATGGTAAGCCCAACTCAGGTGCAAAAGACAAAGTTTCAGCACAGAATTCCACTGAGCAGCAACGACATAGTTTAACTGTGGATTCTGAGTCTGGCAAGTCTACTGATGTGCCCATTTCTGAGGGACACCGGGCTCGAACTCAACTCCATTTCAAACTACAACAGCAATTAGAACAAATGCTTCGCCGTTGTGAGCAAGAGTTGAATGCAACGAAAGAGTTCTTTGATATAGAGTTGGAGAATCTGGAAAGACAACAGAAGCAGCTGATGGAGAAAATGGAACAGGAGCACACAAAACATCTGATGTCAGAGGAGTTAACGGTCAGCCAACTCCTGCATATGCTGAAGGACAGGACTCTGAAATGGGAAAAACTTGAACACGAACTTCAATATTCAAACGAAAGGGGTTCGGAGCTCTCAAAGGTTATTGGAAGAGCTGAGGTGGCAACACAGACTGAGATGACTGCAACAGAGCAGCCCTTGGATGCCAAAAGTACGCTGACTCACGTCAACGTAGAACAACAGACCGCTGAAACAGCTGCTCCGGTAGAGGGATTGCATAGTCCGATCAATCAATCTCCAAAGGAAGTTGAAGTATTAAAATCACAAATGAGGTCACTAGTAAACGACTTGCTGAAAGCCCAGAAAAAGCTGGATGCAGAGGTACACATGAAGAAGTCTCTTCAGGAAAGATGTCTGGATTTGGAACAAGAGCTGGCTAACGCCCAGCTGGGTATGGAGGAAATAGAAGACCCTCTCGCTGGCCTAGATCAGGACGACACCGAATATTACTGTGTCCTGTCCTGCCCAACTTGTAACTTCGACTCCCACCATACAGAAATCATGGAGGAACACCGAAAATCTACGGAACATCGGGAGAAGGTGGCTCTACTACGGAAAAAGGAGGGAGAGAAGGAGGAACTGCGCATGCAGCTGGCAGCTGACAGTGGAGCCCAGAGAGTCTCCAAGAAGCAGAAAAGGAAAAGTCGAAACAGAAGATGACCCATCTGAACCATTATTACCTCTACCAGATCACACACGTGGTCCCTCCGAACGGAGCCAATTCAGTTCGGAAGTTCAAGCTGTCAAATCCATGGAAGGACTATTGAATGAGTCACTCCAGCAACGTGAACCGACTCCACCACAGAGATTGAATCTGTGAACTGTTTTCCGCAGAGACTGAATCTGTGATCTGTTTTGACATGAAGTTATCTATGTATCTATGTTATTCTGTTATGTAAACCTGAAGTTATATATGTATATATGTTATTACGTTATGTTAAATGGGGAGATGACTGTAAAGCTAGGAAGGGAGGAATGTTGTGTATGTAATATGTGTGCTACTTTGAACCTATGGACAGGACTGCACTACTTGTTGGGCGTAGTGATACGCAGTACCACTCCTGGCCATAGGGGTATAAATAGTACTGTGGGTACTGATCTCCCCTCAGTTCCCGTCTGTGGGCATGAAGTAAAGAGCTACGTGTAGTCCCTACCTCCAACCAGTAAAGACCTGTTTTATTGTTACTGATTAAGTCTGAGTATTAATTACTTGAACAACTCACAGACTTAACAGTTCCCTTATTACAAGCCTCAACTGTTTCCTGATTGATACTCCGTCCAACAGAGTTGCCACTGTTCGGAGGCCTATAGACTACGCCCACTAGTGTTTTTTTCCCCTTATTATTCCTTACCTCCACCCAAACTGTTTCATTATCCAGATCTTTTGACCCAATATCATTTCTCTGTATTACAGTGATTCCTTCCTTTATTAACATAGCCACCCCACCTCCCCTTCCTTCCTGCCTGTCCTTCCTGATCGTTAAATAACCTGGTATGTTTAATTCCCAGGCATTGTCACCCTGCAGCCATGTTTCTGTAATGGCCACAAGATCATCCCCATATGTAGTTATTTGTGCCATTAACTCGTCTATTTTGTTACAAATGCTACGTGCATTCAGATAGAGAACTTTCAAAGATGTTTTGTGACACTTAGTTCCTGCTTTTGCCCTTTTTATTACTTTACCTTTTACTCCATACCTTCTGCCCCTTCCTGACACGCTCTGGTTTTTAATTTCCCCACTGCTACCTAAGTCTATGACCTTCTCTGTTGTCATTTTTATTATTTGCTCTCTAGGAACCTCCCCCCCACTAGTTAGTTTAAAGCCCTCTCTACAGCCCTAGTTATATGATCCGCCAGGACTCTAGTCCCAGCACTGGCCAAGTGAAGCCCGTCCCAACGGAACAGCTCCCTCCTGCCCCAGTACTGGTGGCAGTGTCCCAGGAAGCAAAACCCATTTCTCCCACACCAGTCTTTGAGCCACTCATTTAACTCTCTAATTTTATTTGTCCTAGCCAAATTCGCTCGTGGCTCAGGTAATAATCCAGAGATTATTACCCTTGTGGTTCTGCTTTTTAATTTGGCCCCTACCTGCTCAAACTCCCTCAGCAGAACCTCCTTCCTTGTCCTATCTATGTCGTTGGTACCAACATGGACCACGACAACTGGATCCTCCCCCTCCCACTCCAAGTTTCTCTCCAGCCCAGAGGAGATGTCCTTAACCCTGGCACCGGGTAGGCAACACAGCCTTCGGGACTCTCGCTCTCGGCTGCAAAGAACTCTATCTATCCCCCTAACGATACTATCCCCTACCACTACAACATTTCTTTTAACTCCCCCCACTTGAATGGTCCCCTGCTCCATGGTGCTGTGGCCAGGTTGCTCATCCTCCCTGCAGTCCCTGCTCCTGTCCCCACAGGGAGTAAGAGCCTCGAACCTGTTGGACAAGTGCAAGGGCTGCGGCTCCTCCAACACTACCTGCTGGATCCCCGTACCTGCCTCACTTCTAGTCACACCATCCTGACCCTGGCCACGGACTACATCTGCATTAATTAATCTAATTGGTGTGACTACCTCGTGATACACAGAGTCCAGGTAACTCTCCCCCTCCCTGATGTGTCTCAGTATTTGAAGCTCGGACTCCAGCTCTTCAACACGGAGCCGGAATTCCTCGAGCAGCCAACACTTACTGCAAATGTGATCACCGTGAGCATCAATGGTGTTCACCAGCTCCCACATATTGCAGCAGCAACACATCGCCCGATCTCCCATTCTATGTTATTAATTGAATTTATTAATATTATTCTTAAATATCCTCTGCCCCGATTCTAGATGGTGAATATCACACCTTAGAAACTATAAACCAAAGAGATTTAAGCTTAAAAGGGAGAAATACTTACCAACCAATCACTTACCCGCTTTCTGGTGACGTCACACTTGGATTACTTTTTACCTCTCTCCTTCCAGACTGGAGACTGGTAGGTCTTACCTGGGTCTCTGGGACTTTTATAGCCCCGCTCTGCCGCTCAGGTTTCCCGCCGACGCTGTGAGGCCTTACCTGGTCTCTGGGGACTTTTATATCCCGCTCTGCCGCTCAGGTTTCCCGCCGACGCTGTGAGGCCTTACCTGGTCTCTGGGGACTTTTATACCCCGCTCTGCCGCTCAGGATTCCCGCCGACGCTGTGAGGCCTTACCTGGTCTCTGGGGACTTTTATAGCCCCGCTCTGCCGCTCAGGATTCCCGCCGACGCTGTGAGGCCTTACCTGGTCTCTGGGGACTTTTATAGCCCCGCTCTGCCACTCAGGATTCCCGCCGACGCTGTGAGGCCTTACCTGGTCTCTGGGGACTTTTATAGCCCCGCTCTGCCGCTCAGGATCCCCTCAATCACTGCACTGAGGACTGCCTTGAGGACGGGATCTTGGGTTTGGACTGGGGTTAAAGCTACCCCTGCACTCCCTTGTGTCCCATCCCCACCCCTGACTGCTGCTATAGGACTGGACCCATATGGGTCCCAGAAAGTGCCTGTGCGGGCACCCTCCTTAGCTAGCATGTCAGCCTGCTGGTTGCCCTGACTACGGGGTTCTGTGGAGGAATGGGCTTTCACCTTATGGATGAAAACCTCCCCTTCCTCCCCCACGGCTGCTAAGATTTTCTCTAGCAGGGGTTTCATTGTGAGGGGTCTCCCGTAAGCAGAGGTGTATCCGCGGCGGGACCAGATGGCCAGGTACTCCGTACACGAATTGCACGTGAACATGCTGTCCGAGCAAATCGTGTATGGGGTGGGGAAGATCTCGGGGTGTGTAACAACGTACACTACCGCAGACAGTTCTGCCTGCTGGGCGCTCATGGTACTGGGGAGCTTAATTGCCAGGGCAATGTTTGCTGCTGGGTCATAAACTCCACACCCAGTGAATAGCTCACCAGCAGATATTGTGGTGGAGCCATTCACATAGATTTTGCGGCCTGTGGGGTGTATCCCGGCCCGCAAACCTATGTGCACTTCCCATACTCCTTCTATGGAACACCGGTGGGCTGTTCCAGGATATACCAAGTGTAGGGGGTTTCTCTTGCTCGTTCTGGTCTCCTGCCAGGCTTTGTGCAATAATTACCCTTGAGTGGTTCGACCCACTCTCCCCTATGGTTCTAGACCTTGGACTTAGATGCAGAGAACTGTAGTGCAGAGAAAGAACTCAATAGACCAGGTTGAATAGCACGAAATGGATGCTTTTATTTTTAAACAGTTTGAAGCATTACAAAATACATGTCATAGGCACAGATTAAAGTAACTACAATCATGCACAAATTTATGAACTTGACTCTATGGAAATGGGGAACACACGGCATGTCGTAAAATGGGAAACACATTACGATTTAACCTTACTCCCTCCCCTAAATACCTAAACTAAGTTTCGACTTGAGGAACTCGGGATCATGCTCACCACTATCAGAATCGCAAAAGGAGGGGTTCGCAGCCTTTCTGGCACAGCTTTCCGTTGTCACGTGGATTTGGAAACTTCTGGCGCAGCTTGTTTTTCTCTCTCTCTCAGGCGATGAGGCAGTGGACACAGCCTCGATGAGCGCTCGTCATGGCTGAAATCCATCAAGTCTGTTGTGGATTTGGGTTCATGGAACAGTCCCTGCCACCAATGTGATATTGAAGAAATGGATGCACGTGTCGAGGCCTTGCCTGGCTAGGCTCAGAATGTCCTTTTTATCCGACCTGGATCGTCGGTTTTTCCCGAGGGTGTCTTCTCCTTCGGCCTGAGTCGTCGATGATCTCCCGACAACAGCACCCGGGCCACCCTCGTCGTCTTCCCGTCGTGGCCGAGCCTTGTCTGGCTGAACACCGACCACGTTGTCTTTTTCCCGAAGTTGTCCGTCTGAAGTGTCTTTTTCGATTCTGGAGCTACCGAGGTGGAAGAGAGGGCAGGGCAGGCCAGCTAATGGACTTTTCAAAATCCATATTTATACCCTTTTGGGCCAGCCTTATCTCCCGCCAGATCATAGTCCAGTCTTTGTAATATTTTGGCGGGCAGAAATCTCTGCAGGGGCGCTTTGTCTTGTAACGGGAGCCGGTGATAACTTAACTGGCCTTCCTGGCCGATAATGTCTTTTAATGTCTTTTACATTGTCGCCGTGACTCGGCTCGCATATTGATCGGTCTGGAGATTTCCCTTGATGGCTGTTAAACGGTTTCTCCTTTGTGCATTAAATGGGTATAAGTGTTCATGCATTGTCTGCCCATATCTTGATGGGCCCCATCCTGTTTGCCTGAAACCGTCCTGTACTTAGAATCCATTGAATCTGTATGCTGTTTCCCTGAGTTTCGGTTTCCCGATACTGGCTTTCGCGGGCTTACTGTTTTCAATCCACAAGCCTGTCTGGCTTGCAGTAACAGAAATCAAATGGTCCAGAAACTGATCACGAGGCCCGGTGGCCATTTTGTATGCCCTTTTATCAAAGGTTTTTCTGTGCAAGCTTACTTTGGTCAATAAACTGTCTTATTTTACCCTGTTTTCTTGCGTGATTATTGCTGAAAATTTCGAATCTTACAGGCCCCCCTGTGATACTGATAGCTTGCTAGAGGTATCAATGATCCTTGGTGACCAAATTTTCCCTGATTCCCCACATCCAAACATTCCTGGCACTTAACTATCTATGACCCTCACGACACATGCAGTTCCCATTTCCGAAAAAGCGAAAATTACCTTGTGCACATTTAGACAATCATAGGCAGCACTTCTTAAACTATAACACATTCATCTGTCAGATGTGCAGGGGTTGATACCCTCTTGCACCACCTGCATACACCTTTTATTAATCCAAAAACTTAAGAACGACTAATAACATAACAATATTCATATACGTAAAACAAAAACGTGCAAATGGCCAAAATCTAAAAATGGAGGGATGCCTAACCTTCAATACTAGCAACTTAAAGTGGGGTGTCTTCTTCCCCCATTCGCACATAGCGTTCTCTCCATTCTCCTGTGTTCTCGTGCCTCTGGAGGCATTTGCCTCTTTTGCAATGCACGAATAGCAAAAATATCACAATTAAAACCTGACACACTACTAGGATGTGGGATGCTATTCTAATCCAGGCCGGGACCTCTATGTTAGTGAACAAGTCCCACCATGGTGGGATGACTATGTCCAATATGTCTTTTCCTATCTCTAAATCTTCTGCTCCAGTGTGTAAAAATGTTTCTGTGAAACTATAACGGCTTTTAAAATCTTGGTGAGGTGTTCGGGAAGAGGGGGAATGACATAACCAAAATGCGCGACGAATCATTGCAAGTCCGTGAAATTCTCTTTGACAGTGAGGTGAACGGTGGAGGGTGCAGGAATGGGGACAATTCGTTGTTGTGCCACTTGAACCTTGGCCCTGGGTTTGAAACAAAAACTGCTATCACTGATCGAACACCACTCGTGTTGTCTGTAGCGGTAGTGAGGCGCTGCCGTGGTGACGCAGTATGTCCCACCCCCGATATATGCTACCTGCGGGGGCACATGGTCCTCTGCCATTGCCTCCATGGTGCAATTTATCGGCTTCGTGCTAGCGGTTCTGAACCCGCACTATGGTTTCAAAAAGGCATTCAAGTGCTGGGGTCACAGGATGATGTGTGCTCCCCGGCTCTGACACCCCGAGAGGTCGGTGCCTGTCATCGTATGCTCCCATCTGATGACGTAAGGCGGGACCACTGCGTAACGAATGTGTGCGCCCCCCTGAATGACTCCAATGTTCTCCACCCTGTATACCGGGCCGGGCTTTGCTGCGGGACCCAACACCGGCATTCTTACCACTATTCCCATGATAGTATGATTCGAACGTCCGCAGTCCACTGGGACTGGGTACGCTTCTGCAGCTAGTCTGAGCTGGCACGGGCTTAATGCATTCTCAAAAGGGTGGAGCGCTTGCAAGTGCTTGTTGCTGATCCAGGACGGGACCAAACCCTGTTTTAAATCCTCAAGATTACTGCGGCCCTCGCCCAGTAACCACGCCCCGTATAGCACACAGGCCTCGTTTTGCGCAGCTTGATCGGACGCATTCCGATCCTCCTCAATGAGCGCATTTACCGTTCTCGCGTGTTTCTCCAGCTCAGCTATTATTTCCTTAAAGTGTAGTGTCATGGCCTGGTCTTCATTTAACTCAGAACCCACTACCTTATTTTCGTCTGTCAGTATGTTCCTTAACTGGGCTTTTAAACCGTTGATCTGTGTCTGCAGCTCTACGTTATCTAGAGCGTTGACGACAGATGTCCCGGTATTAAAAGCAGTGAATATGTAATTTACTGTACCCCTTCTTTGCCTCCCGACTCGATCCAAAACTTCTGGTGGTGTGGTGTATAATTTGTCTTTGTCGATGTCGGCAAAGTCAAACTCATATAATTGTCTAAACATTCGGGTTAATAGGACCTGGTATCATTGTTCCGTTTCTTTGGGACACCACTCCGGCAATCGTCCCTCAGTGAGGTTTAAAATCACTGAGGCCACCGCGTAGTGTACCCCTTGGTACAGCACCTGACCGGTGGGTACCAATACTAAACCGTTCCCGGGTCCCTTGGTGGTGGTTGGGCACCCTTCTTTCTGGGCTAGTGCTACCGGAAGCGTGGGCAGGGGCTTGCGTGGGCGGGTGATGAGTTCAGTGGCGTTTACCGGAATAGGGGAGTATGGGGCTCCGCACGCTCGAGTGCTGACATCCCATCTCATCCCCTTTCCTTCATCCTGCCACTGCCTCTGGAAGAAGATGGATACGCCCTTGGGGCAAACGCGTTTTGAACCCCACATACAGACATATATTCCTTCCTCTGGTTCCCACCATTTGTCCCAACACACACGTAATTGTCCGTGAGTCCCCGTAATAGTCCGATGGGTATTATTACCCAGTCGCTCCCACTCGACCGTAGAGTTCTTCATGTCCTTTCCCAGCTTTCGCAGCCACCACCATCGCCTTAGTGGTACGTTCCCATTACACACCAGACAGATCCTCTTTCCCACGGTAACGCTAACTCTGGGTGCAAGGATCCTCACCCGAGGGCACGTTAACGAAGTCTCTTGGTAGGCAAAACCGAAATTGCTGGAGTATTCCGTAGAATTCGTCCCCAGCCAACCTGGCCATCTCCCCTGGTGGAAGTAGGTGGCGGTTTCCTCAACCTCTCGCTCCCCTGTCCCATATGTTGCGATGGGGGCCGTGTCCCCGGAACACCCGAAGATGATGACGTCCTTGGTGCGGCCTCGGTAGGCCCACCCGCACCAGATCGCCACGAACACGATGAGAATCTTTTTCATCATATCCCAGGTTTCTGTAACCAATAAAAAGATGTAGCCAGGCTCCCAATAGGTGCTGGCCTAATTAAATGGATGCGCGGGTTCCTGGACCCCGCTCCCAAACAAGCACACATACCGGGGCAGACTTCAAAATTGTACTCTTAACATTTCTTAACACCGTAAACTTTATGGCCTAGAAATTCATTGACGCCACTTTTGGGGCGCTAAAGTGGGGCGTCCGCTAAAGTTTGCGGCCGCCGCCAAATCTAGGCCACTTCTCCGATATTCATTAGCTTCGCCCTACTAGTTCGGGCGAGCGCTAAAACTGCTGTTGGACGCCTCTCTTTGGGCGCTAAGCCGGAGGTGGTGATCGATAGCGCCGAGGCTGGGCGCAGCGCAGGTGCGGCCATCTCGTGACTGACAGCAGACACCCTGGCGCCGGCCAGCTCTTAAGGGGGAAGGGTCGACTGCGTCTGCTGCCACGCCCTGGATAGTGGAGCCCTCCAGCTAGGCCTGAACACTGCTGCTGGACCCAAATAGCGCCTGAAGACATGGAGAAGGCCCGTGAACGTGCGCAGCGCTTCTCAGAGCATGATCTGAGTGTGCTGCTTGCTGCTGTGGAGAAGAGGCACCATGTTTTGTACCCGGACAATGGCAAGAAGGCGACGGTCCGCGTCTACAGGAGAGCCTGGAGGCATGTCGCCAGCAAGCTGTCAGCCAACAGCGACGTCCCCAGGACCGGTGCCCAATGCCGCAAAAAGTTAAATGACCTCACACGCATTGTCAGGGTGAGTACCCTTTCCAATGACCTCCTCATCCTTGCATGTGCACCTCACATTATGGGCAAAGGGACCTGAAAGCTCTAATGGCCAGCCTTCATCCAGCAGCTATGGGACAGGCATGAACATCAATTGCACATTCTGCACTTAACACACTGGCCAAGCTGTTCCACCATGGGAGGCAATGCACACCAGATCATGGCGACACACTGGCCAGGCTATTCCACCATGGGAGGCAGTGCACACCAGATCATGGCGACACACTGGCCAGGCTATTCCACCATGGGAGGCAGTGCACACCAGATCATGGTGACACACTGGCCAGGCTATTCCACCATGGGAGGCAGTGCACACCAGATCACGGTGACACACTGTACTTAGAGGTTGTCCTTTCTCTTGCAGGCCAAGCTGGCGAATAATCGCAAGAGCCGGACTGCGACCGGGGGAGGACGACCCCATATCCAGCCACTCACCGACCTGCAACATCGCGTGGAGCGCCTCATGGGTGGCTGGGTGATTGGGCCCGTTGCATGTGGAGATGCCGACCCTGTTCTGGGAAGCAATGGTAAGGACATCACCTTTTGCACCTCTCTCGTCCCACTTGCGCATCAGATCTACATCCTTTGCCACTGTCCGACCAATGCGGTGAATGCCACCACTCATGCATCCCGCACTGACGCCCTCTCCTCACTCTAAAGCTACTCTTGTGCCTTCCTGCTTTCAGATGGTCAAGAGGAGGTCCCTCAACTTGCCAGTGACAGACCCTCCGAGGAGGAGCAGGAGGAGGAGCAAGAGGAAGGCGGCCCATCAGGGGAACCCTCAGCCGCGGCCACCCAGGCCAATGTAGGGGACACGTCTTCCCTGGAGGGCAGCGTGGCGGAAGTGTCGAAGGGGAGGGGAGCTCCTGGGACCTGCGTGCTGCAGAAAGGCGGGAGGGGGGTGGAAGCTCGGCGGCCTTCTCCCCAGAGGGGGGATGCGTCGGAGGGGAGTCCAATTGCTGGGCCCAGCGGCCTCCAGCAACGCAGGAAGGGTCGGCCAGCTCGGCGGCCTTCTCCCCAGAGGGAGAGTCCGGCCTGCAGTCAGGAGATGCTCTTCGCCGAGGAGATGGAACGCCTCGAAGACTTGTCCGCGGACTCGGAGCGCCGGCACACGGAGCTCATGGCGGCAGTGGCACGGTTGCCTGAGTCCATCGATTCCCTCTCTCGGAGTGTGGCCGAGTTCGGGCCCTTAGAGGCCACCAGTCGGGCGGAATACCGGGCAGATCTTTCAGCGACTGGCCAGGTGATTAGTGGTGCCGTCCAGTCACTGGCTGCTCTGCTGCGGTCAGTGAACAGGTCAACACGGGCACTCACTGCTGCCACATTCGCTGTGTCAGCCAGGCATCGCCAGGGCACCCGGCGCGCTGCAGCAGCACATCGGTCTGTCCCTCGGCAGATTGCTGCGCATGCTGCAGTGCTGGCCTGGGCGAGTGCCAGTGTCTCAGGCGACCAGCGAGCGCCTGCCATCCGCCAGCTTGCCGCCATTCCTCCAGCCGCCACTGCCACTCCCCCAGTGGAGCTGCCAGGAGCTGCTGCAGCGACTGATGCTGGCCAGCCACAGCTGCAGCAATCAACAGCCGGCCGCTCGACGCCCAGACCTCGACTAGGCCAACCCCCAAGGGCATCTGCCGTCACGACATGTGCCCCTCAGGAGCCTGCCCCCAGCCTTGCAGCAGCCAATGGCCTTACTTTGAGGCGGAGCAGCAGGGCGGGCAGGGGCCACCCAAAGATGGCCAAGGCATCGCCCTAGCGGGCCAAATAGTCGAATGTGTGGCCATTTGTGTTTGTTTCTTGAGGCCGAGAATTGGATGTTTGTTTTTTGAAGGCCGATGATGTGATGTTTGTTTTGGACGAAGGCCGAGAATGACGGCCATTTTAGTTGCCCTATTTTGTTAATCCTCCCCAGGTTGTGGGAGCGAGTAATGTGTTTGTGTGTTTTTTGGGGGTTTCCTCTGTTTTTGGTTTTCATGTGGGAAGGGCCCAGAGTTTGTACAATAAAGCATTTTATTTATTCACATTGTCCATGTTTGATCTTTGAAGTGTTTGTTGCCTTAACCGGCTGAGGGCTTACGGAGCGGCTGCAATCATGTTCTATCATTGGCACAAGCCATTCCCTGACAGGGGGCCTAGAAGTGACGTTCAATAAGCCGACGACGGGCGGCCCTTGGACCTTGTGCGTCCCTCCTGGGCTGGTACTCCTCGTCCTCGTCGCCCTCATGCTCCTCCTGCTCCTCCTCCTGAGGTGGTGGTCCAACGTCAGGTGGCAGTGCCTGAGTCCTGCGGATAGCCAGGTTGTGCAGCATGCAGCAAACGACGACGAATTGGGAGACTCGATCCTGCGAATACTGGAGGGCTCCCCCGGAGCGGTCGAGACAGCGGAACCGTTGCTTGAGGACGCCGATTGTTTGTTCTATGAGGTTCCTCGTCGCTTGATGGCTCTCGTTGTATGCCTCTTCAGCAGGGGTCGTGGGCGCGCGGAGCGGGGTCATGAGCCAGGTACACAAAGGATAGCCTTTGTCCCCGATAAGCCATCCTCTTGGGGGAGGCTGTGCCTGGAACATGTCAGCCACAGTTGTCTGTCGCAGGATAAAGGCATCGTGGCTGCTGCCTGGAAAGCGGGCATTGACAGCTAGGATGCGCTGCCTGTGGTCACACACCAGCTGTACATTGAGGGAATGGTAGCCCTTCCGGTTGCGGTAATCCTCGGCATGCTCAAGAGGTGCCTGCAAAGCCACATGCGTGCAGTCAATGGCGCCCTGCACCATGGGGAAGCCCGCTATTCTTGCAAACCCCACTGCACGCTGCTGCTGCTTGTCCAGGGTCATGGGGAAGGAGATGAATTGATGTCTCCTTCTGAAAAGGGCTTCGGTCACCTGGCGGATGCAGCAATGCACGGCAAACTGGGAGATGTTAGCGATGTCCCCAGTAGCGGATTGGAAGGAGCCGGAGGCATAGAAGTTGAGAGCCACCGTCACCTTCACGGCCACCGACAGAGACGTCCTGCGCATCAGCTGTGGCTGCAGATCTCTCTGAAGCAGCCGGCAGATGTCTGTAACCACCTCCCTTCGGAATCGCAGCCTCCTAACACACATCGCGGCAGACATGTTCAGATAGGAGGTCTGCTGGCGGTATACCCTGCGTGGGTAAGGCCTCAGTTGGCGACGCCTGTTGCCCCCTCTGCGTCTAGCCAGGGCTGCCACTCTCTTACGGCGTCTGTAAGCCCTTCTGGCATAAGGCTGAAATTTAGCGTTGCCACCCAATGCAGCCCCCATTATATGCTGGCAAACACTGAGCTCTGAATGAAGGCTAAGATAATTGGTAAGCTCTGGCCTGAGCCAAAAATACCTGTCCAAGTGTTGGTCCAAACCAGTAAACTCTCCTCCTTGGTCTCTGTCCAATAAACCGTTGCACAAGAGTGAATGCTGCAAAATGGCTGGCCTTTATACTGCTGGGTAAGTGCCCTTTAATTAGCGCTCCCCCCGGCCCGGCTGGCCTGTGTACCGTTCCACTTCACAGTCGCTCGGGACGCCCGGCGCACAATGGGCCGGCGCGAGTGAAGTTCCGGTTTGGGGCGCACAAAGGGCGTTGCACTGTTAAATGACGTCGCACTAGTAAATGACGTCATGATCTGCGCGCGCAGCAGGGCGCGCGCTAAGACTTTGCACCGGCGCTAAATGTGTCCTGAAGTTGGGGAGAGGCGCAGATCGCGCTGCGCCCGGGCGATAAGCGCCTAGCGCTCGAGATCTACTCCCCCTAAGGCGCTAACGGCTGGTGCGCCCAACTGAATTTCGAGGCCTATATTCCTTAAACTATCATCATAATTACCTAACTTAACTTATGTACAGCGCCGCCCTCCGCCGGGCGGCCTACTGAATTCCTGTGAGGGCTGCAGCGTGCCACACCCTGTGGTGGGGCTGCACTGGCCTTCGGCTTTGATCCCCCGCAGCCTGTCGCTGTTGAACGGGAACCAGGCCTTTCTGGGGCTGCTCTAAACCGAGGTTGGGAAGGATGGGGAGAATCTGGCCAAAACTTCCTGGGCTAGGGCGCTCGAGTCGACCTACGAGGGGTTGCTTTGGGTGAGGCTCCCGGGGCTGATGGACCGGGGATTGGGACTGTCACCGTCACAGCCTGTGGTTCCACCACAGCTGCCGGCTCCAGCTCCCCTTCCTCAGGCTCTGCCCCCCCGGGGCCGGGATTTGTGGCTTCCGACTCCACCTCACCTGTCCCTACAGGTAGTGAGTCTCCGCCCCCATTCCCTACCTCCCCCAAGCTTGAGTCGAGGGCGGGATCGTCGTCCTCTGACTCTTCCTCCTCCGTGATTGGGTCTAAGGCGAGGTCGAGCAGTTCGGGCTCTTCCTCGTCCGAATCCCAAATTAGAGGGGAGACCTCCCACTCCGGTGGGGTGGCCCCTCCCTTCACGCAGGCTACTGTTCCAGCCTGTGTGGTCTGTGACTCTGTTACAGGCTGAGGATTTTGTTCTCAGACCTGGTCCCTTTTGTTGGCCCTTGTGCACCCGATTTAAACAGTTTACACTGGTTAATGTGAAACCATTTGGTACGTCGGGGCACCTTCACTGCATAAACCATGGGGCTGGCCTTGTCTACAATGCTGTAAGGCCCCATGTACAATGGTTCAAAACTCCCTACCCTGGCGTAGTTTCGGACCATGACCTGGTCTCCGACTACCCACTCTTGTTGCTTACGAGGTTCCAGTAACAGTCGATTTCCCTGGTGCTGTCTTCCCATGTTCCCAGCCGCCTGCCCATAAATCTGTTTCAGGCGCTCCAAAAGGGTTTGGACGAATTTGTCTCGCTTCACCTCTCGGAGCTGGCCCTCAGTGAGCACCGGGGCTAGTACATGGTTGGGTGTTCGCATGATCCTTCCAGTCATTAATTCGTGCGGGGAATACCCCGTACTTTTGGACTGGCTGGCTCGGATCCCCATGAGGACTAAAGACAGGACCTCCGCCCATTTCTGGGGCGAGCCCATTGTCTCTTTCCTCAGCTTTTCCTTGAGGGTCCGATTCATGCGTTCAACAATCCCAGATGACTGGGGATTGTATGCTACGTGCCACTTCCCCTCAATGGCCAAGAGCATGAGGGCATTCTGCATTACTTGACCGGTGAACTGACTCCCCTGGTCGGACTCTACAAAACGGGGGAGTCCCCACCGTGAGAACACTTCCCGAATCAAGATCTTAGCAGTGCCCAGTGCCGTAGCTGTTCTGCACGGGAAAGCTTCTACCCATTTGGTGAACACATCTACCAGGACAAGGCAGTACTTCTATCCTCCCTGGGTGGCGGGCAGGGGCCCTATGTAGTCGACCTGAATCGACTGCCATGGTCCCTCTACCCTCCTGATGTGCCCCATGCGCACCTTCCTTTTGTGGGGGTCTGGGTTGTTTGCAGCACACACAAGGCAGCTTGTGCAGAATTCGCGGACATCGTCCCGAAGTCCCGGCCACCATCCCGCCTGCTCTACCCGCTGCCAGGTAACCTCAGGCCCGGGGTGTCCCGCCCCGGACCCTCGTGGGCCAGTTGCAGGAATTCCCTCCGGTGCTGCTGCGGCACAACCCACTGCTCCTCTCGGAACAGCATGCCTTCTTTGACTGAGAGGGCTGCCGTACTGTACGGACCCTCTACCTGCTTGCCTTCTGTGATGGCTTTTAGGACTGTTTTTAGGGCGGGATCCAGGGTTTGGACGGTCTTTAGGTCTGGGGGCGGTGTCACCCCTGTGTTCCCTGGAATTCCCTCCCTGCCTTGGATCGCCGCCACGGGTCCGGGTCCATAGGGGTCCCAGGGAATGCCGTTGCGGGCACCCTCCCTGGCTAGCGCATCCACCTACTGGTTGCCCTGACTGCGGGGTTCTGTGGTGGAATGAGCCTTCACCTTATGGATGAACACCTCCCCTTCCTCTCCCACAGCTGCCAGGATCTTTTCCAGCAAGGGCTTAACTGTTAAAGGCCGCCCGTCCGCGGAGGTATATCCGCGGCGGGACCAGATGGCGAGGTACTCCGTACACGAATTGCATGTGAACATGCTGTCTGAGCAAATCGTGTATGGGGTTGGGAAAATCTCAGGGTGGGTAACCACGTACGCCACCGCGGACAGTTCAGCCTGCTGTGCGCTCATAGTGCTGGGGAGCTTAATTGCCAGGGCAATGTTTGCCGCAGGGTCATAAACTCCACACCCTGTGAGTCGTTCGCCAGCAGATACAGTGCTAGAACCGTCTGCGTAGATTTCGCGGCCTGTGGGGTGTATCCCGGCCCGTAAACCTATGTTGACCTCCCATACCCCTTCTACGGAACACCGATGGGCTGTTCCGGGATATACCATGTTGGCTGCGAGCTTTGGCTCGCAGAGGCCTTTAACTTTGAGATCCATCTGGGAAAGGAGGAGGGTCCAGTGCGCAATCCGAGCGCTGCTTACGGTCCCATCCTTAATCCTTCCATCCAGAAGCATCTTTGTGGGGGTGTGATGGGTGAGGAGCGTGATGGGAGAGGTTCCTGTGAAGATCACTGATCTGTTCACAGCCCAATGCGTGGCCAGGAGATGCCGTTCACAATTGGAGAAACTCCTCTCTACATCCGTGAGCACCCTGGAGGAATAAACTACCGGTCTCAGCTTGCCGTGCCGCTCCTGGAGCAACACGGCGCTCAGGCTGTCCCCACTAGCGGCTACCTCCAGGAAGAACTCCTCTCCCCCATCTATGGCCCCTAGGGCTGGCGCGGTCTGCAGATCTCTTTTCAACTTCTCGAATGCTGCCTGGCACCCCTCATCCCAAGACCACTCGACTCCCTTGTGTAAGAGTCGGAGTAGCGGGGCTGCTGTGGCAGCATAGTCCTCGATGAAATCTCTGCAGTACCCGGTCAATCCCAAAAAGGACCTTACACCCGTTACTGTGTTGGGGATCGGCAGATCTTGTACTGATTCCCTTCTGGCCTTATCTATGGCTCTTTCTCCAGCGCGGATGGCCAGACCCAGGAATTTGACTTCCTGCTGGCCGATCTGTGCTTTCTTTGGGTTTACTTTGAAACCCTTCCTTTCTAACAGTTCCAATAATTCGGCTAATAGTGGGCCATGCTCCTCCCTTGTGTCCGTGAACAGGAGTAGGCCGTCCACATACTGTACTATCTGGTTGGGCTGGCTAAACTCTTTTAAACTCCCCGCCATGCATTGATGGAAAATGCTGGGGCTGTTGTGAAAACCCTGTGGCAAGCAGTTCCAAGTGTACTGTTGCCCTTTGAAAGTAAAGGCAAACTTGTACTGATCCTCCCGCCGCAGCGGAATGGACCAGAAACCGTTCGAGATGTCCAGCACCGTGAACGTGGTCGCCGATGCTGGAATGCTCCCTATTAGGTCTGCAACTGCTGCTACCGTGGGCGCGCAGGCTGGGATGTTACTATTGAGGGCTCTGTAGTCCACCGTGGCTCTCCACGAATTGTCCGGCTTCTTTACCGGCCATAAGGGGGAGTTCACGTGAGTGGCTATTGGTCTCAATACGCCCTGCTGCACCAATGAAGATATTGCGGTTTCCATGTCGGGTTCTGCCTCCTTGGGGAAATTATACTGCTTTTGGGGTCGGATCATGGGGTCCCCGTCTATGCTGGCTTCAAACCCAGTGACTCTCCCACAGTCGTGCTTGTGGGTGGCAAACGCGGCCAGATTTTCCGACACACACGCCTGCAAGTCCGTTGGGGCGTTCGCTACCATGAGCTCGAGATCGTAACCTCCTGACGGCTTCATGGTGCACAGGGCCCCCTTTTCTTCCCTCCCTGGGATTACAACTACCTTACCTAAACCGCTCTCGGCTCCCCAGAGACAGTGATTTCTCAGGTCCACGAGGATCCCGTGTTCCACCAAGAAATCAGCCCCGAGGATGCCTTTTCCACCTCCCTCACTCCACTTCAATAGGATACACGTCCATGTGGTGTGGAGTGCTCCCAAATGAATGGAGAGCGGGATGGAGTATGCGCCAGCCTGTTCTCTGCCTGTGAAACCCGCTACTAAGAATGGAGCCTGGGTGGACAGAGGTGAGGCAAAAGGTCCAGCTGTGTGGATCACGGTACACGAAGCTCCCGTATCCAACAGGTAACTACCCTTTTCCCTTTCCACCTCCATTTCCACCACAGGTCTTCTCCAGGCGTCATAGCGGAGCGGACACAAGTAGACGGGCTGCGCAGGCGTCAGTCATTTAGGTGCTTCGGTTGGGGTCTCGGGAGCGATAGGGCTGTTGGTGACTGCTACCTTCCCCTGCGAGGTCATTAGAGCCCGCATAGTCTCTAACATTGACTCAATCGTAGCGGGATCCACAACCGCACCACCTCCTGTTGCTGGGGCAGGGGCTACGGTTGGGTTTTGGGCTGGTGCTGGGGCAATGGTCTGGGCTTGGGCTTGGGCTTGGGCTTGGGCTGGTGCTGGGTCAACGGTCTGGGCTTGGGCTTGGGCTGCGGGGAATCTCCCTCTATTATCCTTCCATGGATTTCTACAGTCCTTGCGCCAATGACCCTCCTTCCCACACCCGTAACAACTGCTTTTGGCTTGGGGAGGGCGATTCCCCTCCTGATGCCATTCCTTTTTAGCAGAAGCTGCGGGCCTTGCCTCATGTACCTTTCCTTTTAAAACAGGCGTTTTCCTACCCTTGTTGTTCCTGTAACTGATCGTGAGCTGATCAAGTACTAGTTCCTCCGTGGAGCGGGCGTTAGTGGGGTCAAACCATGCTTTGGCCTGCTCCCTCACTATTGGCAAGCAACCTGCTACCAGGCACCGGAGCCAATGAACCCTTTGCTCATCATTTAGCGCGTTCCGTTCCGGTCCTCCCGGGCAGCTGCGCCGATACACGGGCCACAACCTTCCGGCGAAAACCCGTGGGGGTTCTCCCTCTAGCTGCACTGTCTTTTCTAAACGGAGGAACGGAGTTCCGTCACCCTCTCCTATAATCTCCAGGATCTCGTCCCGTAACAACTCATATTCCCTGTGCCCTCTCTTGCTCTCGTCAGGGAGACACTGGAGGAGCGAGCTGTCCAGGGAGAACAGCAGCATCTTAGACTGTTCAGCCCCGTCGCAGTCATTAACTGCTGCGGTCTGCTCCACATCCCTAAAATGGACGGAGGGATCTCCTGACTCGGAGAGTTTTGGGATGTGACTTATCATTGCCCTCAGCTGTTGTGCGCTGTGGGGCATTATGATCTGATTCACAAGGGGTCCGTCCTCGCCATTGTCTTCATTCGGACCGAGCCTCCGGTGTCGAGTTGGACACATCGGCGCCGGCCCCGACTCTACTATCTGGTGTTGCTCTATCTCAAGAATCTCTTCATCTACCGTCTCCGTTTCCTTCCCCGGAGTCCAAGACTCATCATAAGCAGGAGGCGCAGAGGGTTCGGGGGTTGGTTCCTGAACTATCTCTTGTGGAATCGGTCTTTTGGATTCCTTGGCTAGCAATAGCTGGCTCGCTGGTGGGTTTATGAGACACACCAACCCGTTTGCCTTGGCTAGGGCCGTTCTCAGGTCCTCTTGCTCCCGGCGGCAAGCGCTGTGGTCGGTGCTCTCAGATCTATCCTCCATGGCCATCTTATATGCTGCCCTGGCTCCCAGAAGTTTTTCCTCTTGGGTCTCTATTTGCTTAGCTAGACGGAAACACCTCTCTCTCATTCTACCTTCAGAGGCCTTGGCTTCAATGACCTGACATTTTAAATACTCTACCCGGGTTTCGTGGCAGCGAGTTGTGGAGTGGCGTTCCTGATTCAGCGTGTTAAGCGATTCAATCAGTTTTTGACCTCCCGCAACCTTTTCCTCTACGTCTGTAAGCAACCCTTTGATCTGGGCTGTTTGTGCTGCAACGACTTGGTCCAAAAGCTGGACTTGCTTCTTGTAGCACATCAGCCAGACCACCTTTTCTACAGATTTCTTATGCTCTTTACCCTCTGTCCATTTGATGGCTGCGTCTAGCGGGCGCCCATCCCTTAATAGGTCAGATATCCATTGTTTTGTGAGGTTGACTTTTCCAAAAACATAATCCGCTATTCTTTCATCCATCACATTTCGTTTATTCAGACCTTGATCTAACACACTACTTTCTTACTGCCAAGGTCCTGCCACGGTCGCCATTTCTGTAGGGGGTTTCTCTTGCTCGTTCTGGTCTCCTGCCAGGCTTTGTGCAATAATTACCCTTGAGTGGTTCGACCCACTCTCCCCTACGGTTCTAGATCTTGGACTTAGATGCAGAGAACTGCAGTGCAGAGAAAGGACTCAATAGACCAGGTTGAATAGCACGAAATGGATGCTTTTATTTTTAAACAGTTTGAAGCATTACAAAATACATGTCATAGGCACAGATTAAAGTAACTACAATCATGCACAAATTTATGAACTTGACTCTATGGAAATGGGAAACACACGGCACGTCGTAAAAGGGGAAACACTAGGGGCTAGATTTTCAGTATAGGCAGTTTTGGGGCGCTAACCTTAGCGCCCGCCCGAAGTTAGCGCCCGCCCCAAAGTAGCGCCCCATTGCCGGGAATTCAGTGGCTTCGCCCTAAGAGGTTGGTGGAGCGCTAAAAGAGGCGTTCCACTACTCTCTTTAGGCGCTAAGCCGGCGGTCCAAAGGGATAGTGCTCAGGCGGGGCGCAGCGCGGGTGCAGTCATTTTTGGACTGACAGCAGACCCCGTGGCGCCGACCAGCTCTTAAAGGGGGAAGGGACGAATTGGTCTGCTGCCACGCCCTGCACACTGCAGCCTTGCAAAGAGGCCTCAACACTGCTGCTCAGCCCCAGGGAGTCATGGCAACGCCAGAGAAGGCCCGTCAGCGTGCCCTGCGCTTCTCAGAGGGTGATCTGGACATAATGGTCACAGCTCTGGAGGTGAGGCGCAAGATCTTGTTCCCAGAGAGTGGGAGGAATCCAACCCACCACGACTACACCAAAGCCTGGAAGCAGATCGCCCAGAGGGTGACGTTCACCGGCGATGCCCCCAGGACCCACAAACAATGTCGTAAAAAATACAACGACCTGACCAGGATTATCAAGGTGAGTAGCCTTTCCAGTCTCCTCCTCATTCTTGCATGTACACCTGACATGATGGGCAAAGGGAGCTGAAAGTCCTATTGGCCAGCCCTCAGCCAGCAGCATTGGGACAGTCATGAGCATCAAATGGCCATTCGGCACTCTACACTTTGGCCAAGCTATTCCACCATGGGAGGCTGTGCACACTACATCAGGGCTTCACTCTGTCCAAGCTATTCCACCATGGGAGGCAGTGCACACTACATCAGGGCTTCACTCTGGCCAAGCTATTCCACCATGGGAGGCAGTGCACACTACATCAGGGCTACACTGCGCACTTACAGCCCGTCCTTTCTCTTGCAGGCTAAAGTAGCCTTTAATCGCCAGGCCCGTGCCAGGGGTGGCCGCGCCAAGCTGCAGAAGCTCACTCGGCTGGAGGAGCGCGTGTGTGTGCTCATGGGAGCCCGTGTGATCGTCCCCACAGCGTGCGGAGTATCCGACCCTCCACTGCCCGACAATGGTAAGGAGCTCGCCTTTTGGCCCTCTCGCGTCGCACTGGCCCATCCGAGCTACCTCCTTTGCCACTGTCCCACCAATGCGCTGAATGCCACCAGTCCTAACTCCCTCGCTGAC
The DNA here is from genome assembly GCF_052327205.1 of Somniosus microcephalus. Lineage (NCBI taxonomy): Eukaryota > Metazoa > Chordata > Chondrichthyes > Squaliformes > Somniosidae > Somniosus > Somniosus microcephalus. The sequence continues at coordinate 117,298,360 of NC_140999.1, read as the reverse complement.
GCCGTCTCCTCACTCTGAAGCTACTCTTGTGCATTCCTGCTTTCAGCTGGTGACGACCAGGACCCTGAAGCTGCCAGTGACAGCACCTCCGAGCAGGAGGAGGAGGAGGAGCAAGCCGGACCATCGGGGGAACAGTCACGTCCCGCAGGAGAGGAGGAAATGCTTGACACCTCCTCACTGGACGAGTGCCTGGAGGAACTGTCGCAGGGCAATGCAGCTTCTGGGACCAATGGCGTCCAGCCACCCAGGAGCCGTGCGCGTGGCCCGCGGCCTTCCCCCCAAAGGGGGGAAGGATCAGAGGGGAGTGCTGCTGATCGGCACACTCGCCGCCACCAACGTGGCAAGGGTCCCTTAGTTCGGCCCCCTCCTCCCCAGCGGGAGAGTCGCGACTCCAGTCCGGACGCCTTCACCTCGGAGGAGGTGCGGAAGCTGGATAAGATGGCCGAGGATTCGGACCGGCGCCACACGGAGCTCATGAGCGTGGTGGGGCGCATGCCTGAGGCCATCGAGTCGCTGGTGACCAGTGTGCGCGAGTTCGGGGCAGCAACTGCCGCGAGTGGCCACATGCTGACTGATGCCGTCAAGACCCTGGCGGATGTGATGCGCGTGCACACCAGGGCAACAGGGGCACTCACTGCTGCCACACGCGCTGTCTCAGGCAGGCATCGCCAGGGCAGCCGCCGCGCTGGACCATCCCAGCAAGCCACCCCTCGGCTGATTGTTGCGGATCCTGCAGTGCGGGCCCGGCCGAGTGCCACCACGCCACAGCACCAGCCAGCGCATCCCAGACGCCAGCTGGCCCACATTGCGCCATCCGTCGCCGCCATTCCCCCACTGGGGCGTCAAGGGCAAGCGGCTGCAGCTGATGGTGGCCAGGCTCAGGTGCGCCACTCAGCAGACGGCCCCTCGAGGCCCAAACGCCGTGTAGGCCGCTCCCCAGCGGCATCTGGCGGAAGGGCATCTGAGCCTCAGGCACCTTCCCCCAGCCTCGCAGCAGCCACTGGGCAGAGCTTGCGAAGGAGCAGCAGGCCGGGCAGGGGAGGCAAAAGGCTGGGCAAGGTCTCGCCCTCGCGGGCCACTCAGTAGAGGGTGTGGCCAGCTTTCCTTTTATATGGCGGTGGCCATCTTTATTTTGCCCATGGTTGTGTTGTTGGAGGGCTTATTTTTTGCGTTAGGCCGACGTTGAGGCCCGGTTTGAAGAAAGGTGGAGTGACTCCTCCCCAGTTTGTGGGAGTGAGTCGTTTGTTGGGCTTTTTGTGGGGCCCGTTTATTGTTTTTGGGGATTCATGTGGGAAGGGATTTTCATTTTTGTGTAATAAAAAATTATCTTTATTCATGCAGTCTCCATGGTTGTTCTTCTTAGTGTTTGTTGGCTTCGCCGGCTGAGGGGTTGCGGAGCGGCTGCATTCATCTTCCCTCATGGCCCCTGGCCATTCCCTGACAGGGGGCTTAGAAGTACCGTGTAATAAGGTGGCGTCGTGCGGCCCTTGGCCCTGGTCGCTCCCTCCTGGGAACGTACTCCTGCTCCTCCTCCTCCTCCTCCTCGTGCTCCTCCTGCTCCTCCTCCTGAGGTGCTGGTCCAACGTCAGGTGGCAGTGCCTGAGTCCTGCGGATAGCCAGGTTGTGTAGCATGCAGCAAACCACCACAAATTGGGAGACCTGGTCCGGCGAATACTGGAGAGCTCCTCCGGAGCGATCAAGGCAGCGGAACTGCTGCTTGAGGACCCCAATAGTTAGCTCGATGATGTTGCGGGTGGTTTGATGGCTCTCGTTGTAGGCCTCTTCAGCAGCGGTCCTGGGCGCGCGGAGCGGGGTCATGAGCCAGGTGCACAAAGGATAGCCTTTGTCCCCGAGTAGACATCCTCTTGGGGGAGGCTGTGCCTGGAACATGTCATGCACAGTACTCTGCCGCAGGATAAAGGCATCGTGGCTGCTGCCTGGGAAGCTGGCATTGACTGCCATGATGCGCTGCTTGTGGTCACAGACCAGCTGCACATTCAGAGAATGGTAGCCCTTCCTGTTGCGATACTGCTCGCCATGCTCCAGAGGGGCCCGCAAAGCCACATGCGTACAGTCAATGGCGCCCTGCACCAAGGGGAATTCCCCGAGTCTGGAAAATCCCAATGCGCGCTGATGCTGGCCCTCCAGGGCCATGGGGAAGGAGATGAATTGGCTTCTCCTTCTGAACAGTGCTTCGGTCACCTGGCGGATGCAGCGATGCGCGCCGTACTGGGAGATGTTTGCTATGTCCCCAGCAGCGTATTGGAAGGAGCCGGTGGCATAGAAGTTCAATGCCACCGTCACCTTCACTTCCACCAACAGAGACGTCCTGCACCTGAGCTTTGGCCGCAGATCTCGGCGAAGCAGGTGGCAGATCTCTGCAATCACCTCCTTTCGGAATCGGAGCCTTTTAACACATCGCGCGGCACTCATGTTTAGGTAGGAGCGCTGCTGGCGGTATAGCCTGACTGGGTAAGGCCTACGTGGCCGACGCCTGTAGCCCCCTCTGCCTCTAGCCAGGGCTGCCCCTCTCACAATGCGTCTGCGAGCCCTACGGACATGGAGCTGCAGCTCCGCGTTGGCACCCCATGCAACCCCCATCAAATCCTGGCAAACACTCAAATTTCCAAAAGGCCACTTGCAGCGCTCTGGCCTGAGTCCAAAAATACCTGAGCTCTTGCTGCTTGAAACCAGTTAGCTATCCTCCTTGTTGTGTCTCCAGAAATGCGTTGCACAAGAGTGTTTTCTGAAAAAAGGCTGGCCTTTATACTGGAGAGCACGTCCCCTTTAGTTTGCGCCCCCCCGGGGCCCGCGCTGGTTGTGTTGCGTTCCTTTTTCCAAACGCTCCGGCCGCCAGCCGCACAATGGGGCGGTCCGACTGAAGTTTGGAATCGGGGCGCACAAAGGGCGTTGCACGAGGATGTGACGTCATTTTCTGCGCGCGCATCCGGGCGGGCGCTAAACTTTGCGCCGGCGCTAACGGGCAACTTAATTTGGGGCGGGGCGCAAACTGCGCTGCGCACAGGCGCTACACACATAGCGCCCGAAAATCACTTCTCTTAAGGCGCTAACTGCTGGCGCTATCAACTGAAAATCTAGCCCATTACGATTTAACCTTACACCCTCCCCTAAATACCTAAACTAAGTTTCGACTTGAGGAACTCGGGATCATGCTCACCACTATCAGAATCGCAAAAGGAGGGGTTCGCAGCCTTTCTGGCACAGCTTTCCGTCGTCACGTGGATTTGGAAACTTCTGGCGCAGCTTGTTTTTCTCTCTCTCTCAGGCGATGAGGCAGTGGACACAGCCTCGATGAGCGCTCGTCATGGCTGAAATCCACCAAGTCTGTTGTGGATTTGGGTTCATGGAACAGTCCCTGCCACCAATGTGATATTGAAGAAATGGATGCACGTGTCGAGGCCTTGCCTGGCTAGGCTCGGAATGTCCTTTATATCCGACCTGGATCGTCGGTTTTTCCCGAGGGTGTCTTCTCCTTCGGCCTGGGTCGTCGATGATCTCCCGACAACAGCACCCGGGCCACCCTCGTCGTCTTCCCGTCGTGGCCGAGCCTTGTCTGGCTGAACACCGACCACGTTGTCTTTTTCCCGAAGTTTTCCGTCTGAAGCGTCTTTATCGATTCCGAAGCTACCGAGGTGGAAGAGAGGGCAGGGCAGGCCAGCTGATGGACTTTTCAAAATCCATATTTATACCCTTTTGGGCCAGCCTTATCTCCCGCCAGATCATAGTCCAGTCTTTGTAATATTTTGGCGGGCAGAAATCTCTGCAGGGGCGCTTTGTCTTGTAACGGGAGCTGGTGATAACTTAACTGGCCTCCCTGGCCGATAATGGCGCAGAAATTCCAGAACGGGGCTTGCAGCGCGTGCAAGCCCCGTATTTGCACTTACCCCGCACTCGTGCCGATCAGCTTCTGGGACGCCTGAACTTGCAGAAATAGAAAGCACATTCCCGGGCAGCGTATGACGTCACGCCGCCCAGGAGTGCAGCCAGCGCGAAGCCAGGAGCGTGCAGTGTAAGTGAGACACGCCCCTTGAGGTCTCAGTTTCACTGGACACGCCCCCAATGTTTCTGTCAAGCTGCTAAGGATTTTTACATGCAAAGCAGCAGTTTAAATAGGTTTTTGGAAGTTTTTTGAAGATTTTGGTAACTTTTATAAACTTTTTAAAATGTTTACATTATTTTGAGTAATCTGACGTAGTTTTAAAGAGAATTAAAGCAATTTAAAGACTTTTAAAAGCCCTAAAAGAATTTTTTTAATTCCATTTATTTATTTAGCAATGTCGTCGTCATACGTGTCTTCACACTGTTCCCTTTGGGGAACTGTATGAAGTGGTGGAAGGATTTATGGCCATGATTAACGCTCATTCCGTGACCGTAACCATCTTTGAACCAGCCATTAGGGCGGTTAGTCCTATGGCGGGAGGGTTTTACGGGCTCCCACAAGCTATACAAGGAGGGGGGGCCACCCACACCCACGGACGCAAATATCCCACTGGATGTCAACCCAGAATTTAGAGCCGGAGCTCCAACTCCACTTGCCGGGACTGTCTGGAGCGGGGTTCGAAACCCTACCCTGATCTGGCCCAGCGGCGGGGATCCTACCGCTATGACAAAGGCCCAATCCAATTAGCAACGTGAAATGGCAGCATAGGGCTCCAGTCACGGGGAGGGAAAAGGCGCAGGAAACGTATGGGTGTCACCTTTTGTGCGGAGTGGGCCTTTTGCGTAGCAGTAAGCATCCCCGCCGCTGGGCCAGAAGGAGTAGGGTGTTGAACCCCACTCCAGACAATCCCGGCAAGTGGAGTCGGAGCTCCAACTTTAAATTCTGGGTGGACATCCAGCGGGATACTTGCGTCCGTGGGTGTTGGTGGCCCCCCCCCCTCAGATGGGTTGTGGGAGCCCGTAAAACCCTCCCGCCATAGGACTAACCACCCTAATGGCTGGTTCAAAGATGGTTACGGTCACGGAATGAGCGTTAATCACGGCCATAAATCCTTCCACCACTTCATACAGTTCCCCAAAGGGAACAGTGTGAGGATACGTACGATGATGGCCTCTTGCGCAATGCACCTCCTTGGGCCCTCAGTCGCAGATGCGAGGGGGCAAGTCGTGCAATTGTTAAATTTTTTATTTTATTGACATGTAAAATGTTGGCCCAGTAATTCCCTTCCAACTGCGCGAGTACGGCCGGGGTACTTACGCATCTGGCCGGATGAAATGCCGGTTTTCAGCATTCACAGTGCATGTGGGGAAAACCGGCATTTCCTGTCCTCTGAACGAAGGGGTTCAGAGGCAGAATGCGTGCGACTGCACAGGCAGCGCGTGCGCAGTATAATTCGCCGCTTTCATTAATGCTTTCAGTGAGGTCCAGTCATTACAACTTACACATGAAAAAAGCATGGGTACAGTTGCTCCACAGGCTGCTGAGGAAGATATTTCTTATCGTGGAGCTTCTGAAAGTATGTATGTCTGTATATATTCCTTTGCGTGTTATGTATATATTCCTTTATTTATGTGTATGAATGTATTATTTAATTATGACTTTCAGAGAAAGTAACTTATTGGAAAATCATAATTAAAAACATACATTCATACACATTAGTAAAGGAATATAAAACATACATACATATACGTAAAGGAATATATGTGGACATACATACAAAACTCATTCTCACTTTCCATTCACACAGCCACAATTGCTCCTTTTACCTACCATTCTGAAAACCCTTTTAAAAAAAAAATTTAAACTTTAAAACTTACTTAAAATTTCTTAAAATAACTTCCCTCCCTTTCCCAAACAAAAATATTGCATTTCAAAAGCTCCACGATAAAATATATCTTCCTCCGCAGCCAATGAACAGCTTTACACTTGCTTTTTCCAAGTGTAACTTCTAAGGACTTACCCTCACGGATTTCATGAAATCCACGAAGTTCACTGCGCAAGCGCTGCCTGTGCAGTCGCACGCGCTCGAGGTCTGGAAATGCCGGCGTTCCCCGCATGTGCTGTTCATGCTGAACGCCGGCATTTCCAACGGCCAGAAGCGTGAGTAAGCCGACCGTACTCACGCTTCTGGCCTGGAATTTCTGGCCCAATGTCTTTTAATGTCTTTTACATTGTCACCGTGACTCGGTTCGCATATTGATCGGTCTGGAGATTTCCCTTGATGGCTGTTAAACGGTTTCTCCTTTGTACATTAAATGGGTATAAGTGTTCATGCATTGTCCGCCCATATCTTGATGGGCCCCATCCTGTTTGCCTGAAACCGTCCTGTACTTAGAATCCATTGAATATGTATGCTGTTTCCCTGAGTTTCGGTTTCCCGATACTGGCTTTCGCGGGCTTACTGTTTTCAATCCACAAGCCTGTCTGGCTTGCAGTAACAGAAATCAAATGGTCCAGAAACTGATCACGAGGCCCGGCGGCCATTTTGTATGCCCTTTTATCAAAGGTTTTTCTGTGCAAGCTTACTTTGGTCAATAAACTGTCTTATTTTATCCTGTTTTCTTGCGTGATTAATGCTGAAAATTTTGAATCTTACACAAGTTAGCTGCGAGCTTCGGCTCGCAGAGCCCTTTCACTTTCAAGTCCATCTGTGAAAGAAACAGGGTCCGGCGAGCAATGCGGGCACTGCTCACTGTCCCATCCTTGATTCTCCTGTCCAGGAGCATCTGGGTGGGCGTGTGATGGGTGAGGAGGGTGATGGGAGAGGTGCCTGTGAAGATCAGCGATCTTTTCACAGCCCAATGTGTGGCCAAGAGGTGCCTCTCACAATTTGAGTAGCTCTTCTCCACATCCGTGAGTATCCTGGAGGAGTAGACCACTGGCCTCAGCCTGCCATGCCGCTCTTGGAGCAGCACAGCACTCAGGCTGTCCCTGCTGGCTGCTACCTCCAGGAAGAACTCTTTCCCCCCATCTATGGCCCCTAGAGCTGGTGCGGTCTGCAGATCTTTCTTGAGCCTGACAAATGCTGCCTGGCAACTCTCATCCCAAACCCACTCCACTCCCTTATGTAGGAGTCAGAGCAGAGGGGCTGCTGTGGCCTCATAGTCCTCAATAAAGTCTCTGCAGTACCCAGTTAGCCCTAGAAAAGATCGCACTACCGTGACTGTGTTGGGGACTTGTAACTCTTGTACCGCTTCCCTTCTAGCTTTCTCTATGGCCCTTTCCCCCGCGCGTACGGTCAGGCCCAGGAATTTCACCTCCTGCTGGCCGATCTGTGCTTTCTTTGGGTTCACTTTAAAACCCTCCTGCCTCAGCAACTCCAGCAGTTCGGCCAGTAGTGGGCCATGCTCCTCTCTCGTGTCGGTGAATAGGAGCAGGTCATCCACATACTGTACCAGCTGCCTGGGCTGGCTGAAGCCCTTTAGACTGTTTGCCATGCATTGATGGAAAATGCTAGGGCTATTGCGGGAGCCCTGAGGCAAACAGTTCCAGGTGTACTGTTGCCCTTTAAAAGTAAAGGCAAACTTGTACTGATCCTCTCTCCTTAAAGGAATGGACCAAAACCCGTTGGAAATATCCAGCACCATGAAAGTAGTCGCGGATGCTGGGATACTTCCTATCAGGTCAGCAACTGCTGCTACCATGGGTGCACAGGCTGGGATGTTACTGTTGAGCACCCGATAGTCCACTGTGGCCCTCCAGGAGTTGTCCGGCTTTCTAACCAGCCACAGTGGAGAGTTTACGTGGGTGGCTATCGGTCTCAGGACCCCCTGTTGCACTAAGGAGGACATGGCTGCTTCCATGTCTGGCTCCGCTTCCCTGGGGAAGTTATACTGTTTTTGTGGTCGGGCCATAGGGTCCCCGTATCCGCTGACCTCGAACCCGTTGACACTCCCACAGTCGTGCTTGTGTGTGGCAAATGTGGCTAGGTGGGCTCGCACAGACGCCTGGAACTCCTTTGGGGTGTTACTGACCATGAGCTCGAGGTTATAACCCTCTTTAGGCTTCATGGTGCACAGGGTCCCCTCCCCCTCTTTCCCTGGGATGATTACTACTATGCCTTCCTTTCCTGTACTTGCCCCCCATAGGCAGTGATTCCTTAAATCCACTAGGATCCCGTGGCCCACAATAAAGTCGGCTCCCAGGATCCCTTTTCCACCCTCCACTTCCCACTTCATTAGGATACAGGTCCACTTAGAGCGGAGTGTTCCTAAACGAATGGACAGCGGGATGGAAAACGAGCCTGCCTGTTCTTTACCTGTGATTCCCGACAGACTTTATGGGACCCCACTAGATAGAGGTGAGGTGGTGGGGTTATCTGAATGGATCATGGTGCATGATGCCCCCGTGTCCAACAGATAGGTCCCCTTTACCTTTTCTACCTCCATCTCAACGAGGTGTCTCTTCCATAAGTCGTACTGAAGGGAACACAGGTAAACCGGCTGCGCTGGCTCTAGTCAGGGCTGTGGGTTGGATGGGGCTGATGGGGTCAGAGCACTGGTAGTGGCTGCTACCCTCCCTGGGCCAGTCAAAAGGGTCCTCATCGCGTCCAAAAAGGACTCGACCGTGGCGGGAGGGATTCCTAACTCTGTCTTTTGGGCTGGGGCTGAGGAATTCTTTCCCAGTTATCTTTCCAAGGATTTTTGCACTCCTTCCTCCAGTGTCCATCCTTCCCACACCCGTAACAGTTAAGATTTGTGTTGGAGGGGTTATTCCCTTCCTGATGCCACTCCTTCCTACCCTGTCTGGGTTTTACTTCATGCACCTTCCCCTTAGGTGGGTGTGCATCGGTTCCCCTACCATTCCTGTAAGCTAGGGTCAATTGTCTGATCACCGTCAGTTCAGTAGTCAGGGGATTCTTAGGGTCAAACCAAACTTCCGCCTTGGCCCTGACCTGTGGCAAGCTGTTTGCCACCAGGCAACGGAGCCAATGGGCCAGCTGATCCTGGTCCAGGTTAGCCCGGTCAGGTGCCCCAGTACAGGCGCTCCTATACACCGGCCACAACCTGCCTATGAAAGCCTGCGGGGTTTCCACTGCGAGCTGCACTGTCTTCTCCACTCGGGCGAAAGGACTTCCCTCATTCATCCGCATGGCCTCAAGAACTTCCTCCTTGAGCTCCCCATACTCGCACTGTCCCTTCTTACACTGGTCCGAGAGGGACTGGAGGAGCTTACCCTCCAGGGAGAACAGCAGCATTTTGGTCTGTTCGGCATCATCGCACTCGTTGATGCTGGCTGTCTGTTCCACTTCCCTGAAGTGGACCAAGGCAGCCCCTTTTTCTGTGAGCTTTGGCATATGGCTTACCATGGCCCTAAGCTGTTGGGTGTCGTAGGGAACTACGAACTGGTTTTGGAGGGGTCCCTCTTCCCCGTCATTAGCGGGCGGGACAAACCTTTGCTGCCGGGCCGGGCACATCAGCCCCGGTCCCAGCCTCTCTTGCGGGGGTTTTTCCACCTCCACTTCTACCCCTAACTCCACCCCCCTTGTTACCAGAACTCGCTGAAACCTGGCGCTATGGGTGGTGGTGGTGGGTCCTCCTGCTCCTCAACTGGATTGTCCCTTGGCACTACCCATGGTGTCTGAACCGCTCTCCCCTCGTTCCCTGTAAAGTCGGCCTGGGCTACTTCAGGCTTATGAGGCACACCATGCCCTTTGCCTTTTTTAGAGCAAGGCTCTGATTCTCTATCTGTTCCTTGCAGGGGCTGTGATCTGTACCTTCGAACCCCTGTGCGCTCACTATCTTGTATGCTGTCTTTATGTCTTTTACTTTCTCCTCCTGCCCTCTTACTTGTTTTGCTAGGCGGGCAGTCTTTTCCCGCAACCTCAGCTCATTGCTCTTGGCCTCGGTGACCTGACACTGTAGATATTCCAGCCTGGCCTTATGCTCCCCCATTAACTGTACCCTTTCCTGTTTCAGAGCCTGCAATGCTACCAGTAACTTCTCCCCTGCTAGAGTCCTGCCTTGGATTTCCAGGGCTGACTCCTGTATCTCGGCTGCCTGTGCTTCAACGAGCCTGTCCAAAAGCTGGATCAGTTTCTTGAAGCACATCAGCCAGACTGCCTTTTCTATGGATTTCTTTTGATCCTTCCCTTCTGTCCACTTGGCTGCGGCATCTACCGGACGCCCAGCTTTTAACAGATTAGTGATCCACTTCTTAGTGATGTTCACCTTACTGAAGACATAATTAGAAATCCTCTCTTCCATTCCAGTTTGCTCTTCTGAATCAGCGTCTACTGTATCGCACCCCTGTTGCCGGAGTCCTGCCGTGGTCGCCATTTCTGTAGGTGTTTTGGTGTATGCAGTCAGCTTGCCCCTGACTGTTTTTGAGCGGTTTGAATTGCTCCCACGCCCCTGTGGTCCTAGACTCCGGACTTAGGTACAGGCTGCGATACAAATTGGAGTAGACAACTGGTTTGGTGCAAGAAAACTGTATATTATTAAAGGCACAATAAGATTACAACACTGAAAATTACTGGAATAGTTACAGGCATATAAAAAGTACACTTAATTAAGAATGGGGAACACATGGCACAACGAGGGAAAAATCACATTAATAATCCCCTACCCTTGTCCCACCCCCAATATCGAACTAAATTGTGATATAAGGGGCCAGGGGTTATGCTCACCAATAAGGGTTTCTTGACAGGTCGAATCCTGTCGATTAAGCCGGTTGTGGTTTTGGGGTTCGCTCTTTGTGTCCTTTGGGGCCTGCCATCGCCACATGGTCCCAGGGCGCGGTGGTGGATTTGCCTGAGTAAAATACCCTCTTTTCTCCATTAGAGATAGGGAGTAAAGTCTTTGTTGGGTACTTTATCATGTAGAGTGGAAAACTTCGGGTTTTGTTCTTCTGGTGGTGGTCTGGTCATCGAGGTTTTGTTGCGGTTGGGGTTCGGTTGGCGGTCTTCGGTGTCGGCTCGGTCGCGGTGGCCTAGGTCATTACCTGTGCGGTGGTAATGATCTGAAGGTATGGTTTACCCGGCCCTTTGTTACCGCGGTGCTCGTGGTCGTTCCTCGTGTAAGGCTACGGTTGCAGCCTAGTCGTCTTTGGTCGAGCCTGCCCCATCGTGCCTCCTCGCCGTGATGTTCTGTGCTGCTTCTTTGAGTTTCGAGTAACCCCGGACCTGAGCGTGTGCCTGCTTGTCCCTAACGCTTCACCACACTGCCCTTCTCTGCTTGCTTGTCTCTGTAGCAGTTCATCTCCCCTTCTTCAGTTACCGGTGGGCCTACAATTATACTCTTCTGGAGGTTTGTTATCTGCGCGCCAAATCAGGGCTAGTTCTTTGTCTAATTTTGGCGGGCTCGTCTAAGGTGATTATAGTCATTCACCTTAACTGCTTTTTGGGTGGTTGCCCCGTTGCTAAATGGTCTTTAATGTCTCGGTGTTTGTTATGCATAATGTGAATCGGTATCTTCCTGGCTTGGTAGCCAGTTTAAACTGTAAGCGATTATTTATGCAAAGGTTTGATGGGATCAAGATTAAGTCTTTTCTGAGTTGATTTGTTCCAAAATGAAGAATGCGTATTCTGTATTATTTAGTTGTCTGGCTTCAAAAATAACAAGTCTCCCACAGGCCCAGGCATGTCAGGTTTTTCAAAGCCTTTTTGAACTTGACCTGCTGTTTTGCAGGGTCCTGCTTTCAATCTTGCAGGTTTCTGCCACAAGGTCCAGAAGCCATTTCCTTTAGGGTACCCTTATTAATAACTTGTCCTTCATGGTCCCTTTATTAATAATTTGGGGAATGGTGGAATTTTGACAACCCTACAATGGGCGGGTTTTCCGATGGGTCAGCAGATTGGGTGGGAAACCCGCCAGGGAGATTATAATAATCCTCTTCAGCTGTAGCCCATCCTTGTGGAATAGCTCTCATCTTCACTAGAAATGGCAATGAGCTCCCTGATTATGTTGGATTGTCTCCAACTCCACCTCAAATTCTAAGCTCAAATAATCTCAGTTGGAGACACACCCCGCAGATGTGTTTACCTGAGTCAACATCTGCTACCTGAAAGTCCCATATTCTGCAGTGCTGCCATCCTTGCTACAAATGGTAAAGGTACAGTTATGTTTTAAGTTTATTTGTTGTCTGCTGAATCTCCACAGATTAGACATCACGAGTGTGATAAAGGGCAGCACGAGTTAAAGAGCAGCTCTAAACATTAATTCTAGATAATCTCATATTAGCAGTTAGATGTTGGAGGAGTGTACAGACCTTTGTGTTTTAGAATCCTTCCAATTCAGTGGCCATCACTTCTGCAGGACTTCTGCATCCTGGTTCTCTCCATTTTCTCTGAGGTTTTTAATTTTTTCCATCATGTCAGTAACTGAGATCAGGCATTCTGGTAACATCACATATTATCAACTTATCATCTGGTACAATGATGGTTGATGTGCTGTCAGCCTTGGCTCAGTGGGCAGCACTCTCTAGGTGGGAGGGGCTAGGAGTGAGCCAGGTGTTACTGGTTGCCTGATTGCAGCTGGGAGTTGGAGGGAGTTTTGTAAAAAGTTGGTGGTGGGTTTTGTTTTCAGGTTTTAGGGCCTTTTTTGGCCCACAAAAACAGCCAGATGGCTGCTGAGGGGTCCGGAGTGCTGAGCCCCTCAGAGAACAATGTTCCCGAGAGGAATTTAATTAGGGAAGAAACTGTGGTGGGAAAGGAAAAAAAAAGGCCCAAAGATTTGGGCCGGGACCTCAGGCGGTTTGGTAAAAAAAACATGGTGGTGGTGCAATGTGAAGATAAGAAGATTCGAGCTTGGGATATTATCCAGGCAGTTCATGAGGACTGTGGCGAGGGAAGCTGCTTTGCCTGCTGACCTAAGCCAAATGTGGGATTCGAGGTGACGGTCAGTGGCCGTGAGGAGGTGGAAAGACTGTTACTCAGTCTGAAAGTTGGTGAGAAATTCTTGGAGGTGACTGCTATATTCAGAGGAGGTGGTGGTTTCATTTTTAACCTTGCCAGTTTACATTGAGGACGAAGTGCTAAGCAAGAAGTTGGAGTCGTGGGACATAAAAATCTGTTCTGCAATAAAGAGGAGGTATTATCCGGGAACACGGGTAGCAGACGGAACCCGGTATGTAAAGGTGCGGTTCCCTGAGGGGGTGAGGTCTTTGCCGTGCAGTATGAAGTTTGAGACACTGGAAGCAGTGCAGTACTTTCGTGTGCTGCATGATAACCAAGTAAAGGTGTGCTATTATTGTCTTGGACATGACCATCTCGTAAGAAACTGTCCAGACCTGTATTGTTACAATTACGGTGAGTTGGGACACATTGCTCGGAGCTGCAAGGCGGAGAGCTGTGGGGTGTGTCATAAAGGCCCCACCCGCTGTGAGTGTGTGGCAGAAGGGAGTGATATGAGTGATGAGGAGATGGGAGAAGGAGCAGGAGTTGAGTGTGGAATGGCCGGAGGTGCGGTGCAGTCGGAGGACACAGCCGGTAAAATGAAGGAAAAAGGAGCACAGGAAGAGGCAGGGGATGGCGGAGTGGCGAACAGGATGGAGATGGCGGAAAACATGCCGAGTGCTGTGGAGGGGAATAAAGACAGCAGCGGGCAGCGAGGGTTGAGTGCAGACTCGAGCCTTAGTGCAGTTCGGCTCCCCCTGGGGAGTTTGGTGTCTGCGGGGGGACAGGAGGCGGGAGCGGGGTGTGTAGTGGATGTGGGTGCTCCGGGGAGAGGTGGGGAGTCGGATATCTTGGTGAGCGGGAGGGGGCAGGACGGGGAGAGGGTGCAAGAGGCAGGAGCCTTAAAGGGACAGCAGGATGGGATCGGAGAGATAGAGACGTCAGAAGGGAACAATTTAGGTGCGCCATTGTCCCATGGAGTGAGGGAACAAGGTGCAAGGGTCAGAGGTGGAGATGTGGTCGAAGGGAGCGGCACAGTGGGAGAAACTGCGATAGCAGGAAGACTCTCTATTGGAGATGAAGTATCTGACGGGGAGCAGGATTATGTATCTGATGGGGAGCAGGCACAGGGGGTGCAGAAGAGCTTGAGTGTGAGGAATTAGAGGGGGACAGAGACATGGAAGTCGAGGATGGGGTGGCATCATGTGGAAAGGGAAAGGTTAGTGAGGGGCAGAAGGAGGGAGAAAGGGCAGCTCTTGGGCCCAAACTTAATGCAAGGAAGAGGCTGAAACAGCAGGGAGGGGTCAAACAGGAGGTGAAAAAGAGCCGGAGGCTGTAGGAAAAAGCAACAGCTGCCTGAAAAGTTGAGAAGGAGCATGAGAGGAGGGAACAGCCAGAGATTAAATGATGGGGAGATTATCGGGCATACTTCCCTTCTTTGGAGCCATGATTACATTGGTTTCAATTAATGTGAACGGACTGAGGGGTGAGAAGAAATTGCGGCAGTTGTTGCAAGGTTTTAAAGGTTCAGACTTGTAGTGTCTGCAAGAAACCTTTTGGGATGGGGATATTCTAGAAAGAGTTCAGAAGGTTTGGAAGGGAGAGGTGTTTGCAAGTTGTGCAAACAATAACCGTAGATGGGTGGCTGTTTTGGTGAGTCCGTCCATAAAAGAGAACGTTGCCTTGGTGGACAAGGACACTGAGGGGAGATTTTTACGGCTAAGGGTAAAAATGGAGGGATTTAATTGCGATCTCTTTAATATCTATGCACCGTACGACCATTGCAAGCGGGGGTGATTCACTGAAGCGGCAGAGATGGAAAATCCTTGTATAGTGGGGGATTTTAATGTATTTTTATCTCGGATGGACATTTCAGCCCAGATGACCTTTAAGGATGATAACTCCAGAGGGATGATTGTAAAAATGATGGCAAATTTAAATTTGAGAGACTTGTGGAGGGACCGGAACCCCATAAAAAGGGAATTCTCCAGAGCAGGTTGGGTGGGTGATGTTTTAAAACAGAGCCAAATAGATTTTGTGTTAATGCAGGAAGGGTTAAGTTCGGAGGTGATGGAGATTTATTAAAAAAAGTATTTTTTAGTGATCACTCGGCTTTGGTTCTTAGAATTAGGAACAGCAGAGTTAAGATCGTTTCAGGGGTGTGGATTTTAAACAATCAATACCTGAAAGAAATTGCTTATAAAGAAGGGATTATAAATATAATAAAGAATGCTCGGAAGGAACCTTTGTTCTTGAAAGAAAGAAGAGTTTGGTGGTACAATTTCAAATATGAGGTAAAAGCTTTTTCGGTACGTTATGGGAAAAAGAGGGCAGCAGCTAACCAGCATCGAGAAGAGAATATAAACAAAATGTTTATGGATGTCTGTAAAGCAGTTGACGGAGGGGATAAGGGAGCTGAGACTAAGTTCCGGGTGCTAAAGGAAGAGTGGGAGTTATTGCAAGCTGAAAAATGCAAGGAGGCCATTCTCCGTGCAAAGGCTAGAGATGCATTGGAGGGCGAAAGATGCACTAGATATTTTCTGGAGCAAGAGAAGCTGCGACAGAGATTATCGTTAATTGAAGAGTTGAAGGTTGGGGAGAAGATCATTCATGAAAGTGGGAAGATTTTAGAGGCAGCTAGCAGCTTTTATCAAGAGTTATATACAAAAGAAGACATTTCCAATTTGGCGATGGAGAAGGTTACTGCTTTTATTGAAGAGGGTTTAAAGGAGGATGAGAGAAGCATGTGTGACAAAGAAGTAGGATTAGCAGAAATAAAAGTAGCAATAAATGGAATGAAGGGGGGGAAAAGCCCAGGGTCTGATGGACTAAGTGCAGAATTTTATAAAGAATTTTTCAAGATTTTAAGTCCATTGCTCTTAGAAGTTTTTAAGGAAATTAAAATTGAGGGAAGCCTGGCCCCGTCTATGAGGAGAGGTATCATAAGCTTAGCTTATATAAAAATAAAGGGGATAGACGGGATCTGAAGAATTGGAGGCCCATCACATTATTAAATGTGGATTATAAGATCTTGGCAAGGGTTATGGCAAATCGTTTGAAGGAGGCGTTACCGGGATAACAACAGAAAATGCTGGAAAAACTCAGTAGGCCAGGCAACATCCGTGGAGAGAAATTAGAGTCAACGTTTCGGGTCTAACCCTTTTTTAAAACTGGAAAGGAAATGAAATAGATCGAAAGGCAGAGCTAGTAGAGAAGATAGGGAGAGAAGATACCAGAGATAGTTTGGCCCTCTCAGTCCTATGGAGTCATCCGAGATGCGGTAGAGCTCATGGAAGAGAGTGGGAGGGAGGCTTATGTATTAAAAATAGATCAAGAGAAAGCCTTTGATAGGGTCTCTCATGAGTTTTTATTGAAGGTTTTGGAAGCATTTGGTTTCAAGGAAAATTTCATTCAGTGGATAAGGATTTTTTATTCAAACATATTTAGCTGCGTTAAATGTAATGGTTTTTTATCCAAGTATTTTCCGATACAGAGATCAGTGAGACAGGGTTGTCCCCTGTCCCCATTGTTGTACACATTGTTAGCATAACCATTAGGTTACATGATGCGAAAGAAACAAGGTGTAGTTGGGATTGTTGTCCCCAGTTCTGGGCTGGTGTCGGTGATACACCAATATGCAGATGACACAAACTTAACATTGAGAAATGGGGAGTCAGTGAGGAAAGCTATGGAGGTAGTGGAGGAATATTGCAGAGCTTCAGGAGCCAGAGTGAAATATGGTAAGTCCCAATGCCTGGTTGCAGGGAGGGGTAGGGGGGAATGGTTGGGGGAATGTCCCTTTAAGGTGGTGGAGGTTTTGGAAGTTCTGGGGGTGCATATGGGGTGCAAGAAAGACAGGGATGAAGTGGATCGATTAAATTGGGAACCGAAGGTAATGAAAATTAAAAAGATTTTGGGAAGATGGGAAAGAAGGTGGTTGAAAGTGCAAGGAAGAGCGACAGTCATGTCTGCTCTCCTGCTATCTAAGCTTTGGTACTTATTGACGGTGGAGGATATTCCTGAGTGGGCAGAAAAGTCCATCCGAGAGGCTTGTGTGAGGTTTTTATGGGAAGAGAAACCAGCCTTGGTGGCATACAATACCATCATTGGATGGAGAAATCAGGGAGGACTCAATTTTCCAGATATTGATTTGAAGAAGAAATCCTTTAGAATCAAATGGGTGAAGAGATTTCTTCAGAAGTCAAATGCAAGTTTTTGGAAGAGTTGTTTTGAGCATTTTTTAAAACGAAGTGGGATAGGGCTGGGGATATTGTATATAGAATAAAATAATATGTTTTTGAAATCGATTAAACTTCTCCCTAGGTTTTATAAGGGGGTTGTAGAGACTTGGGCCAAATTTTTATAGATTGTGCAGTTTATGCCCAAGGGGGCTGAGGAATTTTTAGAACAGCCCTTATTTTTGAACAGGTAGGTCAACATCGAAGGAGAGGTTTTATTTAATCAAGCTTTTATAAAAGCTGGGATTATATCTGTGAAAGATGTATTATACGAGGTAATTCCAGGTTGGTTGCCGGAAGCGATAGTGAAGGACATGGTGTGGGAGGAGGATCAGGAGGTAGAATGAAAAGCAATAGGAATCATGTATGAGAAGATTGTGAGGGCAATGCCACAGGATTGGATGGAAGAAATAAATTCGGAAATCTCCAAAGGAAGTAAAATGCGTCCTGCTTTTCCAAGCTTTGTACTGGAGAAAGGGGGAGAGTTGGTCCAATTTGACAACTGTAATACTTGAGATTTCTATGAGGTATTCAGAGAATGGAGATTCAAGACACCTGCTGGTCAGGAGTTTTAGCAGAGTATATACCCACAGCTGGACTTCAACAGCATTTGGAAGGGAGTGTGGGTGAATTTTAAATGCCCAGGATGGATTGAACTGGATTTCAAATTGACTCATAACCGAATTTTTACCATGATGGTCTTGTGCAAGATTGGACGAGTGGAGGCGGCAACTTGCCCAATGTGTGGGACACGGGATGAGACTCTGTCCCATTTACTGGTGTTATGTCCGAAGTTAAATGACTTTAACTATGTTCGACAGTTGTGTGAAGCTTTTTTGCTGGGTGGGGACCGAAGAGCGAGAATGGGAATCCCGTGGGACTCAATTTTGAGATGGGGATTGCAGGAGAGTCTGCCAGAGTCTAGCGGAGCGGCAATTAATTTAATGTTCAGTTTGTCTAGATTCGTGATTGTGCAAAGAAGGAATGCTCTGTTTTTTAAGGGGAGGAGAATCAATCTAAAAGAGTATTTTAAATATAAGCTAAAGGATCATTATAAGGCTCTGTGGATGTTTTATTCAGAAAGGAATTTAAGGACAGTATTTTACAACCAATTTTTAAAGTACAATCGATTAATATATGTTACAGGTGACAAATTAAACTTCAGGTTTTGATGTTAAAATGTGGTGGTGGAATGGCTGTGCAGAGTGGTGGAATTGATTTGTATCATACAATGTAATGATCACGATGTTGTAAATGTTCTTAATGTTCAATAAAGTATAATACAAAAAAAAAGTGGTAGCACTCTCACCTCTAAGTCAAAAGGTTGTGGGTTCAAGTCCCACTCTAGAGACTCGAGCCCATAATCTACGCTGACACAGATCAGTACTGAGGTGTCGTCTTTTGGATGAAATTTTTAATCAAGGTCCCGTCAGCCCTTTCAGGTAGACGTAAAAAATCCCATGGCACTATTCGAGGTAGAGTTCGGGCATTCTCCCCAGAGCCCTGGCCAACATTTACCCCTCATCTAACATCACTGAAACAGATTACCTGGTCATTGTCATATGTTTGTGGGACCTTGTTATGTGAAAATTGGCTGCCTTGTTTCCCACAATACAACAGTGACTACACTTCAAAAGTATTTCATTGGCTGTAAAATGCTTTGGCACAACCTGAGGTCATGAAAGGCTCTTTATAAATTCAAGTTCTTTCTTTCTTTTCCTGATCCTTTGTTCCCATATAATCCCAAGCATCGTTCTGAGAAATTATGGACCATATGAGTCAAGTATTTTTTGCCCTCGCCTTGAAGGAAAATATTTATTAAATTCCTGGCAAAAACTAATCCTTCTGCCCGTAAAAGTGCCACAATGACTAATGTAGCTACATGGGACACCAGTTGATGAGAATAGGACATAATAGGAGTGACCACATATCTCTTTAATTTACTGCACAAGATGAATACAAATGTGGAAAGCAATGAAACCCATCTTAGCTCACCTATTCAATAAGAAAAACCTACAGTCCCTCCATCACACCATCCATTGGCTCATGAATGACTAAGGTACTTGCCCCCATTACCCTTCCTGAAAGTCTGTTCCAAATGTTGATTACTCTTTCCTTGAAGATATTCTTCCTGATAAGAGTTCTAAGTTTGTCCTTCACTGGTTTGTACCTATACACCCTGTTCTATTGTTAGACTTAATGTAAAACCAATCTGATATCACTAACGTAACATTCAGACTCCTAGTTAATATTCACAGACCAATATACTTGTTGGCTTTTAATAGAAACATGAATAAATTACAAATAAATGGAACACCCGTCCATTGTGCTCTTTGGGGAACTGGCTGCTGCATGAACCTTTAATGGTTTAAAATGATATATTCTAATTGCATAATATTTATTAACAATATTTTTGAACTGGATATAATTTACAGGATTGCTGCCATTGTGATTTGAAACCAAGAATCCACCTTACCAGCCAAAAGTGAGCTAGGTTTCAGAGAGAAATAAATCACTCTTTAGTTCTACAGCAAGAGCAAAACAAGGTAGTATCATAAGTGACTTCAGATTGGAAGTAAACGTCACTGCTTTGAAGCACCTCAAGAATGCTCTCCAACAAAGGAATGTTCATAAGTCACTCAGCAATCTCTTCATAATAGACTCAATGTACACGGATATTCATTTTGATGACGACAATTGGTGTATAACAAGTTAAAGAGAACTTAGACCATTGAATGTGAACAACTCAACAAGCTGATAATTAACCCTCAAATCAATAAAAAAAAACTGTTGATAAGAATTGTAATTCTTTCATCCCAAAAAGTCGTATCATAAATACATCCCAACTTCAGATTGCAAACGATCTGGCATAATCATTTTAAAATCAAATTCACATTCAACTGCAAAGGAAAGATAAAACATTCACTCTAAATGTTGTGCAATTTCAAACTAATTTTACATTTTACTGAGTTTTTTGAACATTCCAGCTGTGGGCTACAGTTTCAAAGATGCAGGACATTATCCCGCAGTATGTAACACTCTAAATCCAAAAAGCAGATGCATTTCAAAGGATATGCTGATAGATCTTAGAAAGACCAAGGCTTCATTCAGTACAAGCCTCCATTAATCAGGACATAGCAACAGAAAGAGTATTTATTACATTTATGACAGATTCATCAGCATGCCACTGCAGAGATTAGTTCTTCAAGTCAGATTTCATATTAGTTTGTAGTTTATAAGCGTGATTTAAAAGAATATCTCAAATCTAATCTGCTCAAGCATATTATCGGTACTCCCCATATTGCTGGCTTCAGTTCCAATCTGTTAACTGTTTCAAAGAAAACTTAACATTAAAATGTTAAGCAGGATCAATAACCATCATGTATCACAAAATAGTTTACAGAGGACCTTTGCCATTTTCAGGATAAGGACGGGTGGTGGAGCACTCCATAAAAGGACTCAGAGTCAAATTATGTTAATGCCAAATGAATATTATCATGCTGCATACTTACCTACACAAAGGAAACAGCTTTCTGGGCAAATTTCAGAGTGACATGCACTTCAAATTACCAGCCTCAGGCAGTGCTCTTCAGTGAGTGTTGTCCTGGGGCTATTGAACACAATCTATTGCTGCTTTAAGCCACCCAAGAGAGAACATGGTTGTTCTAAAACTCTTGATGTGCAGGCACTATTGTTCTGGAGAGGAAGCACAGCAAGCAATTCTCAGGTAGCAAGGTCAGAGAATCATAGAATGATGCAGGACGGAAGGCGGCCATTCGGCCCATCGTGTCTGTGCCAGCTGTATGTTAAAGCTGCCCAATTAATCCCCCTCACCCCCTCCCCAGCTCTTTTCCCATAGCCCTGTAAAAATTTTCCCTTCAAGTATTTATCCAATTCCTTTTTGAATCTGCTTCCACCACCCTTTCAGGCAGTGCATTCCAGATCACAACAACCT
Source organism: Somniosus microcephalus (assembly GCF_052327205.1). Classification (NCBI taxonomy): domain Eukaryota; kingdom Metazoa; phylum Chordata; class Chondrichthyes; order Squaliformes; family Somniosidae; genus Somniosus; species Somniosus microcephalus. The sequence goes on along the minus strand of NC_140999.1, from coordinate 117,277,373 downwards.
GCCATGTAAAAATGATTTTCCTTATGTCGTCTCTTGTTCTTTTGCCTATCACCTTAAATCTGCGTCCTCTGGGCACTGATTCTTCAGCCGCTGGAAACAGCTTCTCCTTATTTACTCTATCAAGGTCGCTCAAACTTTTTAAGTAACGAAATCACAGGTCCAGGCTCAGTGCCAGAAAATATGTTGCTGGAGACCTGCCTCCCAGCCCTGAGGAAAATGCTATAATTGCATTTTATAGCTGTGATCCAGCAACCAGCTTTAAGCTCTGCATTTCCCTCCCTAAATGTCGCTGCCTCTCTCTCCTCCTTTATGTGGCTCCTTAAAGCCCACCTCTTTGACCAAACTTTGGTCATCTGTTCTAATATCTTTTTATGTGGCAAATTTTAACTAATTATGCTCTACGTTTAAAGGTGCTATAAAAATATAAGTTGTTCTTCTTCTTTGAAGTGCAATCTGTGCTTTTACGATTTTTGTAACAGCACGGCCAGCACTTGAAAGAACCTAAAGCCAATTATCAGGAAAAGGCATGGGCGCCCAGGACTTGACTGTGTAAGATTCGCAAAATTCTGCAGATCCCCCAAACCAATAAGATTAAAAACCATGTCAGAATGGTAAAAGAATATTGGGCCTAAAAGGGGCTTAAAGTCAAGACCCCAGGGCCTAGAAATTCAGTATAGCCACGTTTGGGGCGCTACAGCCGGGCGGCCGCTAAAGTTTGCGCCAGGCGCAACTTAGCGCCACCTTCGCCGATATTCAGTTGCATCGCCCCAAGAGGTTGCTGCTGCGCTAAAACAGGCGATGCACGACTATCATTAGGCGCTAAGCTGGCGGTCCGGGGCGATACCCCCGAGGGCGGGCGCAGCGCAGGTGCGGCGAGTTGCTGATTGAAGGCAGACACTCTGGCGCCGGTCAGCTCTTAAAGGGGGAGGGTGGATTTGTTTGGCTGCCACGCCCTGCACACTGCAGCCCTGAAGCAAGGCCTGACCACTGCTGCTTGATCTGTTCAATGCCCAGGACAATGGAGAAGGCCAGGGAGAGAGCGCAGCGCTTCAGCGAGGGTGACCTGAGGGTGCTGGTTGGCGCAGTGGAGCGCAGGCGCCATGTTCTGTTCCCTGAAGGTGATTGGCCCCGTCGCCAGTGGAGATGCCGACCCTGTTGTGGGCCCCAATGGTAAGGGCATCACCTTTTTGACCTCTCTCTTTCCACTTGCGCCTCAGAACAGCATCCTTTGCCACTGTCGGACAAATACAGTGCATAGCAGCACTCATGCCTCCCTCGCTGCTGCCCTGTCCTCACTCTAAAGCAACTCTTGTGCCTCCCTGCTTTCAGATGGTGACTCGCCAGGTGAGGAGGCGGCCCCTCAAGCTGGCACTGTGTCCGAGTCAGACATAGAGGAGGAGGAAGAGGAAGCCAGACTATCAGGGACACCCTCAGCCGAGGCAGCCCATGGCGATGATGGTGACACGTCTTCCCTGGAGGGGAGCAGGGGGGATGGTTCGGAGGATAGTGAAGCTACGGGGACCAGCAGGCTGCAGCAACGCGAGAGGGGTGGGGAAGCTCGGCGGCCTTCTCCCCGGAGGGTGAGTGCGGCCTCCAGTCCTGCTACGGTGAGCGCAGAGGAAGTGCGGATCCTAGCGGAAATGGGCGCCCAGGCTGAGCGCAGGCACACTGAGCTCATGGCTGCAGTGGCAAGGATGCCTGACTCCATAGAGTCACTGTCAAGGAGTGTGCAGGAATTCAGGGCAGCACAGGCCAGGAGTCTGCAACAATTCAGTGCAGCACAGGCCAGGAGTCTGCAGGACTTCGCGGCAGCGCAGGCTAGGAGTCAGCAGGACTTCGCTGCATCACAGGCGGCTTCTAGCCAAGTGCTCAGTCATGCCATGCATTCACTGGCTGGTGTCATGCAGACACAGACCAGGGCCACACGGGCACTAACTGCTGCCACCCTCGCTGGACCGGCCAGGCATCGCCAGCGCACTCGCCGCGCCACAGCAGCCCAGCAGTCTGTGCTTCAGCAGATTGCTGCACATGCTACAGTGCTGGCCCGTGCGAGTGCCAATATATCAGCCGACCAGGGAGTACCTGTGATCTGTCAGGTTGGCAGCATTCCTGCAGCCAAAACTGTCACTCCTCCATTGCAGCTGCCACCAGCCGGTGGACAGACTGCTGCCGCCCAAGCAGAGTTGGAGCAGTCAGCAGCCTGCCCCTCCAGGCCCAGAGCTGGTCCAGGCCGACCCCCAAGGGCATCTGCCGTCTCACCATCTGACCCTCAGCAGCCTTCCCCCAGCCTTGCTGCAGCCACTGGGGTCCCATTGAGGAGGAGCTGCAGGGCGGGTAGGGGCCAGTCACGGATGCGAAACACATCACCCTCGCAGGGGAAAAAGTAGAAGGTGTGACCAAATGTTTTGTTTTACTTGTAAAGGCCGATACTGGTGTATTTGTTTTACTTGTAAAGGCCGAGACTGGTCTATTTGTTTTACTTGTAAAGGCCGAGACTGGTCTATTTGTGTTTTTGGAAAGGCCGAGACTGGTCTATTTGTGTTTTTGGAAAGGCCGAGACTGGTCTATTTGTTTTACTTGTAAAGGCCGAGACTGGTCTATTTGTGTTTTTGGGGGGGGTTTCTCTCCATTAGTTTGTTATGTGGGAAGGGCACAGAGGTATCATAGTAATACATTTTCTTAAATCGCACTGTCCATGCTTTCTTTTGGAAGTCCTGGTTGCCCTGCTCAGCTGAGGGCTTGTGGAACGGCTACATTCATCTTCTGCCATTGGCACAAGCCATTCCCTGAGAGGGGGCCTAGAACCGACGTGCAATAAGCCGCCGACGGGCGGCCCTTGCACTTTCTGCCTCCCTCCTGTGCTGGTCCTCCTCCTCCTCCTCCTCCTCCTCCTCCCTCCTCTGGTGGTCCTCCAATGTCTGGTGGCAGTGGCTGAGTCCTGCGGATAACCAGGTTGTGCAGCATGCAGCACACGACAACGAAATGGGAGACTCGCTCAGGTGAGTACTGTAGGGCTCACCGGAGCGATCCAGACAGCGGAACCGTTGCTTCAGGACGCCGTTTGTTTGCTCAATGATGTTCCTGGTTGCTTGATGGCTGTCATTGTATCTCTCTTCAGCAGGGGTGCTGGGCACACGGAGCGGGGTCATCAGCCAGGTGCACAAAGGATAGCCTTTGTCCCCGAGAAGCCATCCTCGTGGGTGAGGCTGGGCCTCGAACATGTCTGCCACAGAAGTTTGGTGCAGGATGAAGGCATCGTGGCTGCTGCCTGGAAAGTGGGCATTGACAGCTAGGATGAGCTGCCTGTGGTCACACACCAACTGCACGTTGAGCGAATGGTAGCCCTTCCGGTTGCGGTATTCCTCGGCATTCTCTAGAGGTGCCCGCAAAGCCGCATGCATGCAGTCAATGGCGTCCTGCACCACGGGGAAGCCCGCTAATGCTGCAAAGTCCATTGCACGCTGTTGCTGCTTGTCAACGGTCATGGAGAAGGAGATGAACTGACGTCTCCTTCTGAAAAGGGCATTGGTCACCTGGCGGATGCAGCAATGTACTGCAAACTGGGAGATGTTGGAAATGTCCCCTGTAGCGGATTGGAAGGAGCCGGTGGCATAGAAGTTGAGAGACACCGTCACCTTCACTGCCACCGACAGAGACGTCCTGCTCCTCAGCTGTGGCTGCAGATCTCCGCAAAGCAGGTGGCTGATCTCAGTGACCACCGCCCTTCTGAATCGCAGCCTCCAAACACACTGCTCCTCAGACATGTTCAGATATGAGAACTGCTGGCGGTATACCCTGGGTGGGTAAGGCCTCCTTTGCCGACGCCTGTTGCCCCTTCTCCATCTGGCCATGACTGGCATTCTCTCACGGCGTCTCTGAGCCCTTTGAATGCAATGGAGAAGCCCAACGTTTCCACCCATTGCAGCCCCCATTATATGTTTCCAATCAATGCTATGGCTCTGAAGTTAAAGACAAGTGCAAAGCTGTGGCCTGAAGCCACAAGTACCTGTGCGAGTGTTGAGCCAAACCAGAAACCTCTCTATCTTTGTCTCTCTCCAAAGATCCGTCTCTCACAAAGAAGGAGTGGTGCAAAATGGCTGCCATTTATACTGCAGGAGGAGTGCCCTTTAATTAGCGCCCCCGCGCCCCGCAGCGACTGGGAACCGTTCCCCTCTACCAGTCGCTAGGGGCGCCAGGCGCACAATAGGCCGGCGCCACTGAATTTCCGGTTTGGGGCGCACAAAGGGCGTTGCACCATGAAATGACGTCAGGATATGCGCGCGCAGCTGAGCGCGCGCAAAGGCTTTGCGCCGCCGCTAAATCTTAACTGAAGTTCGCGAGAGGCGCAGATCGCGCTGCGCCCGGGCGCTAGCCGCTTAGCACTCCACATCTCCTCCTCCTACGGCGCTAGCGGCTAGCGCAAACCACTGAATTTCTAGGCCCAGGATTTTAGTTATTTAGAAAGGCATGTCCAAGCCTGTGAAAGGCTGCGACAAAGGGGTTGGGATGGGCCTCTGTAAAATTAGCAGTTTGGATATTGGCATCAGCCAAACTGTCTGGGAATATTAAGCGACCCTGACCCCAGCAGGACAAGACAAATCTTACTCATCAAACCAGAGATTAAACAGTCATTTAAAGCCAATTTAGGTTTTGATGGACCATCCCGAAACTAATTTACACCAACTTAAACCAATTAAGATAGATGGGACCAGCTCGAAACACGTTAAAGAATTCAAAAACTATTAATGTTAAAGGCCATGCCCAAAATGACAATGGGCCGGAGAAGATTTGGCGGGCCGATAAGCAAGGCCTCAAACGGTATAATTGGGGCCTGCTTTTTTAAGTTGAAAAGAGTGAATCGGTTTGTTCAGTCAAGGAGTTTGGTTCAGTACAGTCCGGAAGAAGAGAGCAGTTTGGTTTCGGCCCGTTCGATACAGCATGGTTCGTGTAGAAGAGAAGAAGAAGGAGACTTCAAAATCTACGTCACGTCACAAAAGTATCCGAGCCAGGAGAAGACACCATCGAACGCCTTGCGTCAACCAAAGGCCCCAAGAAACAAACAACCAAAATATTACCAGTAACTAGGTAATATTGGGCCATCGCGACTGACAAGAAACCAACCTGGAAGAAGCCAAAGATTCGCAAGTTTGCTTCCACTCTACAAACTATTCTGACTTACCCCTGGGAAAGATTTGATGAAAATACTCTAGACCCTATTTCTGTCCAAAAGAAATTGGGTACTTACCCGATAGATCCAATACGCACCCGACCGCATCAGCAGACATGCGGAGACTGAAACAGCAATGCAGGTGAAGTCTTCTACTGCGTCTGGGGTACGGCAGGCCTCAACTGCCACATCTAGAGATCCCCAAAATCGCGAACCTCTACAACTGTCAACAGAAGTCGTGTGGTGAGCATTGTCCCTGGTCCTCTGGAGTCCAACTTAGTTAGTGTAGTGGGATTGGGAGGGGTGAAGTATTCTGTCTATTGTTATTGTCCCTCGTATATTCCAAAGTGTTCCCCCTTTTAGAATGATAAGATTGTTGTGTTGTGTATATTTTATTGTCTCAAATAAAACCCAAGTTTTTTTCACCAACTCAGTTGTCTGCTGCAATTTCATTACAACCCCCAAATAAGTCCAAGGTCTAGAACCAAAGGAGTGGGAACGATTCAAACTGCTCATGAGTCACAGGTGAAGCTGACCACACACACCACGCCTTACATAATGACGACCGCGGCAGGACCTTGGCAAAAGGGATGTGATGCAGTAGACCCTGTGTTCGACAGAAGAACGAAGATGGAAGAGAGGGTTTCCTCTTATGTGTTTGAGAAGATGAATATCACCAAGAAATGAATGACCAGACTGTTGCGCGCTGAGCATCCCATGGACGCTGCAGCCAAATGGACTGAGAGTAAGGATCATAAAAAGTTGATGTAAAAGGCAATCTGGTTGGTCTGCGCCCTGCAACATTCCAGATTTTAGATCAGCATATTAAGATGTTAACAGAAGAGCTGCGGGAGACAGCCAAATTGTCTCAAGCAAGAGCTATAGCAGGGGAGGGATTACTGCAGGAATTATAGGCCCAAAGTCAGGAGAAGTTACAGATAGCGGAGAAACACAGGAACAGACATGAGTATTTTCGGTGTCAAGTCACCGAGGCTAAAAGCAATGAGTTAGTCTTAAGAGAGGAGAACGCTCGCCTAACCAGACAGTTAAAAGAACAGGAAGAGAGGTTAAGAGACGTGCAGGCAGCTTATAAGGTAGCAAGCACTAGGGATTTTGAAGCGGGAGATCACGGCCCCTGCCAAAAACAGAACGACAGCTTAAGACTTGCTCTGTCCAGGGCAAAAGGCATGGTATGCCTAGTGAGCCCGGGTGCGACCCAGGTAGATCTGGAAGCAGAAGGAGAAACTGTTCAGATGTCACCCGTGGTGCTGGGGAACAACCCGGTTGGGCAGCAGTAGGGACAAGCAATCTGTAAGGAAGGCAGGGAAGAGAGCACACCACCACCACCTGTGGTGCCAGGTTTGGCAGCAGGCAGTAGGGGGCAAGCCAATGCAGGAAAGGTCGGAGCCGGGGCCGATGTGTCTGACTCGGCAGCAAAAGTTTGGCCCACCCGGCGGTGGTGGGGGCCAGTGGCCCCTTGAAAGCCAGTTCGTGATTCCCCATGGTACCCAACAGCTTAGGGCTATGGTAAGCCACCTGAACAAACTCACCCAAAAGGGAGACCCCTCAGTCCACTTCATGGAAGTGGAACAAGCAGCAGGCATCAACGAGTGTGCCGACTCTGAGATGGCCAAAATGCTTCTGTTCTTTTTGGATGGCAAGCTGTACCAGTCCCTCACTGCTGAGAGCAAGAAGGGACAGGGCAGGTACGCTGCCATCCGGGAGCAAGTTCTGGAGGCGATGGGGATGAATGATGGTAGTCCTTTCTCCCGGGTGGAGAAGAGTACACAATTAGCAGGGGATACCCAACAGGCTTTCGCAGACAGGCTGTGGCCTGTGTATACGAGTGCCTGTAATGGGGATCTCAACCGGACTAACTTGAACCAGGACGAGCTGGCCCACTGGCTCTGGAGTCTGGTGGCAAACAGCTTGCCATGGATCAGGGCCAAGGCCGAGCTGTGGTTTGACCCAAAGGGCCCCCAAGTCACCGAGGAGACAGTGGTCAGAGAACTGACCCTGGCTTACCGCAACGGTAGAGGGGTGGAAGAACCACAAACTAAAGGAAAGGTTCACAAATTAAAACCAAGCCAAGGTAAGAAAGAATGGCACCAGGAAGAAGGTAACCCTTCCGATACGAAGCATAACTGCTTCGGGTGCGGGTAGAATGGGCATTGGAGAAGGGACTGTAGAAATCCCTGGAAGGATAATGTAGGGAAAAACACCCCAGCTCCTGCCCAAAAGGCAGAAACACCGACCTCTCCCCCCACGCTTCATTCATTAGTAGCTGCACTTTGAGTTTTGTTGGCTGGCCCAGGGAAGGTAGCCACAGCCACGGGTGCTTTAACTTCATCTGCCCCACCTAAAACAGACTTATGACTAGAGCCAGCGCAGCCTGTCTACCTGTGTCCCCTTGAGTACGATGTATGGAAGAGACTGCTTGTTAAGATGGAGGTGGAAAAGGTGAAAGGGGCCTATCTGTTGGACACGGGAGCATCGAGCACCATAGTCTATTCAGATAACCCCGTTACCTCACCTCTGTCTAACGGGGTCCCGTACAGCTTAGTGGGGTTTACAGGTAATGAGCAGGCTGGCTCATTCTCCATCCCGCTGTCCATTCATTTAGGAGCACTCCACACCAAGTGGACCTGTGTTTTAATGAAATGGGAGCAGGAAGGAAGAGGGATCCTGGGGGTTGATTTTATCATAGGCCACAGGATTCTAGTGGATCTTAGGAACCACTGTCTGTTGGGAGCATGCACCAGCAAAGAAAGTGAAGTGGCAGTTATCCCAGTGAAACAGGGCAAGAGGACCTTGTGTACCCTAAAACCAAAGGAGGGTTACGACCTCGAACAAATGGTCAGTAACACTCCAGTGGAGTACCAGGCATTTGTGCGAGCACACCTTGGCGCATTTGCCACTCATAAGCACGATTGTGGGAGGGTGAACGGGGTCGAGGTTAGTGTAGACGGGGACCCCATGACCCAACCACAAAAGCAGTATAATTTCCCCAAAGAGGCGGAGGCAGACATGGAAATGGCCATGACCTCTCTGGTCAAACAGGAGGTATTGAGACTGATAGCCACCCACGTAAACACTCCACTGTGGCCGGTTAGAAAACCGGTCAACTCCTGGAGGGCCACAGTGGACTATCGGGTACTCAATCGAAACATCCCCGCCTGTGCACCCACGCCGACCTCATTGGAAGTATTCCAGCCTCCGCAACCACCTTCACGGTGCTGGATATTTCCAACGGGTTTTGGTCCATCCCTTTACAGAGAAAGGACCAGTACAAGTTCGCCTTCACTTTTAAAGGCCAACAATACACCTGGAACTGCCTACCTCAGGGCTTCCACAACAGCCCCAGCATTTTTCACCAGTGCATGGCAAATTGTTTAAAGAGCTTCAGCCAGCCTCGGCAGTTAGTTCAGTATGTGGATAACCTGCTCCTATTCACCGATGAAGGAGAGGAACACGGTCCATTACTGGCTGAACTGCTGAAGTTGCTCAGGCAGGAAGGCTTTAAAGTAAACCCTAAGAAGGTACAGATCGGCCGACAGGAAGTAAAATTCCTAGGGCTGGCTGTGCGAGCAGGGGAAAGGGCCATCGACAAAGCTAGAAGGGAAGCAGTGCAGGAGTTACCAGCCCCCAATACAGTGACAGGAGTGAGGATTACGCGGCCACAGCAGCCCCTCTGCTCCGATTCCTGCACAAGGGAGTGGAGTGGGTTTGGGATGAGGGTTGCGAGGCAGCATTTGTAAAACTCAAACAAGATCTGCAGACCACGCCGGCTGTAGGGGCCATTGATGGGGAAAAGGAGTTTTTCCTGGAGGTAGCAGCCAGCGGGGACAGTCTGAGTGCAGTGCTGCTCCAGGAGCGGCACAGTCAGCTGAGACCGGTGGTTTACTCCTCCAGGATACTCACGGATGTGGAGAAGGGCTACTCCAACTGTGAGAGGCACCTCCTCGCCACTCACTGGGCTGTGAAAAGATCATTGATCTTCACGGGCACCTCGCCCATCACCCTCCTTACCCATCGCACGCCCACCCAAATGCTCCTAGATTGGAGAATTAAAGATGGGACAGTGAGCAGTGCCCGCATTGCTCACTGGAACCTGCTTCTCTCCCAGATGGACCTAAGGGTGAAAGGTCTCTGCGAGCCGAAGCTTGCAGCCAACATGATTTATCCAGGGACGGCCCACCGGCGTTCCATTGAAGGAGTATGGGAAGTCAACATAGTTTTTCGGGCCGGGATACACCCCACAGGCCGCGGAATCTATGTAGACGGTTCGAGCACAGTATCTGCTGGGGAACGACTTACAGGGTGTGGAGTTTATGACCCAGGGGCAGACATTGTCCTGGCAATTAAAATCCCCAGCACCATGAGCGCCCAGCAGGCTGAACTGCCTGCGGTAGTGTATGTGGTTACACACCCCGAGAAATTCCCTACCCCGTACACAATTTGCTCGGACAGCATGTTCACATGCAATTCGTGTACGGATTAACTGGCCATCTGGTCCCGTTGCGGATACACCTCCGCTGACGGGAGACCCCTGGCAATCAAGCCTCTGCTGGAGAAAATCATGACAGCCGTAGGGGAGGAAGGGAAGGTCTATATCCATAAAGTTAAAGCCCATTCAAAGACGAACCCCTGCGGGAGGGCAACCAAAAGGCAGATGAATTGGCCAAGCAGGGGGCTAGGGAAGGAGAGTTTTGGGACCCCTACCAGACAGGTTCGGTAGCCGCAATCCGGGACAAAGGAGGCACACAGAGGGTAGCTTTGGTCCCAGACCTAAAGCAGGCCCAGGGACGAGATCCCATCCTCAGGACCGTATGGATGCGTCACGAAAGGGGAGAAGGTAGAGGGACCGTACGGTACAGCAGCCATCACCGTCAAGGAAGGCATGCTGTTCAGGGGTGGAGCAATGGGTAGTGCCGCAGCAGCACCAAAGGGAATTCCTCCAACTGGCCCATGAGGGTCCAGGAGTGGGGCATCCCGGGCCTGAGACCACCTGGCAATGGGTGGAACAGGCAGGATGGTGGCCAGGACTGAGGGAACATGTCCGCAAGTTCTGCGCCGGCTGTCTGGTGTGTGCTGCCAATAACCCTGACCCCCAGAAAAGGAAGGTATCTTTGGGACACATCAGGAGGGTAGAGGGACCATGGCAGTCGATCCAGATCGATTACATCGGGCCCCTACTCACCGCCCAGGGAGGCTACAAGTAGTGCCTAGTCCTGGTGGATGTGTTTTCAAAGTGGGTGGAAGCTTTTCCCTGCTGAACAGCTACCGCATTGGGTACAGCTAAGATCCTGGTCAGGGAAGTGTTCTCACGATGGGGACTCCCACAGTATGTGGAGTCTGACCAAGGGAGTCACTTCACCGGACAGGTCATGCAAGAGACCCTCATGGTACTCGGCATTGAGGGGAAATGGCACGTCGCCTACAACCCACAATCATCGGGTTTAAACCGTAGTATAAAAGAAAGGCTGTGCAAGGAGACAGGAGACTCACCCAAGAAGTGGGTAGAAGTCCTATCTGTAGTGTATGTAACCTGTACCACCTTAAGAGGATACCTTAAGGTGATGGACTACTTTCTGATGGCTCCTGTACATTGTAGTACCGGTGGTGACCACACCGGTATATAAACCCTGTGGAGCAAAGTGTATTTCAGTTCAGCCCTGACCCTCAGTTACTAAAGACCTGTTTAAGTATTCTGTAGTCTGTGTCCAGTTATTCAGCATAACTACATTTGAAAGCACAGACTCAACAGTGGCGACGAGTCTGATCGTACCGAGCGGCAGTTTTGCATCCAAGGAAGCTTCGTCCTCAGAACGGGCGTCGAAAAGTGGCATCCGCCCTCAACATTCTGCTGAGCACTGCATCGCACGGGAGGCCATCGGGAACCCGGGTTGGTTTGCTGGCCACGAAGTCCACCATCAGCAACAGGCAGTGATCATCCCTTCTACGACAGCGGCGGGTAAGCCCGATCGAGCGGCACGGAGGGGAAGTCGGCCGAGTTGTCAGTGGGAGAAGGGGAGGGAAAACGAAGAAAAGGGCGGAGAACACGACCGCAGCCGGTGTCAGGGGCCGGACTGCAATCGGGGCAGAGACGCGCAGCAGCCAGAAAAGCGTTGATGTTCACGAGGACCGCGGGAGCGGCGGGGAATAAGAGCAGCAGCATCGGGGGAAATAAAGGACTGCTGGGAGGCGAGAACGGAAACAGCACGGTAATCGCCATTTTTAGTCGGCGGGGGAAGAAGACAAGCGCGGGAAAAGCCGCCAAGCGCGGGAAGCCGCCATTTTGAAAAATAAAATAAAATAAAGGAAACTCAACAAGGATGCCAAAAACGGGTAACATCACTGTTTTTGATAGCGATGTGGAAGATTGGGCCACTTATGTGGAACGTGTTGAAGTTTACTGTACAGCGAATGAGGTACCGGTGGATAAAAAAGCACTAACCCTATTAAACTCGATGGGTGCGAAGACGTACGGGTTATTAAGGCACCTTGTAACACCAGATAAACCGGTAGGAAAGAGTTTCGCGGATATTGTTACTATCCTGCAAGAGCATTTAAACCCCATGCCGCTGCTGATAGCGGAACGATTTAAATTTTACAAAAGAATTCAACTTAAAGAGGAAAGCAACGCTGAATTCTTAATCGAACTGCGCAAGTTATCAAAGTACTGTCAGTTTGGTACAGGACTAGCAGACGCTCTGAGAGATAAGTTTGTGTGTGGGCTACTAAGGGAAGGAACCCAGAAGCGACTGCTAGAGGAAAAGGATCTTACGCTGGACAAAGCTTTCAGCATTGCAGCATCGCATGAGGCACTGCAGAAATGCAGCAAAGGCCATTGGAATTCAGCACCAATGAAATGGCATTGGGCGCAGTAAAGTGCTATCGTTGCGGAAGGACAACGCATGACCAGAACCAGTGCTGGTTCAAAGATAAAGAATGCAGGCAATGTGGCAAACTTGGTCACATAGCGAGAGTATGCCGGTCAGGAAAGAAGACCAGCAGCAAAAAGTCGCCGCAGGAGAAGTACAAAAAAGTACACAAGGTGACAGAGAACAGTTCGGATGAACAGAAGACGGATTCAGACTCCAGCAGTAAGGAACTGGGTTGTCTAAAAATACATAATGTGGGTAACACAGCAGACCACCAAACTATCTGGGTCATGCTTCAGATAGCAGGAGTCCAAGTGAAGATGGAATTGGACACTGGATCGGCATTGACGGTCATGAATAAGCAAGATTACAAAAGGTTATTCTCACACATTCCCCTGAGGGATACGGAGATTGTATTGAAAACATACACGGGGCAAAGAGTATGCCCCATCGGAAAGATAAAGGTAAAGGTGGTCTACAATGGTAAAGAAAGTCAGGAAATGGACTTGTATGTGTTACCTGAGGGAGGTCTGCCACTACTGGGACGGGAATGGATCCGGAGAATAAATGTGGACTGGCATTCCTTACAAGCACTAACTGTAGATTCCTGTAAAGAGGACGACGTCAAACCTAAACGACTGTCCAAAATATTGGACGATGCTAAGGAGGTGTCCAACAGGGACTGGGAACACTGAAAGGAATTACGGCAAACATCAAGGTTGAAGAACATGCAAACCCAAAATTTTTCAAAGCCAGACCGGTACCTTATGCAATACGACCTGCTGTGGAAGCAGAGCTGGAAGGGCTAGAACGTTCAGGAGTACTGTCAAAGGTGGACTGGAGTGAATGGGCCACACCCATTGTTCCCGTCATGAAGCGTTCGTTGAGCAACAAGCCGGGGGAACCTGGGAAGGTTCGCATCTGTGGCGATTTCAAGAACACTGTTAATCCGGTTCTTCACACGGTGCAATATCCGCTTCCGCGGATTGAGGATATCTTCGCTTCGCTGTCTGGCGGGAAACACTTCACCAAGATAGACCTGCCGCAGGCGTACCTACAGATGGAAGTTGATGAGGCGTCACGCCAGTATCTCACGATCAACACACATAAGGGCTTATATCGGTATAATAGACTGGTTTTTGGAGTGGCATCGGCTCCAGCGATTTGGCAAAGGGCCATGGAGCAGGTATTGCAGGGAATTCCAGGCACTCAATGCTACCTGGACGACATTCTGATTACAGGAGATGATGATAAGGAACACCTCGCGAATTTGGAGCAGGTGCTCACCAGATTGAAAGAATATGGACTCAGAGTTAATCGCCAGAAATGTGAGTTCTTTCAGAAGCGAATCTTGTACTGCGGCCACGTCATTGACCAGGAGGGGCTTCATAAGTCACCTGACAAGATCGAAGCTGTTGTGAAAGCTCCCGCTCCGGAAAATGTATCCCAGTTGAGGTCGTTCCTTGGGTTGATTAACTATTACCACAAGTTTCTTCCAAATTTATCCACGGTGTTACACCCGCTGAACGCTCTTTTGCAAATGGGAGTACCATGGAAGTGGAGTGAGGACTGTAAACGGGCTTTTCAAAAAAGCAAGGCACTGATCACCTCTAAGGAAGTGTTGGCTCACTTTAACCCAACGCTGCCTATTCGCTTAGCTTGTGATGCTTCTCCATATGGTATCGGGGCAGTGCTCTCACATAAGTTGCCAAATGGCTTGGAAAGGCCAGTCGCGTTCGCATCCAGATCATTGACCTCCGCAGAGCGCAACTATGCTCAGATAGATAGGGAGGCTCTCAGCCTCGTGTGGGGAGTTAAGAAATTTAACCATTACCTGCAAGGCCAAAAGTTTACGCTGCTGACAGATCACCAGCCGTTGGTTTCCATTTTTAACCCTAAGAAGGGTGTTCCGGTTATGACGGCGCAGAGGCTTCAGAGATGGTCCCTTTTCCTAGGGGCACATCAATATGATATCGAATTCAAAGGTACAAAGCAACATGGTAATGCTGATGGGTAGTCGTGCCTGCCACTACCTACAGCGGAAGAGGCACCGGCAGTTGACCCTGTCGAGATATGTCACTCGACCATCATCGAATGCTTACCAGTCACCAATGCGAGTATTGAGAGAGAGACCCGAAACGACCCGACACTGTCTCGGGTCTACGATTTGACAGTGAAGGGATGGCCAGCATATGGCGAACCACTGTTACCTGCATTCTCAGTCAGACGAAAACAGCTGTCCGTCTGTCAAGGAACATTGATGTATGGAACAAGGGTGATTATTCCTCCTAAATTAAGGGAGAGAGTTCTGAAGGAACTGCATGAAGGTCATCTGGGGGGAGTCAAGAAGAAAAGCCTTGCTAGGGCTTATGTGTGGTGGCCAGGTATCGACAAACAAATAGAGGATCTGACTAAAAGCTGCTCAGGGTGCCAAAAAGTTCAAAACGCACCTCCAATTGCACCGCTGCATCCGTGGGAATGGCCTTCAACCCGATGGCAACATGTGCATATCGACTTTGCAGGTCCATTCATGGATTCCATGTTTTTGATAGCGGTAGACGCACATTCTAAATGGCCAGAAGTGATTAAGATGTCGACCACTACCTCTGAAAAGACGATCGCAGTTCTAAGAACCATATTTGCAAGGAATGGGTTGCCGGAACAAATATGTTCAGACAACGGACCACAGTTCGTGTCAGAAGAATTCCAGAAATTCATGAAAAAGAATGGGGTGAAACACTATACATCTGCCCGATATCATCTGGCTACCAATGGGTTGGCCGAGAGATTTGTACAAACGTTCAAAAAGGCGATAAAGGCCATGAGCGAAGACCATATTCCACTACAACACAAGGTGGACAATTTCCTGATGGCATATCGAAACGCCACGCATGCAGTGACAAATCAAAGCCCTGCCATAATGTTCTATAACAGGAGGTTGCGGTCCCGGTTGGATTTGTTAAAACCCAATGTGCGTAGGGAAGTCGAAAACAAGCAATTCCAGCACGTAAATAACAAGGCCACTCGGAGTTTCGAAATAGGACAACCAATGTTGGCCAGGGACTATAGGAATGACAAATGGCAATCCGGAACAATTCGTGCCTGACAAGGACCCTTGATGTACACGGTAGACGTTGGTGAGAACGTAATACGACGTCATGCTGACCAACTTGTGGAATCGAGAACAAGGGTCGACCCCATGTCTATGGCAGAGACACCAGTTGAAGAAGTTATTGAGCCTGTAGCATCTACCTCAGACTCGAACGTACATGATGATGTTCAATCCATAAGAGATCAAATGGATGAGTCACCCCAGCAACGAGAACCAGAGACCCCTGAAAGGTGTTATCCGGCCCGGATCAGGAGGCCTCCTCAGAGTCTGAATCTTTGAACAGTTTTGTGTGAAAGTTGTATATATGTTATCCATGTTATGTTTAAATTGGGGTGTACACTGTTAAGCTAAAAGGGGAGGAATTGTAGTGTATGTAACCTGTACCACCTTAAGAGGATACCTTAAGGTGATGGACTACTTTCTGGTGGCTCCTGTACATTGTAGTACCGGTGGTGACCACACCGGTATATAAACCCTGTGGAGCAAATTGTATTTCAGTTCAGCCCTGACCCTCAGTTACTAAAGACCTGTTTAAGTATTCTGTAGTCTGTGTCCAGTTATTCAGCATAACTACATTTGAAATCACAGACTCAACACTATCGTTGGTCCTAATGGAGATCCGAGCCAGCCAGTCAAAAATCACGGGGTATTCCCCACACGAGCTGATGACTGGCGGGGTTATGCGGACCCCCACCCATGTGCTAGCCCCGGTGTTCACAGAAGGTCAGCTCAGAGAGGTGAACCGGGACAGCTTCGTCAGGAATCTGTTTGAACACCTTAAACAGATTCACTGGCAGGCTGCTAGCAACACGGGAAAACAGCACCGGAGCAACCGATTGCTGCTAGAACCCAACAGGCACCACGAGTGGGAGATAGGGGATCAGGTTATGGTGAGGAACTTTGCCCGGTTGGGAAGTTTCGAACCATTCTATATGGGGCCGTACAGCATTGTGGATAAGGCAAGTCCCATGGTCTATGCCATAAAGATGCCCCGCTGCACAAAGTGGTTCCACGTTGACCAGTGCAAGCTGTTCAAGACTGAGAGTGGAGAACGGCCAGCAAGGGCGAACCGTGTTAAAGCTAGAGATCATCAGCCTGCAGCTGTGGCAGACTCACAGACCGCAAAGGTGGGGACAGTGAATTGTGTGACTGGAGAGGCCCTCCCACCGATTATGTGGGGCTCAGGTACACCCCCAGTAGCCGGAGCCTTAAGAAGGTCTCCTCGCATACCACAGCCTAAACTACCGTGGTTACTTGTGTATCAGTTTAAACAGTCCAGCCCCAGGAGAGACCTTACCAGAAAGGGAAAAACCAAGGTCAGGGACCAGTCTAAGGACACAGATCCCCAGCCTACTGCCTCCAAAGATGAGGGACTCACAGGAGAGGTAGCGTTGGGCAGAGAGAGAGAGAAGGGTCCCCAGCCTGCGGCATCAGGCTGCACGGAACCCACAGGACAGGATAGGGACTCGGCAGCCACACAGAAGGGGGTAGTGTGCTGCAGCACAGGAGGGCACACTCCCCCGGTCAGTTGGCAAATGGAAACCCCCCCCCCCCCAGTTCTTTTAAGAAGGACTCTCCGGGTCCGGTGGCACAGGTCACCTTACGCCCAGGCGTTCAAGCTGCCCAGATTCCACAAAAGGCAGAGGCCTAACAATGATTAGCCTGGCCGTCCGGAGACGGGCGGCGGATGTATATAGCTTTTAGTTTAAGAGTGTTTTACAGTTTCTTAGTTTTTGGAATTTTAATTGTCTAATTTTAGTTTATGATAAGTTTTAAGTTTTTGAAAATTTGGGTAACTGTGTCAGGCCAGAGAACCTTCTTGGGACATGGCTATCTGTTTTATGTGCCCCTACAGAAAGGAAATCGGCATGAGAAAGGTTCTGCTCCTGCTCGCCCTGGTAGGGGTGAGCATCGGTGACCAAGGAGATGTGGAGCACTCCCACATCTATGGGTGCTCGGGAGAGAGCGCACCAATCATTACCGCAGGGGTTGGTGAATGGGGTGTGGAGGAGCTCGCTATCTACTTCCATGAGGGAAGGTGGCCAGGGTGGCTGGGGTCTAACTCCACTCAGTGCTCCAGCCAGAGCGGGTTCAAGTACGGGGAGGCCTCCATCCCGTGCCCCAGGATACAGATCGTTGCTACAAGGGTTAGCTTCACCGAGGGGAACCGTTTGTGTTTGACATGCAAGGGACAAATTCCTTTGAATAGGTGGTGGTGGCTTAGAAAGCTGAGCAGGGACATAGGAAACCCCGCAGTCGACTGGGAACGATTGGGGAACAATACCCACCGTACGATCACAGGGACCCGAGGGGGAGTGAGTGTGCTGGGACAAGTGGTGGGAGCCAGATCAGGGGATTTCCATTTGTATGTGGGGGTCAGAGAAAGGCTGCCCCACAGGCATATCCATCATCTTCCACAGACAATGGCAAGATGCCTGGGAGGGGATGGAGTGGGATTCTAGCCTGCATGCGTGCGCAATCCCACACTCCCCAATCCCAGTCAACACCACCGAACTCGTAACCTGCCCCCGGAAGCCCTTGCCCACGACCACGACATCACGGACTATAGTACAGAGGTGTCCTACCACCACCAAGGACCAGGGAATGGGTTAGTCCTAGTGCCAACCGACAAGTTGCTGTACCAGGGGGTACACTATGCAGTGGCCTCAGTGATCCTGAACCTGACCGAGGTACACTTACCTGAATGGTGTCCTAAGGAGACAGAACAGCTGCACCAGGCCCTGCTGAAGGAAATGTGAAGAAAATTTTATGAATTTGACTTTGCCAATGTAGACAAAGCGAAACTGTACACTTTACACCCTGAATATACTATGGGCGCGGGGAGGCAAAGAAGGGGAGCCTGGAACGATATTTTCACTGCTTATAATACAGGATCCTCAGTAGTAAATAGCCTCGACGATATAGAGCTACAAACACAGATAAATGGTTTAAAGACCCAATTAAGAAAAATCCTAACGGAAGAAAATACAGTGGTAGGCTCAGAGCTACACGAGAACCAAGCCATGACGGTCCATGTAAAAGAGATAATTGCTGAGCTAGAGAGACATGCTAAAACAGTAAATGCACTCATATGCAAAGACAGGAATGCTTCGGATCAGGCTGCACAGAATGAGGTGTGCGTGCTATACAGGGCATGGTTGCTGGGCGAGGGCCGCAGCAACCTGGAGGATTTAAAACAGGGTTTAGTCCCCTCCTGGATTAGCAACAAGCACCTCGCAGCCCTCCACCCGTTTAGTAATTTGCTGAGCCCGTGTCAGCTCCGCCTATCCTCTGAAGCCTACTCTGTCCCAGTGGATTGTGGACATTCCAATCAAACTATCATGGGGATAGTAGTTAGGATGCCGGTCATGGGTGGGACAGCCCGACCCGCACCGGTGTACAGGGTGGAGAACATTGGGATCATTCAAGGGGGTGCACACGTTCATTTCGCAGCGGTCCCACCTTATGTCATAAAGTCGGAGCACGCTATGACAGGTACAGACCTCTCTGGGTGCCGGATCCGGGGTGCACACAATACTGTGTCCCCAGCACTTGAACGCCTATTCGAGACCAGAGTGCGGGTTTAAAGCTGCTGATGCACAACCTGTGAACTGTACCATGGAGGTAATGGCACAAGACCATGTTCCCCCACAAGTAGCATTCATGGGAGGTGGGACATATTGTGTCACCACAAGTGCACCCCACTACCAGCATGGACAGCACATCTGGTGTCCGGTGAGTGACAGCAGTTTCTGCTTTAAACCCAAGGCAGAAGTTCAAGTGGCCCAGGAACGGATTGTCCCCATTCCTGAACCCTCCACTGTTCACCTCACTCTCAGGGAAAACATCACCAACCTGCAAAATTACATCGCATATTTTGGCTATGAAATTCCCCCTCTACCCGAACATCTTACCACCCTATTAAAAGCAGTGGTCATATCACAAAAGCATTTCTACACATTAGAGCAGAAGACAGTCGAGATAGGGGCCAAGATCTTGGATATCGTAGTTCCACCCTGATGGGATATTTTTGAAAATATAGAGGTCCCTTCTTGGATCAGACTGGCTTCACACACTTTAGTAGTCTGCCAGCTCGGTATAGTTTTCTACTTATTGTGCAGAAAGTGTAAGGGGAGAGACAGGATGCTCCGATCTCAACATGAGGGAGCATGGGACAAACATAAAAATAAAGCCTATGACCAGGTATAAAACAAACCTTAACTGTTATTAAAAATAAAGTTTGATGACTGTGTGTGCCATTATTTTTTCTATGTGTGTGTAATTTTTTTTCCAAGTGGTGCAGCAGTGTTGGACCCCCTCCGTGCTTGGATGTGAATGTAACTTTGCCTTGTATGTATATCTGTTAAACACTACACCTAAAGGGGAATGGGAGAGTGTATTTGTTTGGGGTTTTAGTTTAGATAATATAGGGGAAGGTTGGCTCCCGGGGATCAGAAATTTTTGCTCACCCAGGATGATACTATAGTGGATAAAGTATAACAGGAGGGAATGTAAGATTTGCAAAATTCTGCAGATCCCCCAAACCAAGAAGATTACAAACCATGTCAGACTGGTAAAAGGGGCTCAAAGTCAAAACCTCAAGATTTTGGTTATTTTAAAAGGCATGTCCAAGCCTGTGAAAGGCTGCGACAAAGGGGTTGGGATGGGCCTCTGTAAAATGAGCAGTTTGGATATTGGCATAAGCCAAACTGTCTGGGAATGTTCTGGACTGCCTCAGTCGTTTTACATAATGATAAAAGACCAGCGGTAAAGCCATTCCCACCAAAAACTACAGAGCCATCCAAAGTATGCATAATGCAGAACATGCCACTGCCCAACAAGAGAGACCCTGACTCCAGCAGGAAAAGACAAATCTTACTCATCAAACCAGAGATTAAACAGTCATTTAAAGATAATTTAGGTTTCGATGGACCATCCCAAAACGAATTTACACCAACTTAAACCGATTAAGATAGATGGGACCAGTTCAAAACCTGTTAAAGAATTCAAAAACTATTAATGTTAACGAGACCACCAAAAATGACAATGGGCCAGAGAAGATTTGGTGGGCAGATAAGCAAGGCCTCAAACAGCATAATTGGGGCCTGTTTCTTCAGTTGAACAGTGTGAATCGGTTCGTTCGGTCAAGGATTTCAGGTCAGTACAGTCCGGAAGAAGAGAGCAGTTCGGTTTCGGCCCATTCGATACAACATGGCTCATGTAGAAGAGAAGAAGACGGAGGCTTCAAAATCTACGTCAAGTCACAAAAGTATCCAAGCCAGGAGAAGACACCATCGAATGCCTCGCGGCAACCAAAGGCCCCAAGAAACAAACAACCAAAATATTACCAGCAACTAGGAAGAAACCGAAGATTTGCAAGTTTGTTTCCACTCTACAAACTATTCTGACTTACTTCTGGGTAAGATTTGATGAAAAGACTCTAGACCCTATTTCTGACCAAAAGAAATTGGGTACTTACCCAATAGATCCAATACGCACCCAACCGCATCAGCGGACATGCGGAGACTGAAACAGCAACGCAGGTAAAGTCTTCTATCGCGTCCAGGGTATGGCAAGCCTCAACCGCCACATCGAGAGAACCCCGAATTCGCGAACCTCTGCAACTGTCAAAAGAAGTCATTTGGTTAGCATTATCCCTGGTCCTCTGGAGTCCAACTTAGTTAGTGTAGTGGGATTGGGAGGGGTGAAGTATTCTGTCTATTGTTATTCTCCCTCGTATATTCCGAAGTGTTCCTCCTTTTAGAGTGATAAGATTGTTGTGTTGTGTATATTTTCTTGTCTCAAATAAAATCCAAGTTTTTTTCACCAACTCAGTTGTCTGCTGCAATTTCATTACAACCCCCAAATAAGTTCAAGGTCTAGAACCAAGGGAGTGGGAGTGGTTCGAACCGCTCATGAGTCAGAGATAAAGCTGACCACATACACCACGCCTTACAACTGGTGGAAGGAAGGCACTACAGGGGTTGAAAAAGGAAACCGAGGGGACACCAGGGGCTCCGGAATGGGAAAGAGATAGAAAGAGATGTGGCAGGAGGGGGCCACAATTGTGAAGGACCTGGGGAGAACAGCGCCACCCCACCCCCCCACCCCCCGGCCTTACAGACAGGGCTGGGAGGACTCAACAGGACGCAGGTAAGATACATAGCGATACCGAATTTCCATAAGGTTTCTCACCAATAAAAAGACATTGAGCCGACTCCGGCAGATCAAACCCTTTACAGTACCACTGCAAATGGGAATCGCTGGTGGTTCCTGGACCCTGGAAGAAAGGTACATTTATTTGTAAATAACAAATCTATGATGGGAATGAGAGGAAGATAGATGGGGCCTGGGGTATGCAGGGGTGTCCTGTGTCTGAGCCCACTCCCCCTCCTCCTGATGCAAGGGTCAGGCAGGTGCCAGGGATGTGCCCATAGTGCCTGCTGGGCCTGGGCAAACAAGGTACCCGCCCGCTGACCCTGCAAATTCCAGCATAACCACCAGGCTAGAGGCCCTTTGAATCTTCAGGGCCAATCGGTTTAAGCATGACAGACAGGTGAGATGGAAATGGAAAGCGCTACAGGAAGTAAGTGTTTGCCGGAAGTGTGGACCATTTTATGTATAAAATTCTTAGAGGGCTTGACAGGGTTGACGCTGAAAGGATGTTTCCACTGGCTGTATCAATGTAGAATTCGATCGATCTGCAGAGGCTTGAATTTTCCTTTATTATGGAACGCATCTTTATTTTTGTCTTCTGTGCCAACGAAGTACAGGCTTTCATCTGTCTTTTCAGCCACAAGGCCACTGACCATCCGCTCCTGCAGCCGCACACCCTCCAGAAACTCCTCCACTTCAGTCACATCGCTGTGCTTGGTCCAGTTCTTCTTGTTCTTGTTGAGTTTGTAGGAGTGATAGGGGTTGATTTTCAGTGTGCCGTGAGGCGGGCTTTCAGGCATGTGGGGGGCTAAAATCTCGAATTCGGGGGTCCCGACACCATCCTGCCCAAAACCCGCCTCCATGTAAGTTTCAAAGGAGGCAGGTACCCGCCCCGCACTGAGGCCCACCGACCCGAGGCGGGAAGGGATTAGTGCCAATTAACTGCCTGTTAACAGGCAGTTAACAGGCAGTTTTTAGCCTAATCCCTATTTTGAAGGTTGTCTTGTGGGATTCCCGATGGCTCCAAACCACGCCAAGTTAGAGGAGTCGGGCCATCGGGTTGAAGGACTTGGAGGGGTCGAGATATCGGTGTTCAGGTGAGTGATGGGTGCATGAGTGCAAAGGAAGTGTGTTCGATGTGTCTAAAGTGTGTAAAGAAGTTTAAATTACCTGTACTTACCTTTACAGGCTTCCTTCCTCGAGGTTTCGGGAGTCCATCATTCAGCCGGCACAGAAAGCAGAATGTCCGCGAGCTGTCAAAAGAGACAGCCTGCAGCTTTCAGTGCCGGCGAGATTTCTAACTGAGTCTGCGTAGAAGGACTCAGGTTAGAAGTAAGACTGTCAGTGTTTGACAGCTTCAAACAGCTGTGAAATATTGATATTTCATCTGTCAACACGTCTTGACAGATGAAATTTCAGTCTGTAACGTCACCTGTTGCCGCGTGGCCCTTAATTGGCCTGCTGAGCCTGCTGGGCGGGCTCAACAAGGTCAATCAAGTGATAATCGTGTGGATTGGCCACATCATGATGGAGGCGGGACTACAACCCGAAAGTTGTAGTCCCGCCTCCTTCCCGACTTCTCAATGAAAATCCAGCCCATAGTCTCAGGATAAGGGGCGACCATTTAGGACTGAGGTGAGGAGAAATTTCTTCACTGAGGGTTGTGAATCTTTGGAATTCTCTACCCCAGAGGGCTGTGGATGCTCAGTCGTTGAGTATATTCAAGACTGAGATTAATACATTTTTGGGCACCAAGGGAATCAAGGGGGGAAAATTTGGTTGATTCGCGCCTCCCGTTAGCGTGCTAAGAAGACGCTAATGGGGTGCAAAGCAATTAGCGCCCGGGCGCGGCGATGTTTGTGCTGCTCACGAAATTGACCAGACATTTTTCGGTGGCACTAAACACTACCGCCACGATCTCCTGCACCCGCAAATTGTGACGTCAGTCGAGCATGCAATGTCCCGATAGCGCCCGGACCGGATATTGAGTGGCGCCTCTGCCTTTCCACCTGCCACTAGCAACGACAGGTAGAGGGGAACGTTTTGCAGTCAGGAAGGGGCTGGGGGAGCACTATTTAAAGGCGGCCTCTTCCTGCCTTTTTTTGTCAGCGACATTTTTGCACCATGCATTCTGAGAGAGAGAGAGATTCTGAGAGAGAGCGAGACTTCTGGAGAGACTTACGCTGTGTGAAGGAGTTTTGGGTACTGAGCAGCACTTTGCAGGTTCTTTTTAATTTGACCTTCCTTGCATCGATTTAGAAGAGATTATGGAGGCTACACTGATTCGGGCCATCATCCTGCGCCTGCAGAATCGGAGGCATCAGAGAAGCAGAGAGAGAGTGGCAAACATGGCCAGAGGGAGGAGGGCCAACAGGCCTCTGCACAGGAGACCTTACCCTCCCAGGGTATTCCGGGAACAATTCCCTGACATAAATTTGTTTGGGGAGCAGTGTTTGCGCGGGCTGTGCTTCAGCAAGGAGGTGGTCACTGAGCTCTGCCACCTGATGCAGCCAGATCTGCGGCCTCAACTGAGGACCAGAATGTCTCTGTCGGTGGCAGTGAAGGTGACAGTGGTTGTGAATTTTTATGGCAGCGGCTCCTTTCAAGCAGCTACTGGGGACATCGCCGATATCACTCAGTTCACAGTCCATTGCTGTATCCGGGAGGTGACAAATGCTCTCTATAAAAGGAGACGTCAGTACATCTCTTTCCTCATGACCCGGGCCAAACAGCATGAACGCGCATGTTGCTTTGCTAGGTTAGCGGGCTTCCCCATGGTGCAGGGCGCCATTGACTGCACGCATGTGGCATTGCGGGCACCGCATGAAAATGCAGAGGTTTTCCGAAACCGCAAGTGCTACCATTCCTTAAATGTGCAGTTGGCCTGTGACCACAGACAGCTGATACTCGCTGTCAATGCCCGCTATCCTGTCAGCAGCCACGATGCTTTCATCCTGTGCCAGACTGGTGTGCCAGACCTTTTCCAGGCACCGCATCAGCCAAGTGGTTAGCTCCACTCTGCACCTGGCTGATGACACCACTCCGTAACCCCAACACGCCTGCCGAGCTGCGGTATAATGAGAGCCATATCGCCACCAGGAACATAATTGAGCAAACGATTGGCATGCTCAAGTAACGGTTTCACTGTCTGGATCACTCAGGAGGAGCCCTGCAGTACTCTCCTGAGCGAGTCTCCCTCTTCATAGTAACAACAGAAAACACTGGAAAAACTCAGCAGGCCAGGCAACATCCGTGGGGAGAGAAACAGAGTTAACGTTTCAGGTCGAAGACCTTTCGTCAGAACTGAAAAAAATAGTTGTGTTCTGCATGCTTCACAACCTGGCAATCCTGAGGACCCAGCCAATGCCACCAGGGATTGGTGCACTGGAGGAGGAGGAGGATAAGGAGGATGATCAGCAGCAGCACCAAGGTGGGAGGGAGGCCCATAATGTTGCCACTGCAAGGGCGGTCCATCAACGGCTGATAACAAGCCGCTTCTAGGCCCCTACTCAGAAGATGGCTTCTGGCATGGAGAACAACATCATGGAAAGCAACCCCAACCCCTATCGCTGGCCAAAGCTGCAATGATTCCAAAGGCCAAACATGTAAATTTTGAATACAGCTTTTTTATTTAACAAACTCTGTGTGTCATTTATTCAGGACAAACAATTAGAAACAAACACAACAAATCATTAATTTACAGAACTGGTTCTCACAAGCTGGAGATAAACGCCAAAACAGTAAACAAATGCTATCAGGCGAACCTCGACCTTTACTACAAACATCCCCACCATTTATTTAGACCGCCTACTGTTTGCCCTTCGAAGGTGATCTCCATCCCCTGTGTACTTCCCCCCTTCCCACCCTACTGCTCCTCCGTAATGGGGCCCCAGTGGCTGCAGCAAGGCTGGTGGAAGGCTGCTGAATGTCAGATGCTGTGACTACAGATGCCCTAGAAGGACGCCCTCGACCAGCTCTGGGCCTGGAGGCCCCGGCTGCAGACTGCACCAGCTCTACAATGGGGAAGTGCCAGTGGTGGGAGCAATGGGGAAGTGCCAGTGGTGGGAGCAGGAATGCTGTCATCCTGAGAGAGGACAGCACCTGCCCGCTCAACCAACACACTGGCACTCCCACGGGGCAGTGCCTCAGCATCCGGAGCAATCTGCTGGAGCACAGATTGCTGGCCTGCTGAGGCACAGTGAGAGCCCCGGGGCAATGTGGCCGAACCAGCGATGATGACAGAAGTCAGTGCTTGCGTTACATCAATCTGAGACTGCATGAGAACATTCTGAGATTGGATACCAGCAGCCAGTGACTGAGTGCTCCACACTCGTTGCCAGTCCATCAATGCTTTTGCGCATCCTTGCCATTGCCCCCATGAGCTGAGTATGCATGTTCAAGACCTAGCTATTCATTTCCGCGATGAAGCGCTCCTCCTCTGCATCCAGTGCAGCAGGACTCGCTTGCCTACTCGCCCCCCAGGGAGAAGGCCCCGAGCTTCCCTAGCCACATCGCGTTGCTGCAGCCCGCTGGGTCCTGGAGCTTCACCCTCATCAGACCCTTCCCCCCTGCTCCCCTCCAGGGAAGGCGTGGTCCCAGTGTGGCTATGGGCTCCCTCAGGAGACGTAGGAGGTGAGACTCTGGCTTCCTCTTCCTCCTCGCCTGGGCCATTGCTCCCACTGCTTGGTTGAGGGACAGGCTGCTCAGCTGGTGGTTCACTATCTGAAAGCAGGGAGGTGCAAGAGTGGCTTTAGCATCAGGACAGGGGGCAGTAAGGGAGGAAGGACTGGAGCGATTTAGTAAGTTGGATTGAAAATGTAAAAGCCTGGTGTTGTGAGGGGCAAGTGGAATGAGAGAGGAGAGTAAGCCGATGAACTTACCATTGCTGTCCCCAAGGGGGTCGACCTCTCCAGTGGCCATGGCACCTATCATCTGGCTGGCAACGATTCTGTGCACGCGCGCCTCCAAATTGCTGAGGGTCTGCAGCTCAGCCGGCCCTCCACCCATCTGTTGCTGCTGGCGCCTGTTGTGAGATAGCTTGGCCTACAAGAAAAAGGACGGCGTCTGAGTAAATGTGCAGCCGTGTGCTTGCCTGATGTGCCTCCCATGGTTGAATAGCCCTTAATGCATGCAAAGTGTGGAATGTGCATGTGTGTTTTATGAGATGGCCATAGGTCTTGGATGAGTGTTGGACATTTGGCATTTTTAAACCCTCTGGGCACAGAGTGAGGTTGAGATTGAGGGATGTAGAGGTACAGGTAGACTATCCTTTATTCGAAAACCTTGGGACCAGCTGAGTTTAAGTTTTCGGAATTTTTCGGATTTCAGAAGTTATTGGGAAATTTTTCAGGGGTCGGGGTCGGCGGGGGGTTGGGGTCGGCGGGGGGTCGGCGGGGGGTCGGGGTCGGCGGGGGGGTCGGCGGGGGGTCGGGGATGGGGGTCGGTGGGGGGTCGGGGTCGGCGGGGGGTCGGGGTCGGCGGGGGGTCGGGGGTGGGGGTCGGCGGGGGATGGGGGTTGGCGGGGGGGGTCGGCGGGGGGGGTCGGCAGGGGGTCGGGGGTGGGGGTCAGCAGGGGGTCGGGGTCGGCGGGGGGTCGGCGAGGGGTCGGCGGGGGTTCGGGGGTCGGGGGGGAGAAAAGAATATCGGACGGGTCAGGGGTCGGGTCGGGTCGGGTGGGGGGTGGAGAAAAGAATATCGGACGGGCCGCTGTATTGTCGGGTTCACTCTCCCGGTACCTCCTTCACACTGCCCGGCTCGGCCTGCAATCTCCTACCCAGGAGGGAAATCTGTGACCCTCTGCCCTGCTTAGCGTAAGTCGTGCGCCACTCTGGTCATGTCTTGCGCACGACTTACGCTGAACGAAAAAACTTTCGGTTTTTAGAGGTTTTCGGTTTTCGGAAGTTCGGATAAAGGATAGTCTACCTGTATTGAAAAGCAGCCACTCACCCTGACCACCCGAGTGAAGTCGTTGAACTTCTTCCGACATTGGGTGTGGGTCCTGGGCACCATGCTCCTGGAGGAGGCGTGCTGAGTTCAGGTCTGTTCAGGCCGAGATTCAAGGCTACAATGAGCAAGGTGTGGCTGGATAGCAAGATCGACCCTCCCCTTTAAGAACTGGCGCCAGTGTGTCTGTGTTCCATAGCTAACTGACATCACCTGAGCTTCGCCAGCGCTCTGAGGTGTTAGCGCCTTAAGAGAGGTGTGTAGCGCCTGATTTAGCGCTCCAATCACGTCTAGGGGCGATAGAGGCCAAGTTTGCAGTCGGAGGCGATAATTAGTGCCAGGCGCTAAATTTTGCGCCCGGCCGATAATTGCGCCTTAAACGGGGCGATACTGAATTTCTCCCCCAAGGAATTTGGGGATAGGATGGGAAAGTGGAGTTGAGGTAGAAGATTAGTCATGATCTTATTGAATGGCAGAGCAGGCTTGAAGGGCCGAATGGCCTACTCCTGCTCTTATTTCTTATGTTCTTATATGCTTGACTTTTAATATCTAGTAGATATTGTGAAGTTCAGGGAATGCCTTCATGCAGCTTGGCTATGTTTTGTTTTTTGTGAGTGCTGTTGAAGCGGAGCCCAGAAGTCAGGAATATCCATTTGATTGATACTTGATAATATCCACACTGAAGGAATAACAAATCTGGGAGAAACCCTGCAAGTTTAACAGGTATAAGCCACTGTTGATTTCCAGGAAATACTGCTGTGCCGTTCAGGCCTCAGACTAAAAGAGCAGATCGGGTCTTGATGACATCATCAGGCCTCGATCTGCATATTAAAACAAGATACTGCCAGCTTGAGACAGGTGTCCTCCTCACCTGCTCAAAAAGAGCAGGTTAATATTCAGATCTATGGGAAGGCAGCGGGATCAGAGGGGGTAACTCGTTTCCCTCAATTTAACTGCCCCATCACAATGCCTGGTTTCCACGAGGTGGGGAGAGTTAAAATTGAGGCTATTATATCTATTGAATGTTAATTTTCTTATGATATGTGGCTCTGAATAGCTTCCCACAGTACAGTACCTTGGGAATCATTGTCAGGTATTGACACCTTTTTTAATGACTGGTGTACAACTAAATTCAGTACTCGGTCCACCTTCTATAAAGTTAGACCCATTGTATAGACGCACGTGCTATTTGTGGAATTATGTGCATTACCTTGCATTTCTGTCCCTTATGTTGTCAGTTGCAATCACATGGCTACAACGATTAGATGCCAAGGTATATTTGTGTATAACTTTACCAATCTTACCTAGTCTCCTACAATTGTCCAGTGTCTCACAACCGAGATTATAATCTGCTATGCTCCTGCTTGAAGATCCCAATCTGATGTGTGTAAGGACAGTAATTGCTGGCAAGAGTTATTAATAATACTCTAGACCTTGTGGCTTTACTAGATATAATTTTCCTATTTCCATAAATGTTTTTTGCTCTTCTTTCCTCTCGATTGAGAGAAATTGCTTGCAAGCTCCACACTGCCAGGTGGGAGGTGAAAGAGAGCGACAGAAATAGGGGACAGGGAAAGTTTCTTTCTAAAACAGGGAAAGGAGGGAAGGGGGAAGAGAAAGAAGAAATTAATACTTTACTGCTAAGTAGCCACTCTTTTCAGCCAGTGTGACATACTTAACGTAGCTCTTTTAGTTATGTTTATAATTTTACATGAGTGGACGCTTTGGGCAAACCTGCAGGTTTAGGGGCGGGTCGGCAGTAAAAATCGCTGAAATTGTGAGCCTTACCAGTGGTTGTCAAAGTTACCACCGCCCTCGGCTTCTTCGCCTCAGGCTCCTTCCAAGAATTTGCAACAGACATTTGCAGGAACTCGCAGTCGACCGCCCACAGATGCATCACCCAAGTCAGCCAGTTATATCAAGTTTGCCACTGATGAAGCCAGTGTTACTGAGTGGGGGCTCGGCTTTGCGGCTCTGGCTGACTCCCACAGGTGCAGGGCATCATCAACTGCACACATGTGGCCATTAAGGCACCCTATCATCACCCAGGTGTGTTTGCGAACCGCAAGGGCTTTCACTCCCTCAATGTGCAGCTCGTCTGCAACCATAAAAAGGTCAGCATGCATGTGTGCACCAGATTTCCTGGCAGCTGTCATGACTCTTTCATGCTGCGCCAGTCCACCCTCCCTCAGCTCTTCGCACCTCCAAACAGACTTACCTTATGGCTGCTTGGAGACAACGGCTATCCACTAAAGATGTGGCACATGACACCCTTGAGGGCGCCAAGTACTGAGGCCAAGGAGCATTATAATGAGAGCCACATGTCCACCAGATGTGTCATAGAGCAAGTAATAGGCATGCTGAAAATACGCTTCAGATGCCTTGATAGATCTGGAGGAGTCCTTCAGTGTGCACCAGCCAGGGTCTCCAGAATCATCATCGTTTGCTGCGCGCTGCACAACATAGCGCAGTAGTGAGGATTAGAGCTGCAGGACGAGCAAGGCGCAGAGCACACAGCCTCTTCAGAGGAGGAGGAGGAGAAGCAGGTGGAAGATTTGGTGTAAGAATAAGCTATTTGCTGTAAATTTTGCTGTAACTTGACCAAACTTAAAAGTTGACCAAATTTAATATACCAGCATGCTTTGAGAGGCTGAGAGGCTCCTGTGGGAACTTGTACAAAAACTGTTCACAGATAAAGAAGACCTTGGACAGACACAGAAACTAACGGAAGATGTGAAGGCTACCAACTGTCTTTAAACAGATAAGGAAACAGATCTTGAAAAGTTCTGTGGAGAAGAACCTATTGAACTGTGGAATCATTGCAAAAACAGAAACATCTTCAGACTATGGAATGTAACTGGCCTTGAAGCCCATGGATGCTTAATAGACTATTGATAAGAGTAACTGAAAAACAACTAATGCTGTATAGCTAGGGACACGTATGCAGTTGCCAGGTTTTATGGTATAAAAGATGCTGTTAAAAAACACTCGAGGATGCAGATGGGCAACTTGGTCAGTTGTCAGAAATCAAATGTCTAGTCATCGCCGAATTGACCAATCGCTGGTGTTAGTACTTATGTGGTGTTTTGCTTATTCTCGCTTGAGCTTAAATTAAAGGGATAACTCTGTGTATGCTAAAGTATAATTGGGAATTGTTATACGCTACATAATTGTTGGATGCTTACTTGCAATCTCTTGCTGATTTTTAAGTAAAAGGAGTTTTCACAGATTCATTGGGTTTTGTGTTGTCTGTTCAACGGATCAGAACTTTGGAAATTGTTGGACGGGGCAAGGGGCGATTTCCGCACATCTTACAGACTTTGGTGCCCGAACAGGGACCCATCCAGAACAAACAATGGCAAAGACAATCAATGAATTCGTCACTAAGTATGTGACAGGGAAGTTGTCCCTTTGAGAGGGGTAGGTACGGGTCATTATAGATGGTAATGATCTGGTTTTGGAGGCTGAACAGTGGACACAAGGGTTCACGTGTCGGCTGGGTTTAATAAAATCCATTTGGTTGTTGGCCTATCAGAGGAAGGTTCAGAACGATGACTGGACAAAGATTGAGGCCGCGATTTTGCCAGCGCTCAGGGGGCGGGTTCAGAGGCGGGTCAGCTGTTAAAGTCGCAATGATTGACGGCGGGTTAGAAACTCACTGCGATCCCATATCTGTGTGAATTTCAAGGGTGTTGAGCCTTCGATTTCACAACAGACCCGACTACAAGTGGCGGTACTTTTAGCGCCCTGAAAAAATTAGCGCCCCTGTGGCCAAAATTGAGTGTTAGCGCCCCAAGAGGGAAGCGGGGCACTACTGGAAGCACACACCCTCCCTCTTGGGGCACTGCGAGGGAATACCATGGTGCTGTGTGCTACAGTGCCACGTGCTGCGGCACGTCACACCACGATATTGCAGCATTCCTCCCCTTCTTAAAGGGGAGGGCCCTAGCACAGCATGACCCGGGGCCCAGCTGGACCACCGGGATTGGAATGCCGGCAAAAGAGCCTGGCACGCAAGAGAAGTGCCGGGCTCATGGAGGGGGGGGGGTTGCTCAGGAGGTCGGGGATGGCAGCGGAGGCAGGTGCTGGCAGGCGGCCAGCAACAAAAATGGTCGCCCGGCACCTCACCTTTAAATAGCACCACCCCAGCCGCAGGTAGGCCCCCCTGACCCCATTGGGCATAGCGTCCGGCGGTATGTCAGGGGGCGCTACTGAAGATCGTGGCCGGGGCGCGAGCGGGGAGCCGCGCATGGCGATGATGTCATCACCGGCGGCACAGCACTGCCGCTAACCTCCCACTGAATTTCGCAGGAGGTGTTGGCGGTGCCGCACCCAGGCATTAGTTGCTTTGTGCCCCGTTAGCGAGGATTCCCCTCTACAGTGGTTGACGCGGCCCTTAACCGTGACCGTTCTATCTCCTGCACTTCTGCCCTCACCCCTGCCCCTCCCTCCCGGAACCACGATAGAGTTCCCCTTGTCCTCACCTTTCACCCCACCAGCCTCCACATTCAACAGATCATCCTCCGCCATTTCCGCCACCTCCAGCGTGATCCCACCACCAAACACATCTTCCCCTCACTTCCCGTTTCAGCATTCCGTAGGGACCGCTCCCTCCGTGACACCCTAGTCCACTCCTCTAGCACCCCCAACACCCCTTCCCCTTCGCCCAGTACCTTCCCGTGCAAGCGCAGGAGATGCAACACGTGCCCTTATACCTCCCCACTTCCCACTGTCCAGGGCCCCAAACACCCCTTCCAGGTGAAACAGCGATTTACTTATGCTTCTTGCAATCTAGTATACTGTATTCGCTGTTCACGATGTGTTAGATTGGGTGGCCGCTTTGCGGAACACCTCCGTTCAGTCCGTAAGGGGGACCCCGAGCTTCCAGTCGCCTGTCACTTTAATTGCCCACTCCACTCCCACTCAGACCTCACCGTCCTCGGCCTCTTGCATTGTTCCACGGAAGCTCAGCGTAAGCTCAAGGAACAGCACCTCATCTTTCGATTAGGCACTTTACAGCCTTCTGGACACAACATAGAGTTCAACAATTTCAGATCATAACCCCGGCCCCTATCATATATATATTTTTTATCCACACTTTTTGTTTGTGCCTTCTGTTCTTCCCTCCCACATGGCAGCTGTCTTTCATTCTGCCAGCACAATTCACAATTCATCTAGAGCCATCCTTTGTTTCTTAACCTGTCCCATTACTGTAGTGTATGTGCTTTAAGTCAGAACTACTTTTTACAGCTCCTGTATACTGTAGTACCGGCAGTAACCACACCGGTATATAAGCTGTGCGCATGCCTCTGTACTCCAGTCTAGAGATGACCCTCCTCCAGTAAAGACCTGTTGTTTGTTTATGTACAGCATCCGTGTAATTATTTATCAACTGAACCACGGATCTAACAGTGGCGATGAGTGTTGATGCGAATCTACCTGCAACATAACATTTTTTTTTAAAAATAAATAGTCGAGTCCAGGAACACGGGCGTCGACTGCGAGCAACCGCCCAGCAGTCAGGCAGAGATCCAACTTTGCTGGGGAGGCTGTGGAGAGCCGGGCTTGGTTCCCCAGCCACAGCGAGCAGTAAGAGACCGACGACAGGTCCAGAGCAGACCCTTCCCAAGCAGCGGCGGCTGGAGCTGACCGACGGCAGAGAGAGAGAGCCGGGCAGCATCGACGGGGTAAGAAAAAGGGTGAAGAGAGCAGGGCGCAGCCGGGGGTTGATCACCGAGCGGCGTCGAGGAAAATACTGCAAAACCGGAGAGAGGGTAAGAAACAGCCGGGTTCTAGACTGAGCGGAGTCGAGAAATATCAAGAGCAGAACGCGCAGAGCACAGCCAGGGATCACAGGCTGATCAGGGTCCGCGGGGCAAAGCAAGGGGAGACGCCATTGAGCCGTGGAGAAGCAGGGAGAGCGCGGGAGACGCCATTTTGCGAAGCTGCAGCGGAGAAGACGGGCGAGCACGGGAAGGAAGGAAAGCGCGGGAGACGCCATTTTGTGCCAGTGGAGAAGAAGGGGAAGCGCGGGAGGCGCCATTGGTGATAGTTAACGCACAACCAAGGATGCCGAAGAGTGGCAGTATCTCTACGTTCGACAATGAAGTCGAAGATTGGGTGACATATGTGGAACGTATTGAGGTGTACTGCAGGGCGAATGAAGTGCCAGATGCTAATAAAGCACTGGTTCTGTTAAATTCCATGGGTGCAAAAACTTATGGGTTACTGCGAAATCTAATAACCCCAGAGCAGCCGGTAAACAAGAATTTTGAAAGCATAGTAGAAATCCTACAGGACCACTTAAACCCCACACCACTGCTGATAGCAGAACGATTTAAGTTCCATAAAAGGAACCAACACAAAGACGAAAGCAATGCTGAGTAACTAACGGAACTGCGCAAGCTATCGAAATACTGCCAGTTTGGAGCGGGACTAGCAGACACTTTAAGGGACAAGTTTGTGTGTGGGCTACAAAGTGAAGGAACCCAGAAACGGCTTCTATCAGAAAAGGACCTTACGCTGGACAAAGCTTTCAGTGTGGCAGTATCACACGAAGCAACCGCAAGGGGCGCTGCAGAGATACAATGGAGACCGCAAGAATACGGCACCAACGAAATGACCTATGGAACAGGGAAGTGCTATCGCTGCGACAGAACAACACATGACCAGAAAGATTGTTGGTTCAAGGACCAAGTGTGCAGACAGTGTGGGAAAGCAGGACACATAGCAAGAGTCTGCAGGTCTGGGAAGAAAACCAACAGTAAGAAATCTCCACAGGAGAAGTACAAAAAGGTACACCAGGTGATGGACAGTGGTTCAGACGAACAGAAAAGTGATACAGACTCCGGAACCAAGGAGCTGGGTTGTCTGAAACTACATAATGTAACCGAAATGGAGGATCACCAGACTATCTGGGTTACACTCAAGATAGACGGAGTCCAAGTGGAAATGGAATTGGACACAGGGTCAGCTCAACAGTCATAAATCAAAGAGACTACAAGCGGCTATTTTCACACATACCCTTGAAAGCTACAGAGATTGTCTTGAAGACGTATACGGGACAAAAAGTCTACCCCAAAGGAAAAATAAGGGTGAAAGTGACATATAAAGGTCAGGAAATACCTAAAATGGATATATATGTATTGCCAAATGGAGGACCACCACTGCTAGGACGTGAATGGATCCGGAAGATACATTTAGATTGGCATTCCATACAGGCACTGAAGGTGGAGGCCAAAAAGGATGATGACGTCACACCTGGACGACTGTCAAAAATGCTAACTGACACAAAAGAAGTGTTCCAGGAGGGAATAGGAACACTAAAAGGAATAACAGCAACAATTAAAATAGAGGATAATGCAAGCCCAAAGTTTCTGAAGGCCAGACCAGTGCCTTATGCGATCAGACCAGCGGTTGAAGCAGAGCTGGAAGGGTTGGAACATTCAGGAGTACTGTCCAAAGTGGACTGGAGCGAGTGGGCTACACCCATCGTTCCTGTAATGAAGAGGTCGTTGAGTAATACGCCTGGGGAACCAAAGAAGGTCCGCATCTGTGGGGATTTTAAGGTGACAGTGAACCCAGTCCTTCACACGGTGCAATATCCGCTTCCACGAATTAAGGATATTTTCGCCTCGCTATCTGGTGGTAAACGCTTCACAAAAATTGATCTAGCCCAGGCGTACTTGCAAATGGAGGTAGAAGAAGCTTCGAAACATTACCTTACGATCAACACCCATAAAGGTCACTATCAATACAATCGGCTGGTGTTTGGAGTAGCCTCGGCTCCGGCTATCTGGCAAAGGGCGATGGATCAGGTCCTGCAAGGGATTCCAGGGACCCAGTGTTATTTGGACGACATCTTGATCACGGGTGAAAATGACGGTTATCACCTCGCTAACTTGGAGAAGGTGCTCGCCAGATTAAAGGAATATGGGCTACGAGCTAATCGCCACAAGTGCGAGTTTTTCCAGAAACAGATCTCGTATTGCGGCCACGTCATCGATGAAGAGGGGTTACATAAGTCCCCTGACAAGATAGAGGCAGTAGTCAAGGCTCCAGCACCGGAAAATGTGTCACAACTGAGGTTGTTCCTCGGGCTGGTAAACTATTACCAAAAGTTCTTACCAAATTTGTCTACGGTATCACACCCGCTGAACACCCTACTGCAAACAGGGGTACCATGGAAGTGGGATGACGAACGTAGACGAGCTTTCCAGAAGTGTAAAGAATTGATCACATCAAAAGAGGTGTTGGCCCATTTCAACCCAGCACTACCAATTCATTTGGCATGTGATGCATCACCCCACGGCATTGGAGCGGTGCTGTCGCACAAATTCCCGGACGGTTTGGAGAGGCCAGTAGCCTTTGCGTCTCGGTCACTAACCTCAGCCGAGCGCAACTACGCCCAGATTGACAGGGAGGCCCTCACCCTAGTATGGGGAGTAAAAAAATTCAACCACTATCTGCATGGACAGAAGTTCACCTTGCTGACTGACCACCAACCACTTGTCTCCATCTTTAATCCTAAGAAGGGCGTGCCAGTAATGACTGCACAACGGTTACAAAGATGGTCCCAGTTTCTAGGGGCGAATCAATATGAAATAGAATATAAAGGCACGAGACAGCATGGGAACGCTGATGGGCTATCGCGCCTGCCACTGCCTACTGTGGAGGAAGCACCAGCAGTGGACCCTATCGAAATATTTGTTTCGTCGAGAATTGAACGATTGCCAGTAACAAACGCGGATATAGAGAAGGAGACCCGCAATGATCCGACGCTGTCACGGGTATATGAATTGATGGTGAGGGGATGGCCAACACATGGTGACTCACTGTTGCCAGCATTCTCATCCAGAAGAGAACAGCTGTCAGAGTGCCCGGGGACAGCGATGTGTGGATCCAGAGTGGTGATTCCACCCAAGTTAAGGGAGAGAGTGCTCAATGAGCTGCATGAAGGTCATCCGGGGGGAGTGAAAATGAAAAGCCTTGCTAGGGCTTATGTGTGGTGGCCAGGAATCGATCAACAAATCGAAGACCTAACTAAGAGCTGCTTAGGATGCCAGAAGGTCCAAAATGCACCACCACATGCCCCTCTACACCCATGGGAGTGGCCCTCCTCTCCATGGCAACGGGTGCACATTGATTTCGCTGGTCCATTTATGGACTCAATGTTCTTAATAGCAGTGGATGCTCATTCAAAGTGGCCTGAGGTGATAAAGATGTCTTCAACCACTACAGAGAAAACGATTGCAGTCCTACGGACCATATTTGCCAGAAACGGGTTGCCAGAGCAGATCTGCTCTGATAATGGACCACAGTTTGTGTCCGATGAGTTCCTAAAATTCATGAAAAGGAATGGGGTAAGGCATTACACATCCGCCCCGTATCATCCAGCCACCAATGGATTGGCTGAGAGGTTCGTACAAACCTTTAAGAAGGCGATAAAGGCCATGTGCGACGAGGAAATTCCACTACAGCATAAGATGGACAATTTCTTATTAGCCTACCGAAACGCGACACATGCAGTTACCAACCAGACCCCGGCCATGATGTTCTTTAACCGAAGGTTGAGATCTCGTCTGGACTTGCTCAGACCAAATGTGCGAAGAAATGTTGAGGACAAACAATTCCAGCACATCAACGAGAAGCCGACAAGGAGCTTCAATGTAGGGCAACCAGTCTTGGCTCGGGACTATCGAACAGAGAAGTGGCAACCCGGAACAATATGTACAAGGCAGGGGCCATTAATGTACACATTGGATGTTGGGGAGAACATTGTGAGACGCCACGTCGATCAGATCTTAGCATCACAGGAATGCGTCAACCCCATGTCTCAAGTACCTGGGGATGAACCCGACATACCGGCAGTATCTACTTCAGACCCAGTAGCAGTGGAACCCGATGAACTACCCGATGAAAGGGGGTCAGAATCGCCTCTGCACCAAGAACAAGAACCTCCGGAAAGGCGCTATCCCGAAAGGGTCAGGAAGCCGCCCCAAAGACTGAATCTATAAATGGACTTTTGTTATTGAATGTACATGTAAAAATGTAATTGTTATTTGAATATTAAGGGGGTATTATTAATCTAAAAAGGGAGGAATTGTAGTGTATGTGCTTTAAGTCAGAACTACTTTTTACAGCTCCTGTATACTGTAGTACCGGCAGTAACCACACCGGTATATAAGCTGTGCGCATGCCTCTGTACTCCAGTCTAGAGATGACCCTCCTCCAGTAAAGACCTGTTGTTTGTTTATGTACAGCATCCGTGTAATTATTTATCCACTGAACCATGGGCCTAACAATTACCATCTCCTTTTGCCTTGAATATCTCTTAATGTTTCTCAATGGGGGAGAAATTCGGTATCGCCCATTTTGAGGCGCGAATATCGGCCGGGCGCAAAGTTTAGCACCCGCCGCAAATTATCGCCGCCGACTGCAAAATTCGCATCTCTCGCCCCTGGAGGTGATTGGAGCGCTAAATCAGGTGCTACACAACTCGCTTAAGGCGGTAAGCCCGAGGAGCGAGGCGCTACCTCAGAGGGCGGGCGCAGCGCAGGTGCTGTCAGTTAGCGATTAAACACAGACACACTGGAGCCAGTCAGTTCTTAAAGGAAAGGGTCGATCTTGCTCTGCAGCCATGCCCTGCTCACTGGAGCCTTGCGTCTCGGCCTGGACAGACCTGTGGCGAAATCTTCCAGCCAAGGACCATGGAGAGGGCCAGGGAGCGAGCACAGCACTTCAGCGAGCGCAGAAGATCTGTACTGTACCCAGAGAGTGGCAGGAGGCCTTTGCCAAGCGAATACAGGAAACCATGGAGGGAGATGGCTCACAGAGTGACCTCAAGCAGCATGGTGCCTAGGACCCCTGTGCAATGCAGGAAAAAGTTCAACGACCTCACTCGGGTCGTCAGGGTGAGTGCCTTTTTTCAAAACCTCTTCATCCCTCCATCTCCACCTCACTTTATGGCCAGAGGGTCTTGAAAGCCCCAATGCCCAGCACTCATCCAACACCTATGGCCCTTTCATGAAACACACATGCACATTCCACACTTTGCATACAGTAAGGGCTATTCAACCATGGGAGGCATTTCAGGCAAGTTCATGGCTGCATACAGTAAGGGCTATTCCACCATGGGAGGCATTTCAGGCAAGATCATGGCTGCATACAGTAAGGGCTATTCAACCATGGGAGGCATTTCAGGCAAGACCATGGCTGCATACAGTAAGGGCTATTCAACCATGGGAGGCATTTCAGGCATGATCATGGCTGAATACAGTAAGGGTTATTCAACTATGGGAGGCATTTCAGGCAAGATCATGGCTGCATATTTGCACAGACGCCATCCTTTTTCTTGCAGGCCAAGCTGGCTCATAATAGGAGACAGCAGCAACGGACCGGTGGAGGGCGGCCTCACCTTCAAGCCCTCAGCGATCTTGAGCAGTGCGTCCACAGGACTGTGGCAAGCCGGATGCTTGGTCCCATCGCCACTGGAGACGCCGACCCCGTTCTGGCCAGCAATGGTAAGGTCATCACCTTTTTGTCCTCTCTCCTTCCACTTGTTCCTCACAGCAGCAGCCTTTGACACTTTCAATCCAAATCAGTACATCGCTGCATTCATGTCTCCCTTGCTGCCACCCTGTCCTCACGCTAAAGGCACTCTTGTACCTCCCTGCTTTCAGATGGTGATTCACCAGGTGAGGAGACGGGTCCTCAAGCTGCCATTGGGAGTGAAGCTGAAGGCGAGGAGGAAGAGGAAACCGGACCATCAGCGCAACCCTCTGCCAAGGCAGCCCATGCCCATACTGGGGACACAACTTCCCTGGAGGGGAGCGGGGGGGAATGGTCTGATGAGGGTGAAGCTCCAGGACCCAGCGGGCTGCAGCAACGCGAGGGGGTTAGGGAAGCTCGGGGGCCTTCTCCCCGGACGGAGAGTATGGCCTCGAGTCCTGCTGCACTGAACGCAGATGAGGAGCGGGTCCTTACTGAAATGAGCGCCCGGGCAGAGCAAAGGCACACTGAGCGCATGGCCGCAGTGGCAAGGATGCCCGAATCCATTGAATCACTAGCAAGGAGTGTGGAGCACTTCGCTGGAGCACAGGCGGCTGCCATGCAAATGCTAAGTGCTGCAATGCAGTCAGTGGCTGGTCTCATGCAGACACAGATTGAGTTCACGCGAGCACTGATTGCTGCCACCCTCGCTGGATCGGGCAGACTTCCCCAGGACTCTCACCGCGCCGCAGCAGGCCAGCAATCTGTGTTCCAGCAGGTTGCTCCGCATGCTGAGGTGCTGCCCCGTCGGAGTGCCAGTGTGTCAGTCGAGGAGGGAGTTGCTGTCCGCGCTCAAGATGACAGCATTCCTGCTGCCAACACTGTCACTTTTCCACTGCAGTTGCCACCACCTGCAGGACAGACTGCGGCCGCCCATGCAGAGTTGGAGCAGTCAGCAGCCGGGCCCTCCAGGCCCAGAACTGGTCCAGGCCGTCTCTCAAGGGCATCTGCAGTCTCAGTTTCTGACACTCAGCAGCCTTCCCCCAGCCTTGCTGCAGCCTCTGGGGTCCCATTACGGAGGAGCTGCAGGGTGGGAAGGGGGCAATTTTGCAAGGGAGGCGGATCACCCTCGAAGGACAAAAAGTAGGAGGTGTCGCAAAATGTATTTCATTGTTTTGTTGAAGGCCAAGGGTCGTGGACAAATTTTTCTTACTGTTTTGGACATTGTCTCCAGGTTGTGAGAGCCAGTTATGTGAATGACTGTTTCTTTTGGTGTTTCTTTCTATTACTTTGTTATGCGGAAATGAGACACAGTTTGGGAAATAAAGAAGTGTCTGTATTCAAAATGTGCATGTTTGGTCTTTGCACTCATTGTTGCCTTGACCGGCTTAGGGGTTGCGGGATGGTTTCATTCAGATTGCTTGAATGGCAGAAGCCATTCCCTCAGAGGGGGCCTAGAAGCAACTTGCTATGAGCCTTTGACGGACGGCCCTTCCACTTTGTGCCTCCCTCCCGTCTTGGTGCTGCCGATGTTCATCCTCCTCCTCCTGCTCCTCCTCCTCCTCTGCTGCTGCTCCAATGTCTGGTGGCATTGGCTGGGTCCTGAGGATTGCCAGGTTATGCAGCATGCAGCACACAACAACGAAGTGGGAGACTCGCTCAGGCGAGTACTGCAAGGCTCCTCCAGAATGGCCCAGACAGCAGAACCGTTGCTTGAGTATGCCAATTGTGTGCTCAACGATGTTCCAGGTAGCTTGATGGCTCTCATTGTATCATAGCTCAGCAGGGGTGCTGGGCAAACAGAGCGGGGTCATCAGCCAGGTGCACAGAGGATACCCCTTGTCCCCGAGAAGCCAACCTCCTGGGTGAAGCGGTGCCTCGAAAAGGTCTGCCACAGAAGTCTGGCGCAGGATGAAGGCATTGTGGCTGCTGCCTGGAAAGTGGGCATTGACAGCGAATATCAGCTGTCTGTGGTCACAGACCAACTGAACGTTTAAGGAATGGAAGCCCTTTCAGTTGTGGAAATCCTCGGCATTCTATTGCGGCACCCGCAAAGCCACATGGGTGCAGTCAATGGCGCCCTGCACCATGGGGAAGCCCGCTATCCTAGCAAAGCTCATTGCGCGTTCTTGCTGCTTGTCCGAGGTCATGGGGAAAG
This sequence comes from Somniosus microcephalus, assembly GCF_052327205.1. Taxonomy (NCBI): domain Eukaryota; kingdom Metazoa; phylum Chordata; class Chondrichthyes; order Squaliformes; family Somniosidae; genus Somniosus; species Somniosus microcephalus. The sequence continues at coordinate 117,236,463 of NC_140999.1, read as the reverse complement.
AGATGTACTCCTTTTAAAGAGGGCATTTCTGACCTGACGGATGCAGCAATGCACCGCGAACTGGGAGATATTGGCGATGTCCCCAGTAGCGAATTGAAAGGAGCCGGTGGCATAAAAGTTGAGAGCCACTGTTATCTTCACTGCCACCACCAGAGATGTCCTGCTCCTCAGTTGAGGCTGCAGATCTGGCTGAAGCAGGTGGCAGAGCTCAGTGACCACCTCCTTGCTGAATTGCAGCCTACGCAAACACTGCTCCTCAGACATGTTAATGTATGAGAACTGTTGGCGAAAAACCCTGGGAGGGTAAGGTCTCCTGTACCGATGCCTGTTGGCCCTCCTCTGTCTGGCCATGATTGCCACTCTCTCTCTGCATCTCTGTGCCCTCTGAATGTGATGGAGAAGGACGACATTCCCATCCTTTGCAGCCCCCGTAGTATCTGGGCAATCAAAGTTATGACTGTCAAAAAGCAAAGTAACTGCAAAGTTATGGTCAGAAGCCAAAACTACCTCAGACAGCGTTGACTCAATGCAGAAGTCTCTCTCTTTCTCTCTTTGTCTCTCTCCAAATCTCTCTCTCTCTCTCAGAGCGAGTGGTGCAAAAATGGCTACCACACAAAAGCCAGGAAGAGGCCCCCTTTAAATAGCGCCACCCCAGCCGCACAGCGACTGGGAAATGTTCCAGTCAACCTGTCGTTGGTCGCACCAGGTGGAAAGTAGGGGGACGCCACTGAATTTCCGGTCCGGGGCGCCCCAAGGGCGTTGCACTCTCGAATGACATCAGGATCTGTGTGAGCACGAGGTCGAGCGGTATTGTTTAGCGCCACCGCAAAATGTCCGGTCAATTTCACGAGAGACGCAGATATCGCCGCGCCCGGGCGCTAGTTGATTTGCGCCCCGCTTAGCGCCCTCTTAAGGCGCTAACAGGTGGCGCTACCAACTGAATTTTTCCCCCACTGTACTTAACCTCTCCTGCCTTCTATCCTATCACAGGCCTTCCCTTTTGTTCTTTCATCCCCTCCCCCATTTCCCAGCCACTACACTTGCTTAAAAATCTGTTCCATTTCCTGCTTTTTTCATCGACCTGAAACGTCAACTCTGTTTCTCTCTTCACAGATGCTGCCTGACCTGCTGAGTATCTCCAGCATTTTCTGTTTTTCTTTCAGATTTCCAGCATCTGCAGTATTTTCTTGTCATACAACATTAATTTATTCCAAAGAATAAAACAGAAACTTAACATTGATTTCTAGCAGAACACCCAAGTGAGTACCCTTGTGATTATTTATATGTCAGCTTTCTCTTACACGTGGTGCTACACCCGTGGCTTCAGCAGAAATAAAGACAGTCTGCTCACTTCCCTGATGAACCCGCGTAGACGCCTTTGGCGGTCATTCTCTGGGTTTTGGCATCTGTGAAGGCCCCACCAAAGTCTATTCCTCCTGCGGTTGCATGGGGGCAGACTCGGCCATCACTGCTCAGGGAGTCATCTGGGGCTCTGACCGAGGGGTTGGCAAGGGGATGGTAGCTTGAGCACTTGGAGAGGAGCCCCCACTTGCATGTCGCCTCCCACCATCATCGCTCTCATGGGCCACCCATACTTCTCTGCTAGCAAGTAGCTGGAGAGCACCAGAGCAGGATGGGTGATGGTGCAAGGGATGTTGGGGTGAGTTAAGATTTGCAGGAGTAGGGTTGGCAATGCAGAGTGATGGGGATGTGATGACAGGCACAGCAGAATTACAGTAATTATGATTTAATACTCATTTTTCCAGCACGCAGGAAATCATTGAACCTCTTCCTGCATTGGACCCAGGTGCGTCTGTACACAGACCTGGCATTGACCTCCTCAGCTATTTGCAGCCAGGCTGCCTTTGTCTGCTGAGGAGGTTTCCTTCTTCCATCAGATGGGTATAGGACCTCCTGACACCCTCTGATTCTCTCCACAAGAACATGGAGGGAGTCATCGTTGAAGCGGGAAGCTGTCTTTCGTCTCTCTGCAGACATCGTGGAGAGCACCAGCACTCAGGAGCATCAGAAATGACATAAGATCTAATTGTGAAATGGCCCCCTTAAATACACTGGCTGCAAACGCATCAGCAGAGCAGCTCAGCAGACCCGCACCTTGTGATCAGTGCGGGTAACGCACACGGTGGGCTTAACTAGCCCAACCAACCGAAAATTGTGTCAGCAGGAGCCTGGAGCATGACTGAAACCCGCCTCCAATTGGAAAATCCAGCCCTAAGTTACAAAAGGAAATAGAAGATATGGCAGAGAAAGCCAGTGAGCGAGAAGTGGTGGTAAACCAACTTCTGAAGGAATTAGAGATAGAAAGGGAAAGCAGAAAAAGGGAGGTGGAGGAATTAAGGGAGAGCAAGAGGAGGTTCAAGGAAAAATTTGAGAAGGAAAAGGAAAGGTGGGTTAGTAAAGAACACTACCTTGAGAGCCAGTGCATAAATAATCAGGATCAGTGGGATGCCTTGTCAAAAGAACTATCCAAACAGAGACATCAGGCCGAGCAGGCAGAAGAGGTCACTGAGGACCTGAAGGTTGCGTTTAGGGTCACCCAGCAACAGGCTCTAGAGGAACGAAGTGCTCGTGGGGACCACACTGAATGTAACAAGTGGATTAAGAAACTGGAGGCGAAGCATAAAGAGCAGGAGAGAGAGTGGGAGATAAAGAGAGGAAAAGATCTAAGTTGCAGGCTAATCAATCTGAAAACTCAGCAAAGGAAGGAAAAAAACAGGGATTTGCGGAGACAGGAAAAGCTGCTGAGATTATTTTTAAAAAGATAAAAGAGAAACTTAGGGCTAGATTTTCAGTATACACAGTTTTGGGGCGCTAACCTTAGCGCCCGCCCGAAGTTAGCGCCCGCCCCAAAGTAGCGCCCCGTTGCCGGAAATTCAGTGGCTTCGCCCTAAGAGATTGGTGGAGCGCTAAAAGAGGCGTTCCACTCCTATCTTTAGGCGCTAAGCCGGCGGTCCAGAGGGATAGTGCCCAGGCGGGGCGCAGCGCAGGTGCGGTCATTTTTGGACTGACAGCAGACCCCGTGGCGCCGACCAGCTCTTAAAGGGGGAAGGGACGAATTGGTCTGCTGCCACGCCCTGCACACTGCAGCCTTGCAAAGAGGCCTCAACACTGCTGCTCAGCCCCAGGGAGTCATGGCAACGCCAGAGAAGGCCCGTCAGCGTGCCCTGCGCTTCTCAGAGGGTGATCTGGACATAATGGTCACAGCTCTGGAGGTGAGGCGCAAGATCTTGTTCCCAGAGAGTGGGAGGAATCCAACCCACCACGACTACACCAAAGCCTGGAAGCAGATTGCCCAGAGGGTGACGTTCACCGGCGATGCCCCCAGGACCCACAAACAATGTCGTAAAAAATACAACGATCTGACCAGGATTGTGAAGGTGAGTAGCCTTTCCAGTCTCCTCCTCATTCTTGCATGTACACCTGACATGATGGGCAAAGGGAGCTGAAAGTCCTATTGGCCAGCCCTCAGCCAGCAGCACTGGGACAGTCATGAGCATCACATGGCCATTCGGCACTCTACACTTTGTCCAAGCTATTCCACCATGGGAGGCAGTGCACACTACATCAGGGCTTCACTCTGTCCACGCTATTCCACCATGGGAGGCAGTGCACACTACATCAGGGCTTCACTCTGTCCACGCTATTCCACCATGGGAGGCAGTGCACACTACATCAGGGCTTCACTCTGTCCACGCTATTCCACCATGGGAGGCAGTGCACACTACATCAGGGCTTCACTCTATCCACGCTATTCCACCATGGGAGGCAGTGCACACTACATCAGGGCTTCACTCTGTCCACGCTATTCTACCATGGGAGGCAGTGCACACTACATCAGGGCTTCACTCTGTCCACGCTATTCCACCATGGGAGGCAGTACACACTACATCAGGGCTTCACTCTGTCCACGCTATTCCACCATGGGAGGCAGTGCACACTACATCAGGGCTTCACTCTGTCCACGCTATTCCACCATGGGAGGCAGTGCACACTACATCAGGGCTTCACTCTGTCCACGCTATTCCACCATGGGAGGCAGTACACACTACATCAGGGCTTCACTCTGTCCACGCTATTCCACCATGGGAGGCAGTGCACACTACATCAGGGCTTCACTGCGCACTTACAGCCCGTCCTTTCTCTTGCAGGCTAAAGTAGCGTTCAATCGCCAGGCGCGTGCCAGGGGTGGCCGCATCAAGCTGCAGAAGCTCACTCGGCTGGAGGAGCGCGTGTGTGTGCTCATGGGAGCCCGTGTGATTGTCCCCACAGCGTGCGGAGTATCCGACCCTCCACTGCCCGGCAATGGTAAGGACCTCGCCTTTTGGCCCTCTCGCGTCGCACTGGCCCATCCGAGCTACCTCCTTTGCCACTGTCCCACCAATGCGCTGAATGCCACCAGTCCTAACTCCCTCGCTGACGCCGTCTCCTCACTCTGAAGCTACTCTTGTGCATTCCTGCTTTCAGCTGGTGACGACCAGGACCCTGAAGCTGCCAGTGACAGCATCTCCGACCAGGAGGAGGAGGAGGAGCAAGCCGGACCTTCGGGGGAACAGTCACGTCCCGCAGGAGAGGAGGAAATGCTTGACACCTCCTCACTGGACGAGTGCCTGGAGGAACTGTCGCAGGGCAATGCAGCTTCTGGGACCAGTGGCGTCCAGCCACCCAGGAGCCGTGCGCGTGGCCCGCGGCCTTCCCCCCAAAGGGGGGAAGGATCAGAGGGGAGTGCTGCTGTTCGGCACACTCGCCGCCACCAACGCGGCAAGCGTCCCCTAGTTCGGCCCCCTCCTCCCCAGCGGGAGAGTCGCGACTCCAGTCCGGACACCTTCACCTCGGAGGAGGTGCGGAAGCTGGATAAGATGGCCGAGGATTTGGACCGGTGCCACACGGAGCTCATGAGCGTGGTGGGGCGCATGCCTGAGGCCATCGAGTCGCTGGCGACCAGTGTGCACGAGTTCGGGGCAGCAACTGCCGCAAGTGGCCGCATGCTGACTGATGCCGTCAAGACCCTGACGGCTGTGATGCGCGCGCACACCAGGACCACAGGGGCACTCACTGCTGCCACACGCGCTGTCTCAGGCAGGCATCGCCAGGGCAGCCGCCGCGCTGGACCATCCCAGCAAGCCGCCCCTCGGCTGATTGTTGCGGATCCTGCAGTGCGGGCCCGTCCGAGTGCCACCGCGCCACAGCACCAGCCAGCGCATCCCAGACGCCAGCTGGCCCACATTGCGCCATCCGTCGCCGCCATTCCCCCACTGGGGCATCAAGGGCAAGCGGCTGCAGCTGATGGTGGCCAGGCTCAGGTGCGCCACTCAGCAGACGGCCCCTCGAGGCCCAAACGCCGTGTAGGCCGCCCCCCAGCGGCATCTGGCGGAAGGGCATCTGAGCCTCAGGCGCCTTCCCCCAGCCTCGCAGCAGCCACTGGGCAGAGCTTGCGAAGGAGCAGCAGGCCGGGCAGGGGAGGCAAAAGGCTGGGCAAGGTCTCGCCCTCGCGGGCCACTCAGTAGAGGGTGTGGGCAGCTTTCCTTTTATATGGCGGTGGCCATCTTTATTTTGCCCATGGTTGTGTTGTTGGAGGGCTTATTTTTTGCGTTAGGCCGACGTTGAGGCCCGGTTTGAAGAAAGGTGGAGTGAGTCCTCCCCAGTTTGTGGGAGTGAGTCGTTTGTTGGGCTTTTTATGGGGCCCGCTTATTGTTTTTGGGGATTCATGTGGGAAGGGCTTTTCATTTTTGTGTAATAAAAAATTATCTTTATTCATGCAGTCTCCATGGTTGTTCTTCTTAGTGTTTGTTGGCTTCGCCGGCTGAGGGCTTGCGGTGCGGCTGCATTCATCTTCCCTCATGGCCCCTGGCCATTCCCTGACAGGGAGCTTAGAAGTACCGTGTAATAAGGTGGCGTCGTGCGGCCCTTGGCCCTGGTCGCTCCCTCCTGGGAACGTACTCCTGCTCCTCCTCCTCCTCCTCCTCATGCTCCTCCTGCTCCTCCCCCTGAGGTGCTGGTCCAACGTCAGGTGGCAGTGCCTGAGTCCTGCGGATAGCCAGGTTGTGTAGCATGCTGCAAACCACCACAAATTGGGAGACCCGGTCCGGCGAATACTGGAGAGCTCCTCCGGAGCGATCAAGGCAGCGGAACCGCTGCTTGAGGACCCCAATAGTTAGCTCGATGATGTTGCGGGTGGTTTGATGGCTCTCGTTGTAGGCCTCTTCAGCAGCGGTCCTGGGCGCGCGGAGCGGGGTCATGAGCCAGGTGCACAAAGGATAGCCTTTGTCCCCGAGTAGCCATCCTCTTGGGGGAGGCTGTGCCTGGAACATGTCATGCACAGTACTCTGTGGCAGGATAAAGGCATCGTGGCTGCTGCCTGGGAAGCTGGCATTGACTGCCATGATGCGCTGCTTGTGGTCACAGACCAGCTGCACATTCAGAGAATGGTAGCCCTTCCTGTTGCGATACTGCTCGCCATGCTCCAGAGGGGCCCGCAAAGCCACATGCGTACAGTCAATGGCGCCCTGCACCAAGGGGAATTCCCCGAGTCTGGAAAATCCCAATGCGCGCTGATGCTGGCTCTCCAGGGCCATGGGGAAGGAGATGAATTGGCTTCTCCTTCTGAACAGTGCTTCGGTCACCTGGCGGATGCAGCGATGCGCGCCGTACTGGGAGATGTTTGCTATGTCCCCAGCAGCGTATTGGAAGGAGCCGGTGGCATAGAAGTTCAATGCCACCGTCACCTTCACTTCCACCGACAGAGACGTCCTGCACCTGAGCTTTGGCCGCAGATCTCGGCGAAGCAGGTGGCAGATCTCTGCAATCACCTCCTTTCGGAATCGGAGCCTTTTAACACATCGCGCGGCACTCATGTTTAGGTAGGAGCGCTGCTGGCGGTATAGCCTGACTGGGTAAGGCCTACGTGGCCGACGCCTGTAGCCCCCTCTGCCTCTAGCCAGGGCTGCCCCTCTCACAATGCGTCTGCGAGCCCTACGGACATGGAGCTGCAGCTCCGCGTTGGCACCCATGCAGCCCCCATCAAATCCTGGCAAACACTCTAATTTCCAAAAGGCCACTTGCAGCGCTCTGGCCTGAGTCCAAAAATACCTGGCTCTTGCTGCTTGAAACCAGTTAGCTATCCTCCTTGTTGTGTCTCCAGAAATGCGTTGCACAAGAGTGTTTTCTGAAAAAAGGCTGGCCTTTATACTGGAGAGTACGTCCCCTTTAATTTGCGCCCCCCGGGGCCCGCGCTGGTTGTGTTGCGTTCCTTTTTCCAAACGCTCCGGCCGCCAGCCGCACAATGGGGCGGTCCGGCTGAAGTTTGGAATCGGGGCGCACAAAGGGCGTTGCACGAGGATGTGACGTCATTTTCTGCGCGCGCATCCGGGCGGGCGTTAAACTTTGCGCCGGCGCTAACGGGCAACTTAATTTGGGGCGGGGCGCAAACTGCGCTGCGCCCGGGCGCTACGTGCATAGCGCCCGAAAAACACTTCTCTTAAGGCGCTAACTGCTGGCGCAAGCGACTGAAAATCTAGCCCTTAAAGTTTTACCGACATGGAAGCTATCAGCTTCGGTGCTGAAATAAATAAAACACAAGGGCCTAGAAATTCAGTCTGGCCACTTTTGGGGCGGTAAAGTCGGGCGGTCGCTAAAGTTAGCGCCCGCCGGAAAGTGTAGGCCACTTCGCCGAAATTCAGTAGATTTGGCCAAGAGTTTGGGCGAGCGCTGAAACTGGCGTTGCACTGCTATCTTCAGGCGCTAAGCCGGCGATGCAGACTGATAACGCCGAGGCCGGGCGCAGCGCAGGTGCGGTCATGTTTTGATTGACAGCAGACACCCTGACGCCGGCCAGCTCTTAAAGGGGGAAGGGTCGACTTTGACTGCTGCCACGCCCTGCATAGTGGAGCCCTGCAGCTAGGCCTCAACACTGCTGGTGGACCCAAATAGCGCCTGAAGCCATGGAGAAGGCCCGTGAACGAGCGCAGCGCTTCTCCCAGCATGCTTTGAGGGTGCTGGTTAATGGTGTGGAAAAGAAAAGAGAGATCTTGTGCCCGGACAGTGGCAAGAAGGCTCCCAGGAGGCAGTACAGGAGAGCCTGGAAGAAAATCGCCCACAGGGTGTCATCCACCAGCGATGTCCCCAGGAGTGCGGACCAATGCCGCAAGAAGTACAACGACCTCACTCGGATGGTGAAGGTGAGTACGCTTTCCAGTGTCCTCCTCATCCTTGCATGTGCACCTCACATTATGGGCAAAGGGACCTCAAAGGCCTAATGGCCAGCCCTCCTCCCGCAGCTATGGCACTGGCATGATCATCAATAGCACTTTCTGCACTTAACACACTGGCCAAGCTATTCGACCATGGGAGGCAGTGCACACAGCAACAGGGCACCACACTGGCCAAGCTATTCGACCATGGGAGGCAGTGCACACAGCAACAGGGCACCACACTGTACTTAGAGGCCGTCCTTTCTCTTGCAGGCCAAGCTGGCGCGGAATTTGAGGAGCCAGTCTGCCACCGGGGGAGGCCGTCCCCAGTACCAGGCGCTCAGTGAGCTGGAGGAGAGCATGGCTCGACTCATGCGTGCCCGGGTGACTGGCCCTGTTGCGATCGGAGATGCGGACCCTGTACTGGGACCCACTGGTAAGGACATGACCGGTTGGACCTCTCTCGTTGCCCTTGCGCTTCAGATCTACATCCTTTCCCACTGTCCGACCAATTATGCGCATAATGCCACCACTCATGCCTCCCTCGCTGACGCCCTGTCCTCACTCTAAAGCTACTCTTGTGCCTTCCTGCTTTCAGCTGGTGAGGAGGAGGTGGTCCCTGAAGCTCAGAGTGCCAGGCCCTTGGAGGAGGAGGACGACGAGGACCAGGAGGAAGGCGGCACATCGGGGGAACCCTCATCCGCGCCAGGGGATGGCAATGGAGGGGAGACGTCTGGCCTGGAGGAGAGGCAGGGGGAAGTGTTGCAGGGGGGTGTAGCTCCTGGGCCCAGTGGGGTCGAGGCACGCGGGAAGGGTCGGGCAGCACGGCGGCCTTCTCCCCAGAGGGGGAAGTGTTGCAGGGGAGGGCAGTTCCTGGGCCCAGTGGGGTCGAGGCACGCGGGAAGGGTCGGGCAGCTCGGCGGCCTTCTCCCCAGAGGGAGAGTCCGCCCTCCAGTCCGGAGACGGTCCTCGCCCAGGAGGTGCGCCTCCTTGATGAGATGTCCACGGCGTCGGAGCGGCGCCACAAGGAGTTCATGGGGGTTGTGGGACAGTTGCCTCAGGCCATTGAGTCCCTGGCTCATAGTGTGGTCGCTTTCGGGGAATCACAGGCCAGGGGGGTCGAGCAACTCACGGCAGCACACGACAGGGGTGTCCAGCAACTCGCGGCAGCGCAGAACAGGGGTGTCCAGCAACTCGCGGCAGCGCAGGACAGGGGTGTCCAGCAACTCGTGGCAGCGCAGGACAGGGGTGTCCAGCAACTCGCGGCAGCGCAGAACGCGAGTCGCGAGTCCATGAGTGGTGCCGTCCAGACACTGGCAGATCTGATGCGGGCACATACCAGGGCAGTTCGGGCACTCACTTCTGCCACACTCGCTGTGGCGCGGAAGCATCGCCAGGGCACCCGCCGCCCTGCTGCAGCACAGCGGTCTGGCCTCCACCAGATTGCTGCGCTTGCTGCACTGCCAGCCCGGCCGAGTGCCAGTGTCTCTGGTGAACAGCGCGCGCCTGGCATCAGCCAGCTTGCCCCCATTGGTGCAGCCGACACTGCCACTCCCCCAGCCAAGGTGCGACGAGCTGCTGCTGAGACTGATGCTGGCCAGCCACAGCTGCAGCAGTCAGCAGCCGGCCCCTCCCGGGCCGGGCCTCGTCTAGGCCGACCCCCAAGGGCATCTGCCGTCACGCATTGTGGCCCTCATGAGCCTTCCCCCAGCCTTGCCACACCCACAGGGCCCAGGTTGAGGTGGAGCAGCAGGTCGGGCAGGGGCCAGAGAAGCCTGCATAAGGACTCGCCCTCTCGGCACACCCAGTCGAGTGTGGTGATAGCGGTTTTTTTTATATGGGGGTGTTTGTGTTCTGGGGGGGGCTTATTTTGGTAAGGCCGAAGATGAAGGGATTTTTTGTTTTTATGGGGGTGTTTGTGTTGTGGAGGGGGGGGCTTATTTTTGTAAGGCCGATGATGAAGGCCAATTGGATGGGCAAGTTTTGTTATTCCTCCCCAGGTTGTGGGAGTGACAGATGTTTTTGACTGTTTTTTGGGGGTCTCGTCTGTTTTTCTGTTTCATGTGGGAAGGGCCCTGAGTCTGTAAAATAAAGCTTTTTATTTATTCAGCATGTCCAGGTGTCATGTTTCAAGTGGTTGCTGCGTTAACCGGCTGAGGGCTTGCGGAGCGGCTGCATTCAGGTGCGTTCATTGCCACAGGCCATTCCCTGACAGGGGGCCTAGAAGTGTCATTCAATAAGCCGCCGGCGGACGGCCCTTGGACCTTGTGGCTCCCTCCTGGGCTGGTACTCCTCCTCCTCCTCCTCCTCCTCCTCATGGTCCTCCTGCTCGTCCTCCTGAGGTGGTGGTGCAACATCAGGTGGCAGTGCCTGAGTCCTGCGGATAGCCAGGTTGTGCAGCATGCAGCACACGACGACGAACTGGGAGACTCTATCCGGCGAATACTATAGAGATCCGCCGGAACGATCCAGGCAGCGGAACCGTTGCTTGAGGACGCCAATCGTTTGCTCTATGATGTTCCTTGTGGCTTGATGGCTTTCGTTGTATGCCTCCTCCGCTGGGGTCCTGGGCGCGCGGAGCGGGGTCATGAGCCATGTACACAAAGGGTAGCCCTTGTCCCCAATAAGCCATCCCCTTGGTGGAGGCTGTGCCTCGAACATGTCAGCCACAGTAGTCTGGCGCAGGATAAATGCATCGTGGCTGCTTCCTGGAAAGCGGGCATTGACAGCTAGGATGCGCTGCCTGTGGTCACACACCAGCTGTACATTGAGGGAATGGTAGCCCTTCCGGTTGCGGTAATCCTCGGCATTGTCGATAGGTACCCGCATAGCCACATGCGTGCAGTCAATGGCGCCCTGCACCATGGGGAAGTCCGCGATCCTGCCAAATCCGACTGCACGCTGCTCCTGCCTCTCTAGGGTCATGGGGAAGGAGATGAATTGGTGTCTCCTCGTGAAAAGTGCATCGGTGACCTGCCGGATGCAGCGATGCGCGGCGAACTGGGAGATGTTCGCTATGTCCCCAGCAGTGGCTTGGAAGGAGCCGCTTGCATAAAAGTTCAGAGCCACCGTGACCTTCACTTCCACCGACAGATACGTCCTGCACATCAGCTGTGGACGCAGATCTCTGTGAAGCAGCTGGCAGATCTCTGCAACCACCTCCCTTCTGAAGCGCAGCCTCTTTACACAATGCGCCGCAGTCATGGTGAGATAGGACACCTGCTGCCGGTATTGCCTGAGTGGGTAAGGCCTACGTTGCCGACGCCTGATGGCCCCTCTGCGTCTAGGCATGGCTGGCCCTCTCACACAGCGTCTGCGAGCCCTTCGCACATAATGCTGCAACTGAGGGTTGGAACCCCATACAGCCCCCATAATAAACTTGCAAACAGTGAAATCACAATGATTCAAATGTCAAAGCTCTGGCCAGAAGCCAAAAATACCTCTCCTATGTTGTCCCAAATCAGTAAGCTCTGTTCCTTGGTCTCTGTCCAGAAATCCAAAGCAGTAAAGTCATTGCAGCAAAATGGCTGGGCTTTATAGGTCAGTGTAAGTGCCCTTTAATTAGCACTCCCCGAGGCCCACAGGGCCTCTGTTGCGTTCCACTTCACAGTTCTTAACAGCGCCACGCCCACATTGGGCGGGCGCCACTGAATTTCCGGTTTGGGGCGCACAAACAGCGTTGCACGACGAAATGATGTCATAAGCTGCGCGCGCAGCTGAGCAGGCGCAAACACTTTGCGCCGGCGCTAAATGTCTACTGAATTTGGGCGTAGGCGCAGATCGGCCTGCGCCCGGGCACTAAATGCCTAGCGCTGGAAATATACCCCTCTTATGGCGTTAACGGCTGGCGAACGCAACTGAATTTCTAGGCCAAGATTTGCTGAATGAAAGGAACCTTAAAGGATGCTGGAATTTCAGTTTGTGTGAAAGTGTATGTTAAAGTGTGGAGGTTTTCCTGACTACGAATCTTAAGAAGTTACAGTATTCCTTTTGTCTGAAAGTCTGTCTTTGAAAGAAAGTGTCTGTTGTGTTTGTTTTAGCTCTACCCACTTTTTGTGCATAGAGCTAAAAGCCGGTGAACCCTTTGTAGTCTTGTCTTGGATGTTGGAAGTTTTAAGAGTGTGTGGATGTGTTAAATATGTTCATTTCAATTTACGATTGTGCACCTAGAAGTGGGAGAAACTTTGTGATTTGCATTTTAAGTTAAAGACACTGCTGTGGATATATTTTGATTGGGATGGCTTGTACAGCAAACTGTAAATTAGAGGCAGTTTGTTTTACAAAAGATAAGCTTCAGCCCTGAAATTACGGTTGCCATGGTTTCTGATTGTGTCTGGTAGAAAATTAATCTGGACTTTTTGAAAGTACTTTGTTTTAATTGGATTACAAAAATTGCTATTGTTTGATTTTATTTTAAATTAATTTGAATGTTTACAAAGCACTGTCTTCTTAATTTGGTTACTGCAAGTCCAAGATGCTCACTTTCTAAGTTTTTGACAAGTAGCCTATGGTGAAATAAAGAGAGGAGGAAAGGTAAGATTCTGTCCCTTTTCTACTTTCAGTGTAGTGATGTCTGGAAAAAAAGCTGAGGGAAGCGCCTCCCTCTTTTTTCAAGTGGTACTGGTTAGTTTAAGATATTGTTTTGAATTAAATTGGAGTTGCTGAGGTTATTTAACCGATTAAAACCAGACTTTTATTAAGGCTATGGTGAAATTCTGGTTAGTGTAAATTGTGTGAAAGCCTCTAGTTCCAGACATGAGGCAATCACATCAATAATTGGTATTTTAAAAATTTCTGACCAATTTCAAGTATGTGTGACCAGAGGGAAGAAAGGGGAATGCTATTATTGTGTGTAGAGTTATTTCACAGAATGCTTATGGTGGTGTTATATTTTTACCTGCTGAACTGAATCGATCAGAATCTTTGCAAGTTTTAAAGGCACAAAGATTTTGCAAAAGTAACAGTTTTATTATTGATAAGTTTTTAAAATTTACTTGAGAGCTGCGAGAAGCTGTGTGATGCAAGCTGACATTGATTTGTGATGTTTGTGTTTGTCTTCTTTTGAAAAAAAGTTAACTCTTTTCACAAGCAGCTGTGAACTCCACAAACAGCTGTGAGTTTTGTAAACATTTTGGGCATTGTTAAATTGTGACAGAAAGGTATCAGGAATTGACGAATTAACCCATTGGGCTCGCAGGAAAGCCACAGCGGATTTCTTATTTTTTCTTTGAAGCAGGAGGTGGCATATGAGTGTTGATGGTGCAAGATTACCAAGAGGGGTTCTTTGATATAGAAATGACTTCAAGGTGTTACGGAGCTTGAACTTTGCTGGAAAAGTGCAGGGGGAGCTCCAGTAATGTTCAGAATTTAAGTTCTCATCTGCAGACATTGATGGATCTTGAATGCCCCAGCATGGTGACAAAATTGGACTTAAGGCCTTGCTTTTTAATGCTTGGAATTAACTATTTGGAGTCATGTGTTATCTTCAAAGACAGATTGCTAGAGAGAGAGAGAGAAGATAAAAGGCTTGCATCCAAACGTGATTGCATCTACTTTTGTCTTCTTTTGTTAAACCACAAGCCTGGACATAATTTGTGTGAGAAATTAGAATTGATTAGATAAATCGATATGAGTTGCTGCTCAAGAACTCAGGAAGGGAGATTTATCTGAAATTTAAGGGGATAATCAAATTTTATTTTTGAAAAGGTCCAGTCTACGTGGTTCCGTCTAAACTGGTTAACAAAGAAGTTTTTGGGAGGAGACTGTTGTGTTAAAAGTAACTAACATCCCTCATCTTGCAGACTGAATTGCAATCTGGTATATTTTGAGGAATAGAAGGTGCAATAAGAGGTTAAATGGTAATGATCATATTGTATTGGATAGTAAAGTTTCTCCAGGGCTCATGAATGAGATGAAATGGAAATAAATCTGTTGGTCCCTACGTTAATGGACAAGCAGGTTGAGGAGGTAACTCGGGAAAAATTCCTGAGCGACCACTGGGAAACTTTAAAGGAGGTACACCTGAGGGCCACCCACAACATTGGGAAGGCACATCAATACAACCAACTACACTTGGCTCCGAGTAAACCCCAGGAGTGGGAAGTAGGGAGCCAGGTAATGGTACAAAATTATGCGAGGGTGGGAGTCTTTGAACCCCTGTTCAAGGGACTGTATAATATTGTTGACAAAGCTAGTCCGATGGTATATGCGGTTCAGTTACCTACGAAAATTAAGTCATTTCATATTAACCAGAGGAATTTTTTTCAGCCCACTAGCAGGTCCAGAAGACAACAAGCCACGATTGGTGCAGGAGGGAGGGCTTTAGTTTCCTGGATCACTGGGCCTGCTTCTGGGGAAGGTGGGACTTGTACAAGTCGGATGGGTTGCACCTGAACCAGAACGGGACAAGTATCCTTGCGGTGAGGTTTGCTAGCACTGTTCGGGGGGGGTTTAAACTAAAATGGTAGGGGGTTGGGAACCTGAGCAGGGAGACAGAGGAAAGGGAAACAGGGATAAAAGCAAAAGATAGGAAGGAGAAAAACAAAAGTGGCAGTCAGAGAGATCAACGGTTTAAATCAAATGTGGGCACAGTAAATAATAATTCTAATAGGTCTAAGAGCATTAAAAAAACAAGCCTGAAGGCTTTGTGTCTTAATGCGAGGAGCATTTGTAATAAGGTGGACGAATTGGCTGCGCAAATAGAGGTAAACGAATATGATTTGGTTGGGATTATGGAAACGTGGCTCAAGGATGGCCAAGACTGGGAACTCAACATCCAGGGGTATTTGATATTCAGGAAAGTTAGGCAAAAAGGAAAGGGAGGTGGGGTAGCATTACTGGTTAAAGAAGGGACTAATACAATTGTAATGAAGGATATTAGCTCTGATGATGTGGAATCTGTATGGGTAGAACTGAGAAATACTAAGGAGAAAAAAACATTAGTGGGAGTGGTATATAGACCACCCAACAGTAAGGCAGAGGTTGGGGATGGCATTAAAAGGGAAATTAAAGAAGCGTGCAATAAGGGCACAGCAGTCATCATGGGTGGCTTTAATCTACATATAGATTGGGCCAACCAAATTAGTAACAATATTGTGGAGGAGGAATTCCTGGAGTGTTTACGGGATGGTTTCCTGGACCAATATGTCGAGGAACCAACCAGAGATCAGGCCATCTTAGATTGGGTATTATGTAACGAGAAAGGATTAATTAGCAATCTTGTTGTACGAGGCCCCTTGGGTCGGAGCGATCATAATATGATCGAATTCTTCATTAAGATGGAGAATGAAGTAGTTGACTCAGAGACTAGGGTCCTCAATTTAAATAAAGGAAACTATGATGGTCTGAGGAGCGAGTTGGGTAGGATTGATTGGGGAATGGCACTCAAAGGGTTGACGGTGGATAGGCAATGGCAAACATTCAAAGACCGAATGGATGAGCTTCAGAATTTGTTCATCCCAGTTTGGCATAAAAATAAAACAAAAAAGGGGACTCAACCGTGGCTAACAAGGGAAATTAGGGATAGCATAAGATCCAAGGAGAGGACATATAAATTGGCCAGAAAAAGCAATAATCCTGAGGATTGGGAGCAGTTTAGGACTCAACAAAGGAGGACAAAGGGATTAATTAAGAAAGGGAAAATAGAATATGAGAGTAAGCTAGCAAGGAACATAAAAACTGATTGTAAAAGCTTTTATAGAGAAAAAGATTCGTGAAGTCAAGCGTAGCTCCCTTGCAGTCATAATCAGGGGAATTTATAATGGGAAACAAAGAAATGGCAGACCAACTAAATTCATACTTTGGTTCTGTCTTCACAAAGGAGGGCACAAATAACCTCCCAGAGATGCCAGGGAACATAGGGTCTGATGAAAGGGTGGAACTGAAAGAAATCAGTATTTGTAGGGAAATGGTGTTAGGAAAATTGATGGGACTGAAGGCCGATAAATCCCCAGGGCCTGATAATCTACATCCCAGGGCACTTAAGGAAGTGGCCCTAGAAATAGTAGATGCATTGCTGGTCATCTTCCAGAACTCGATAGACTCTGGAACAATACCCATGGATTGGAGGGTAGCTAATGTTACCCCACTATTCAAAAAAGGTGGTAGAGAAAAAGCAGGGAATTATAGATCGGTAAGCCTGACATCGGTAGTGGGGAAAATGCTAGAGTCTATTATAAAAGATGTAATAGCAGAGCACTTGGAAAGCAGTGACAGGATCGGACAAAGTCAACATGGATTTACAAAAGGTAAATCATGCTTGACTAATCTACTGGAATTTTTTGAGGATGTAACTGGTAAAATAGATAAGGGAGAACCAGTGGATGTGGTGTATTTGGACTTTCAGAAGGCTTTCGATAAGGTCCCACATAAGGGATTAGCGTGCAAAATTAAGGCACATGGGATTGGGGGCAAGGTATTGACTTGGATAGAGAACTGGTTGACGGACAGAAAGCAAAGAGTTGGAATAAACGGGTCGTTTTCCGAGTGGCAGGCAGTGACTAGTGGGGTACCGCAAGGATCGGTCCTAGGACCCCAGCTGTTCACAATATATATTAATGATCTGGACGAGGGAATTGAATGTGATATCTCCAAATTTGCAGACGACACAAAGCTGGGTGGGAGGGTAAGCTGTGAGGAGGATGTCGTGAAACTCCAGTACGATTTGGACAGGTTGGGTGATTGGGCAGAAACATGGCAAATGCACTATAATGTGGATAAATGTGAGGTTATCCACTTTGGTGGCAAAAACAGGAAGGCAGATTATTATTTGAATGGCAATAGTTTGAGAGAAGGGGAAGTGCAAAGAGACCTGGGTGTTCTTGTGCACCAGTCGCTGAAGGTAAGCATGCAGGTGCAGTGGGCAGTTAAGAAGGCAAATGGTATGTTGGCCTTCGTAGCAAGAGCGTTCGATACAGGAACAAGAATGTCTTGCTACAGTTGTACAGGGCCTTGGTGAGACCGCACCTTGAGTATTGTGTGCAGTTTTGGTCGCCTTACCTGAGGAAGGACATTCTTGCCATGGAAGGAGTGCAGCGAAGATTCACCAGGCTGATACCTGGGATGGCAGGAATGACGTATGAGGAGAGATTGTGTCGATTGGGCTTATACTTACTGGAGTTTAGAAGATTGAGAGGGGATCTCATCGAAACCTATAAAATTCTGTCAGGCCTGGACAGACTAGATGCAGGAAGGATGTTTCTGATGGCTGGGGAGTCCAGAACCAGGGGTCATAGTCTAAGGATAAAGGGTAAGCCATTTAGGACTAAAATGAGGAGGAATTTCTTCACCCAGAGAGTGGTGAACCTGTGGAATTCTCTGCCACAGAGGGCGGTGGAGGCCAGTTCATTAAATATATTCAAGAAAGAGATGGATATATTTCTTAAAGCTAAAGGGATCAAGGGATATGGGGAGAAGGCAGGGACAGGGTATTGAATTTGGATGATCAGCCATGATCTCATTGAATGGCGGAGCAGGCTCGAAGGGCCGAATGGCCTACTCCTGCTCCTATCTTCTATGTTTCTATGTTTCTATGATTATGAGCATGATGAGCCGGATTTATCCTCTCCAGTGGGATGATGAAGAAGGGGTGGCCTAATGGGACACCCCCACCCAATGAGGTGCCCTTGCCTGAAGTGGCGCCTCCACAGGTACAGTATGATCCAAATGAAGGTGGACAGGGCATGGAAGCTGTAGAAACCTTCTCATCCCCAGGTCCTGAACCACCTCCCATCCACAGATGAGTTCAACAGACTCCTCCTACCTCACGGCATAGTAAAAGAAAGAAAAAGACACCCTTGAAGCATCGTCAGTGGTAGGAGTGGGATATTTTCCCAACGCAGAAAAAGAAAAGTAGGAAGCCCCATTTAGTTTGGCTTAAAAAAAAAATCAGTGATGAGAGCCTGAACTAATGGATGGACACAGGGTGCAAGGCTGGGAGTAACACTCTGTTTTTGTCCCTTATCCCCACAGGCAGGAAGATAAATAAAATGAAGGAATTATTTTGGCTATTGATCAGATTCTGCTCTATCTCGAAGATTCCACATCAGCCTATTCGGCATACTGGACCAAAACTAGTTACTCCCCCTATAATAGTTTGATTACAGTTGTCCCAGCAACACCACCCCGGGTCGCCTCTCAAAACATTACCCTTCAGTATATCAAGGGTGATGCCGAAACCGCGTGTTCAAGGACAGTACGGGTTACCACTTATGAGGTCCAGAAAGGTAGAGGGGTAGGCAGAAAATGCAAAGATCACCCCACCAGGCCAAGGGTGTGGTCCTTACAAGCAGAAACAGATGACCATTCAAGGTATTATCAGATAGGGAACCCTCGGGGGAATGTAGGAAGCCCGACCTAATCCCAAGGAACTGGATATACCCTGTTATGTTGGCCCCGATGGTGGAAAATTCATGAGGGAATTTACGGATGTGTAAGCCCAAGTGGACTGACAAATAGGTTCCAGCCGGATGATTTGGACGGCTTGTCCATGATTGAAAGGGATGTGACCAGTTGTACGATGTTTGTCCACAGTAGAGCCAAGGAATTCTATCAATGATATAGCAACGATGCCGGTATTAGCACCTATCATGTAAAGGGATGTGGTAATGGACGTGCGGTTATACATGCAGTAGAATTAAAAGTTCGACCAAAAACCCCTTCCCTATGAATAAAGCACAATCCTGGGAAGGACAACATACAACCCAGGTCACTTGCCCTAAACACACACCGGAACCGACAAATGGGTTAGTGGTAATCCCAGCTCGGATGATATTGTACCATGATGTGTATCATGATGTGGTGCCGGTGATACTGAATCTGACTGAGGTGGGACTACCGAACTGGTGCAAACCAGAGACAGTGCGGTTATATGGGGGGATGATGCAGGAGTTAATAGAGGGATTTTGGGAAAGAGCCAGCACAACACTGGTGGAGTCAGAATTAGAGCCGTTATATCATGTGGGCCCTAAGGAGGGTAATGGATTTAACAATAACTTTGGGGAAAATAGTACCGAGATCATTGAAGAAAACAATGCTGATTAGGGGATTAAACGGAACCATATCAGAAGGCAACAGGGTCTGATAAATGATGCAGCAACTGTTTTTAACACTGCAACCTCCCTAGTTAATAGTATTGATTTGGCAAATTTGGATCAATCCATAAAGGCAGTTAGAAATCATCTAAGGGAAATTTTGAATAAAATGAATGGTCTAGAACAGGAGGAATTGGAAGAGAGCCAAATTATGACCATTCATCTGCAGGATGTGTTTAAACATCTGGGGCTAGATTTTCAGTATAGACAGTTTTGGGGCGCTAAGCTTAGCGCCCGCCCGAAGTTATCGCCCGCCCCAAAGTAGCGCCCCGTTGCCGGAAATTCAGTGGCTTCGCCCTAAGAGGTTGGTGGAGCGCTAAAAGAGGCGTTCCACTAGTATCTTTAGGCGCTAAGCCGGCGGTGGAGAGCGCAACACCCGAGCTCGGGCGCAGCGCACGGCAGACACTCTGGTGCCAGTGAGCTCTTAAAGGGGAAGGGTGCATGTATTTTTTTCAAATGCAAAGTCTGGGGAGAAAAGAGGGGGGGGGGAGGAGGAGGAGGAGGAGGAGGAGGAGGAGGAGGAGGAGGAGGAGGAGGAGGAGGAGGAGGAGGAGGAGGAGGAGGAGGAGGAGGAGGAGGAGGAATAATGATTGGTGCCCGGAAACATAAATAGACCGTAGAACAACACACAGCTTACTTCCACACAACACATGCAGAGTGCCTTTTGTACGAGTGCCCTTTAATTTGCGCTCCCCAGGGTGTGTTGCGTTCCATTTTACAAACGCTCTGGACGCCAGGCGCACAATGGGGCGGTCCGACTGAAGTTTGGATTCGGGGCGGCCAAAGGGCGTTGCACGAGGATGTGACGTCATTTTCTGCGCGCGCATCCGGGCGGCCGCTAAACTTTGCGCCGGCGCTAACGGGCAACTTAATTTGGGGCGGGGCGCAAACTGCGCTGCGCCCAGGCGCTACACGCATAGCGCCCGAAAATCACTTCTCTTAAGGCGCTAACTGCTGGCGCAAGCAACTGAAAATCTAGCCCTTAGACCCCCATGCTAAAAAGATAAATCAAATTTTAATGGAGGATCGGAATGCCTCTAGTGGGGCCACATGAAATGATGTGCGTGTAATGTATGGTTCTTGATTAATGGAACAAGCCCGTGAAAACCTGCAGTGAATTGCTGAGGGGAAGCTACCTCGTGGCTGACTGATCGACATCTGAGGGCAATGTCCACTTATTAATTTACCATGAATATGTGTAAAGTCAGGGGGTTGGTACAGGTGTACCTGGTGAAACATGAATGCTATTTTAAGGAACAGAACAACATCACCCTGCTAGGAATGGTATTGTATTATCCCATTCTGCCCGAAAAGGCGACCCCAAATCCTCTGTTCCATGTGGAGAACATAGGAGTACGTCAGGGAGATCACTTAGTAAGGTATGACGAACCCCCAAAGTACGTGACCCGAGTGCATGAGCCCGCATGGGTGGGCCCCGATCTTACGGGGTGCACTCAAGCTCGGGATGCATTCATCGGCCCTTATTTTGATTGGGATGGGATAGAATGGAACTGCACCATGAAAGTGATTGCAGGACAGTATTTTCCTGTACGATCTGTGTATCGAGGGAAGAGTGAATATTGTGTCACCACTATGCACTGGAAATACCAGTACAGTAACAACCTGACTTGTCCTATTGCGGCGGGAACTTTTTGTTTTACCCCTGTCCGAACTGTGAGACTTGGGACGCTGGTTTTAAGAACATAAGAACATAAGAAATAGGAGCAGGAATAGGCCATTCGGCCCCTCAAGCCTGCTCCGCCATTTAATGAGATCATGGCTGATCCGATTTTGGCCTCAACTCCACTTTCCTGCCCGTTGCCCATAACCCTCAACTCCCCTGTTGCTCAAAAATCTGTCTATCTCACCTATGAAAATGTTCAATGACTCAGCTTCCGCAGCTCTCTGGGGTAAAGAATTCCAAAGATTCACGACCCTCTGAGAGACGAAATTCCTCCTCATCTCCGTCTTAAATGGGCAACCCCTTATTCTGAGACTATGCTCCCTCGATCTAGATTCCCTGACGAGGGCAAACATTCTCTCAGCATCTACCCTGTCCAACCCCCTCAGAATCTTATATGTTTCAATAAGATCACCTCTCATTCTTCTAAACTCCAATGAGTATAGGCCCAACCTGCTCAACCTTTCCTCATAAGACAATCTTTCCATCTCAGGAATCAACCTAGTGAATCTTCTCTGAACTGTCACCAATGCAAATATATCCCTCCTTAAATAAAGGGATCAAAACTGTACACAGTACTCTAGGTGTGGTCTCATCAGCACCCTATACAGTTGTAGCAAGACTTCCCTACTTATATACTCTATCCCCCTTGAAATAAAGGCCAACATTCCATTTGCCTTCCTAATTACTTGCTACACCTGCATGTTAACTTTTTGTGTTTTATGCACGAGGACACCCAAATCCCTCTTTACCACTGCATTCTGTCGTCTTTCTCCATTTAAATAATATTTTTCTTTTCTATTCTTCCTACCAAAGTGGATGACTTCACCTTTTCCCACATTATACTCCATCTGCCAAATTCTTGTCCACTCACTTCACCTATCTATATCCCTTTGCAGACTCTTTGGGGGCGATTTTGCCAGCCCTGGGGAAGCGAGTTTGGAGGCGGGACTGCCAGGAAAATGGCAGAAACTGAGGGCGGTTATCCATCCCACCCCCAACCCGCCTCCGTGCCACCTCCCCAGGAGGTGGGTACAGGTAGTTAACAGGCAGTTAAGTGGATTATCCCCATTTTTCCAATAGAAATGTGGGCTTCCCAACATCGGAAAACCCCGCTAGGGTCAGCGAGGCGAGCAGTGGGTCTGCAGAGGTCGGAGGGGTCCAAAAGTGCGCTGTGGAGGTGAGTGATGGGTACAAGTGTGGAGAGGTAAATATGTGAGGTGTGTGAAAAGTGTTAGAAAATGTTTGCTTACCTTTGTTTCTTCCTGCAGGCTTCAATCATTGGGGATCCGAAGGCTCCAGCATCTCCACGGCAGAGATGACAGAATGGCTGCTGCATTCTCTGATGCAACAGCCATCTGCTTTCTGCTCAGGAAATAGGTTTGGTGAGTCTTGCGTATAAGAACTCACCAAACAATAGAGAATGTCGGTGTTTGACAGCTTCTCAAAGCTGTCAAATGATGACAATTCATCTGTCAAAAATTTTTGACAGATGAAATGTCATATGCTGACATTCTCTGTCATTGGCTTTCCCTTAATTGGCCTGCTAAGCCCACTGGGCGGGCTTAACACGGTCAATCAAGGGAAAATAGCATGGGTTGGTCAGATGTCGCTGGAGGTGGGACTAAAACCCGACAAGCAGCAGTCCCGCTTCCATCACGGCTGCATTGACAATATCACCCCCTTTATGTCCTCCTCACAACTTGCTTTCCCACCTATCTTTGTATCGTCCACGAATTTGGCTATAATACACTTGCTTCCTTCATTCAAGTCATTAATATAGATTGAAAATAGTTGAGGCCTCAGCACTGATCCCTGTGGCACCCCACTAGTTACAGATTGCCATCCTGAAAATGACCCATTTATCCCAACTCTCTGTTTTCTGTTAGTTAGCCAATCCTCTATCCAATCTAATACATTACCCCAACACCATGAGCTCTTATCTTATGCAATAACCTCTTATGTGGCACCTTGTTGAATGCCTTTTGGAAATCCAAATATACTACATCTACTGGTTCCCCTTTATCCACCCTGCTTGTTACCTCCTTAAAGAACTCTAATAGATTTGTCAAACACGATTTCCCTTTCATAAAACAATGTTGACTCTGTTTGATTCTATTATGATTTTCTAAATGCCCTGCTATTACTTCCTTAATAATGGATTCGAACATTTTGCAAATGACAGATGTTAGGCTAACTGGCCTATAATTTCCTGCTTTCTGTCTCCCTCCTTTTTGAATAAGGTGTTACATTTGCGGTTTTCCAATCTGCAGGGACTTTCCAGATTCAAGGGAATTTTGGAAGATTACAACCAATGCATCCACTATCTCTGTAGCCACTTCTTTGGTGGCCCTAGGATGCAGGCCATCAAGTCCAGGGGACTTGTCAGCCTTTAGACCCATAAGTTTGCCTAGCACTTTTTCTCTAGTGATAGTGATTGTTTTAAGTTCCTCCCTCCCGTCTGCTCCTTGATTTTCTACTATTACTGGGATGTTTTTAGTGTCCTCTACTGTGAAGACAGATACAAAATATTTGTTCAATGCCTCTGCCATTTCCTTGTTTCCCATTATTATTTCCCCAGTCTCATCCTCTAAGGGACCAATGTTTATTTTAGCTACTCTCTTCCTTTTTATATACTTGTAGAAGCTCTTACTGTCAGTTTTTATATTTCTTGCTAGTTTACTCTCATAAGCTATTTTCTCCCTCTTTGTTATTTTTTTAAGTCATCCTTTGCTGATTTCCAAAATTTTGCCAATCTTCTGGCCTACCACTAATCTTTGCAACATTGTATGCCTTTTCTTTCAATTTGATACCATCCTTAACTTCCTTGGTTAGCCATGGTTGGTTCATCCTTCTCTTCAAGTCTTTCTTTCTCACTGAAATATATCTTTGTTGAGAGTCATGAAATATCTCTTTAAATGCCTGCCACTGCTTTTCTACCCACTTACCTTCTAATCTAATTTCCTAGTCCACTTTAGCCAAATCTCTCCTCATACCTTTGTAATTGCCTTTATTTAAGTTTAATACTCTAGTTTCAGACCCAAATTTCTCACCTTCAAACTGAATGTGGAATTCCATCATGTTATGATCACTCTTCCCTAGAGGATCCTTTATTATGAGATCATTAATTAATCCTGTTTCATTACACATTACCAGATCTAAAATAGCCTGTTTCCTGGTCAGTTCCACAATGTATTGTTCCAAGAAGCTGTCCCAAATATACTCTATGAACTCGTCCTCAAGGCTGCTTTTGCCAATTTGAGTTGTCCAATCAATATGAAGATTAAAATCACCCACGATTATTGCATTACCTTTCTTACAATCCCCCATTATTTCTGGCTTTATACTCTGTCCTATAGTGTAGCTACTGTTAGGGGGCCTATAGACTACTCCCACCAGTGCCTTCTTTCCCTTACTATTTCTTACCTCCACCCAAATTGATTCTACATCTGGAACTTCCGAACCAAGTTCATTTCTCACTATTGTATTGATCTCATCCTTTATTAACAGAGCTACCCCACCTCCTTTTCCTTTCTGTCTATCCTTCTGAAATTTTAAATACACCTGTCAAATTTTATTAAGTATTTATTCGCATAGGCAAGTAGATAGCTCTGTAGAAGATGAGTTAAAAGAACAATTACACCAGTATGTAACTCGATTCAGCTATGACATTCCACCTCTGCCAGAACACTTAGTAGAATTAATTAAATGCATTAGTCAGTCCCAAAAGCACGATTATACCCTGGCACAGAAAAAACGTGAACTCCGTAAAGCAAACCTTAAGGTCAGGGCAATTCGTTCTGGTGGGATATCGGTATGGCTATCGAGGTTCATCCATGGATAAGAATTATCTCCCACATTTAGGTCATTGTTCAGTTGGTAATTGTGTTTTACTTACTAACAATAACTTGTCAAGTCAACAGGAGATGCAAGCAGCAGGAGTGGGTTAAGCTGTTGCAGAAAACGCCGAAGGAAGAAGACAATGCCTACAAGTTGTAAGTGCCTGTGATCCTTGACTTGGGTGCACAGCCACTTGAGGGTGGACTTGTAAGAATAAGCTATTTGCTCTAAATTTTGCTGTAACTTGACCAAACTTAAAAGTTGACCAAATTTAATATACCTGCATGCTTTGAGAGGCTAAGAGGTTCCTGTGGGAACTTGTATGAAAAACTGTTCACAGATAAAGAAGACCTTGGACAGAAACTGAGACTTTCTGAAGATGTGAAGGCTGCCAACTGTCTTTAAACAGATAAGGAAACAGATCTTGAAAAGTTCTGTGGAGAAGAAGATGTTGAGCTGTGGAATCATTGCAAAAACAGAAACATCTTCAGACTTTGGAATGTAACTGGCTTTGAAGCCCATGGATGCTTAACAGACTATTGATAAGAGTAACTGAAAAATAACTAATGCTGTATAGTTAGGGAGACGTACGCAATGGGTGGGTTGCCAGGTTTTACGGTATAAAAGATACTGTTAAAAAACACTTGGGGCTGCAGCCGGGCAACTGGTCAGTTGTCAGAAATCATACGTCTAGTCATCGCCGAATTGACCAATCGCTGGTGTTAATACGTATGTGGTGTTTTGCTTATTATCGCTTGAGCTTAAATTATAGGGATAACTCTGTGTATGCTGAAGTATAATCGGGAATTGTTATACGCTACATAACTGTCGGATGCTTACTTGTAATCTCTTGCTGACTTTTAAGTAAAAGAAGTTTTCACAGATTCATTGGGTTTTGTGTTGTCTGTTCGACGGGTCTGAACTTTGGAAACTGTTGGACGGGGTGAGGGGCGATTCCGCACGTCTTACAGAGGAGGAGCAGGAGGAGGAACCTGAGGTGGAGATGTCATCAGCAGCGGTGCACATAGCTGCCTGGGAGGCCCAGGATGGCCTCATCATGGCCAGATTTACTTAACTTGCTCCAATGCTCCACTGCGGCCAAATGGCTGCCACGTGCTGCACTTATTTCTCCCCCCACCCCTAATGACATCATAAAGCATCCCTACAATGACCAAGCCTTTCATCTCACCCAAACCCCCAGTGCTCGAAATTAAGTAATGTCTCACCATTCACTTCAAGTGACAAGGCCACTTCCCAGCTAGCAGGCAAAAATGGACAAGGACGGAAAGTGGTGCAAGAAATACATTTTATGTGTGTCATCAAAATAACTGAAACTTAACACTAACATTTTTTCACACACCCATTTGCATCTACTTTTGTGTCATTTTTCTTTTCCGAGTGCTTCTCCAAGGTGCAACCCCTGTGGCTTCAGCAGAGGTACATAAGAACATAAGAACATAAGAAATAGGAGCAGGAATAGGCCATACGGCCCCTCGGGCCTGCTCCGCCATTCAATAGGATCATGGCTAATCTGAATCTAGACTCACGTCCACTTCCCTGCCCTCTCCCCGTAACCCCTAATTCCCTTATCTGCTAGGAAAATGTCTATCTCCATTTTAAATTTATTTAATGTTGCAGCTTCCACAGCTCTCTGGGGTAGCAAATTCCATAGATTTACTACCCTCTGAGTGAAGAAGTTTCTCCTCATCTCAGCTTTGAAAGGGCAGCCCCTTATTCTAAGGTTATGCCCGCTAGTTCTAGTCTCACCCATCAGTGGAAACATCCTCACCGCATCCACCCGATCAAGCCCCCTCACAATCTTATATGTTTCGATAAGATCGCCTCTCATTCTTCTGAACTCCAATGAGTAGAGTCCCAACCTACTCAACCTTTCCTCATACGTCAACCCCCTCATCTCTGGAATCAACCGAGTGAACCTTCTCTGAACCGCCTCAAGAGCAAGTATATCTTTTCTTAAATATGGAAACCAAAACTGCACGCAGTATTCCAGGTGTGGCCTCACCAATACCCTGTATAACTGCAGCAAGACTTCCCTGTTTTTATACTCCATCCCCCTTGCAATAAAAGCCAAGATTCCATTGACCTTCCTGATCACCTGCTGCACCTGCATACTAACTTTTTGTGTTTCATGCACCAGGACCCCCAGATCCCTTTGTACTGTTGCACTTCGCAGTTTCTCTTCATTTAGATAATAACTTGCCGTTTGATTTTTTCTGCCAAAGGCAGGCTGCTCACTTGATTGCTGCAACTCATTGACATTTTTGGCAGATGTCCTCTGGGTTTTGGAGCCTGTGATGGCTTTGCCCATGTCTGCTCCTCCTGCGACTGTGCCATCGTGATCTGAGAAAGCATCTGGGCTCTGACTGAGGAAGAGGCAATGGAGAAGTGTGAGCTTTGAGAAGAGTCACAACTTCCATGTACCCTCTCAACATCATTCCTCTCATGGGCCACCCGCACATCCCTACTAGCAAGGAGCTGGCGAGCACCCTGCTGTTCAGCAGTGGGGCGATGAATGCCCAAATCTATGCTTACATCCCTCCTCGAGAGGAGGTCTATGGGCACCTGCCATCTATTGTCCACAGCTAGCATGTGCTCATGTGACTGGCACATTTGCTGCTCCATGCAGGTGACCATCCTTTCTATAGAACAGCACATCGTCGTCATCACCTGCAACATGGTGGTGTTCATATTGGAGATGGACTCCTCCATTCTCTGAATATTTGCAGACAGCATGGCTGCAAAAGTTGCTAGAGCCTCCTGCAATTGTTGCTGCCCCTCCAAGATCATACTCTTTCTCGATGTCCCCCGAGGCTCAGCGTCTGCATGCAGCTGAGCAGAGCTGGGAGCGTCCTGCGCCCTCCAGCGAGGAGTCTCCACTGCTGTCCCTGTCTCCACCATCTGCTCTTGTTCACTTGTGACTTCTGAGACACCAGGTGACCACACTACTCTATTTTGCACAGGGCCCACCGAGGTGTGTGTATCTGCGCTGGTGCGGGCTGTGCTTGGATCTGCTGACGCTGCACCCTCAGAGGCTGAAGGATCCTCTGAGGAGTCGTCTTCCTCCTCTGGCTGGACAATGGGGGAGGTGAGGGGCACTTGATGGACCTGTGGGAGAGTAAAGAGATGAATTAGAAATGTTATATTATGAATGGATAACGATACCATTATCCACATGATGGCATTTCACTGGCTGCTGACATCAGTCACCATATGAGTGACTGCGGTATGCCATGTGGCTGTGTGAAATGTGATTCTGTCATCAGGTTGCTGCGATATTCCCCTCTCTCCATCTCCCACCGCCAGCATTTCCCCAACTCCTGATATCTCCAGAGCCCCCTCCACAGCTGGTGTTGGTTGGATGGCCGTCCAGTTCTCTTGCTCTCCCGCATTTTCTGGGCTCTTTTCTCCTGCAAGGAGGGAAAGAAGAGAAGTTTGAGTGAGAGTGATAGAATGAGTATAAGAAATGGATGGGTTACATCTGTAGAGGGTGACTATGAGGGAGTGGGGTGCCAATGCCAAATGGTCTCCTTCTGTGGTGTTACTTGCTATGATTTTATTAGGATGAGGGTGAGTGTGAGGTGTGGTTAGTCAGATGGGGATGTGAGTTTGTGCATAGAGAGAGAGGACATGCAAGGTATGTTGGTGTGAGGAATGATGTGCAGAAGTAGACTTCGGAAGACAGAGTGATGGGGATGTGGTGACAGGCACATCAGGATGAGAGTAAGTGTGGCATTGCATTCACCTTTCCTGACCTCATGAGATCATTGAATCATTTCCTGCACTGGATCCAGGCCCTGCTCACCACATCCCTGCTGCTGGTCTCCGCTGCTATATCCAGCCAGGCTCATTTGGCGTCTTATGGAGCTCTCCTGTGCCTATCTGCAGGGAACAGGACCTCCCTGTGTGCTCTCATCACCTCCACCTGTTGTATCTATGCTTTAATGCGTTCAATCAAGCATGTAGATGTGTCGAATTAAATCAGAGTCAGGCAGATAGGCTTCTAACTGTGATCTTTACTTTATTCCTAAAATGGCTGACTGCAGCTTTCCTGGGTAATTCCCATAATGCAATGCACATTACATTACCGTATTGACTGGTGTCAAACTCGCAATCAATACACGACATCCCCCTTTTCCTTGGAAACAAACTTGCAGTTTACAAACAGTTGCTTACAATAACACTGCATAACTTATTTGGTTTATAAACTTTTTACAAACTTGTGTCTTACCACACAACTAAATAATTCCCAGGTTTAAACATTTAACATCACCCATGCAGTTCTCGCACAGTTCATGTTGTGACATAATCAGACAGTCTTTGGGGTTTTCTTTTAACCCTTTGAGGTCTGGCTGTATTGGGTATGTCTGACATGTTGGTGTCAGTGGGTATTGCCTGTGTCAAAGTGGTATATGTCAGGGCCTATTATACTGCCCTCAGTCCCTTGTGTTTTGTCCTGCTCATGGAGTGTCTCCTTTGGTCCATTGGTTCTATATTTCTTCACAAACGTAGTGTTTCTCGAGTAGCATGCTCCTTCTGGAGATTCCACTACTACTTGACTCCCTGTTTTACTCAAAACTTTGTGCGGTGTGGCATTAAAAGGAGTGGTGAACTTGTCCACTTTGTCCTGCCATACCAGCACCGTGTCGCCAACTTCCACCTCTGAGTATTGTGTTCTCCACTGTTCATCTGTGTACAGTTTGGACTTGCCTTTTTGTTCTGCGTCCCAGTCACGTACTTCCATGTCTGCGCGCGACTCTGTGATGTCTGGCAGCTTTCCTCTCATTTTCCGTTTAAAGAGCAGCTCTTCCGGGCTCTTTCCTGTCGTGGCATGGTCAATGCTCCTGTACATAGTCACATATTTTCTAAGTTCACGTTTCCAATCCAGTCCTTCTGACTGAGCAATTCTGATTCTCTTCATCAGCGATGCATTCTGGCGCTCGACTTCTCCGTTAGCCTGAGCCCATTTTGCTGTCGTTTTCAGATGTTTAATCCCGTTGTTTTCACAGTATTCTTTGAATAATTCAGATCTGAATTGGGGACCATTATCAGATTTGCAGGTGATTGGCAAACCATGACGGCTGAAGATTGACTCTAAACTATCAATAACCTTCTCTGTTGTTGTGGAGGTCATGATGTCGTATTCATAGTAGCGACTATAATAATCAACTACCACAAGAATGGAGTGGTTGGATGGCAAGGGTCCCAGTAAGTCTATAGCTACATCCTGCCAGGGGCCCTCCGGTAATGGTGTTGGTCTCAACGGTTCAGGTGGGTCGGGTCTGGCTACTATCTGACAGCCGTGGCACGCTTTACAGTGTTTTTCAGCTGTCTTGTCCATGCCAGGCCACCAAACCTTGGTTCTGAGATGTTGCTTTATTCTTCATGTGCTAACACCAGGGCTCGTGCGTGTAACACTGTGGGTAGCACGATGCGTGTTCCCCGAAAAACTAGGTACCCCACTACGCACAGCTCATTTGCAATTGCTGCATAAGCTTTGCAGTTCTCAAAATGTCCGTTTGTGATTGCCTTCCGTACCTCAATCAGCTCTGGGTCGGTAGCAGAGGCTTCCTCCACCTCTCTAGTAGTGAGTGCTTTTGGTGTCGCACTCACAGCTACAAATCTCACATATTCATCTGAGCCATGAGAATGTCTCTCCTGTTTTGCTGTCTCCCCCAGCGATCGTGACAGTGGCTCTGCAATGTTTTGCTTGCCTGGAATGTGTACCACCTTAAAATCATACGGCTGTAATCTAAGTACCCATCTCTCTATACGGACACAGGGTTTAGAGTGTGGGCCATATATCACTTGTAATGGCTTATGGTCAGTTACCAAGTTAAATTTTTGGCCACACACATATGGATGCAGCCTCTCACAAGCCCATACAAGAGCTAAGGCCTCTCTCTCTGTTTGAGAGTATTTCCTCTCACAGTCTGTTAAGCTACGACTTACATAGCATATTGACACCTCTTGTCCCTGTTGGTCCTGAACTAGTACTGCGCCTAAACCTACAGGACTGGCGTCTGCTATCACCTTGGTTGGTGCGTCCTTATCAAAATATGCTAAAGTGCCGGCTCTGGCCAACTCTTCGTTGAGTGCACTGAATGACTGTCTCTGTTGTGATCCAAATTTAAATGGTGTGTCTTTTCTCGTCAGGTGTCGCAGTGGCTCTGATAGCATTGCAAACTGCGGGATGAATCTGCTACTGTACCCAACGAGTCCCAAGAAACTACGCACCTCTGTAGCATTCTCTGGTTCTCGAGCTTCTGCCACCGCTCGCACTCTCTCTGCTGTTGGTCCGATGCCCTTTTCAGACAACAGGATTCCCATGAAAATCAATCGGTCCATGTTGAATTGGCACTTCTCTGAGTTTAGTGTCAGTCCACTTTCCATTAGTCTGGTCATGACAGCGTGCAGGCATCTGTCGTGCGTTTCCTGGTCGTGTGCATGCACGATAATGTCGTCTGAGATGTTTTCAACACCCTCTATTCCAGCTAAGGCATTAGCTATCTCGTGCTGATATTGCTCACTAGCTGAGGATACACCGAATATCAGCCTCTTGTACCTGTACACTCCGTTATGTACTGCAAACGTTGTGATTTCTCGTGACTCAGGGGTCAGTTCTAGCTGGTGATAACCCCATTTCAGGTCTAGCTTACTAAACACCATCGAGCCATTCATACCTTGGAGTATCTCATCAACGGTGGGGATTGGACATCGTTCCCTCACTATTGCCTGGTTTGCTCGTCTCATGTCTAGGCATAACCTTACATCATTATCCGCTTTTGGTACAATAACCACAGGATTTACCCATGGGGTGGGACCAGTTACAGGTTTGATAATGTCCATGTCACTCAATTGTTTTATTTTGGCCTCTACTGCCCCCCTTAAGTTGAATGGTATATGCCTGAGTGGCTGGGCCACAGGCTTCACTTGTGGGTCGATATACAAACTGATCTGTTTTGTGTTCAGCCTTCCGACTCCCTGGAACACCTTTGGATACCGCTGTTCTAGTAGCTGTCTTACATCTACCACAGCTGAGACATCTGCGCCTATTTTTAAAACTCCCAGTTTCATGGCTGTCTCCCTTCCTAGCAACGGTTCTGTAGTGTATGTACCCGTCTACCTTTAAGGGAACTATTGTATGTAACCGTTCACCTTTAAGAGAACTATTTTAGGGGGGCACTACTTTGTTTGGCTTCTGTATACTGTAATACCGACGGTGACCACACCAGTATATAAGTGTTGTGTCAGGATTTATTGGGCAGATTCGCCCTGACCTTCGAATAGTAAAGTCCTGTTTTAAGTTACTCTGGTAGTCTGTGTATTAATTAACTAAACAACTCACAGACTTTACAGTGGCGACGAGTCCGATCGTACCCTGCGGCAACAATACTTCTGAAGCAGTTAACGAGCGTCGAGAAGAGGCAACCGCCCTCGTCATTCTGCTGGGAGAAAACTCGAGTCTGCAGAGCTGGAAAGGAGGAAGAATTCAGAGACAAAGACTTCCATCAGCAACAGGCACTGACTGTCCCTTCTGCCACGGTGAGGAGTGAGCCGATCAGCACGAGAAGCAAGCCGGCCACGGTGACTGTGAGTAAGGGAAAAGTAAAAAGAATAACCAGAGGATAAGGGCGGTGCACTCGACCACGGTAAAGGGGGAAAGGAGCCGGACAGAAGTCGGGCCCAGAGGCGCTGAGGCTGGGGCAGCGTGGAGCAAGGAAGCCGCGGTACAGATAGGCTGGGGGACGCAACGGCGTCGTGAGACAGCTAGACCGCAACCGGCGAAAAAGGCCGGGCAGCGACCGAAGCCACGAAGCACTGCGACCGGGAACGTAGGCGTGGGAAGAGATAAACTCAGCCGCAGCCGGGGAGGGAAGCACCGGACTGCGAGAGGGCTGGGAGGCGCGATTGGGAGCCGAGCGAGCGGGAGAGGCAGAGCCGACCAAGGGAGACTGAGCGAGAGCCAATCCAGCGGCTGAAACTGTTCTCCGTCAACGGGGTGTACCCAGCGCCGGTTGCCCTGCCGAGAAAAGGGAAAGCACTGAAGCCGACGCGCAGGCTGTGAACCTGAAAGCCAGCGGCCGTCGCCCGTGGGGAAAGTGTACCCCTCCCGCCAGGGAAGAAACGCGGGAAGCCGCCATTAGGCGGGGAAGAAGACAGAAGCGGGAAACCGCCATTGAAGTGGGCGGGGAGAGAAGATAAGCGCAGGAAACCGCCATTTACGCGGGAACAGCCATCTTGAAAAAAAAAAAAAAAATTTTAAAGAAATAATTCGTGGTGTTTATCAGGAAGAGAGGAAGATGCCTAAGCATGGTAACATCAACGATTTTAATTCCAAGGTAGAAGACTGGGCCACATATGTGGAACGCATGGAGATCTATTGTGAGGCCAATAAAATAGAAGAAGATGACAAAGCTATAACCTTGCTAAACTCGATGGGCGCGAAGACATACGGGCTCTTGAAGCATCTACTATCACCAGCTAAACCGGCGGATCAGACTTTCGATGATATTGTGGCTGTTCTGAAGGATCACTTGAACCCCACACCGTTGATGTTGGCGGAACGATTCAAATTCTATGCGAGAACGCAACGGAAAGACGAAAGCAACGCGGAATACTTGGTCGAACTGCGTAGACTAGCGAAATACTGCCAGTTTGGAGGGAATCTGACAGAGGCATTGCGAGACAAGTTCGTGTGCGGATTGGGAAAGGAAGGAACGCAAAAGCGACTACTCGAAGAGAATGACCTTACACTTGACAGGGCTGTCCTTATTGCAGCATCGCGCAAAGCCGCAGCGAAGGGAACTGCGGAAATGCAGCTAAAGACAGCGGCACTCAGTGTGGATCAAATTACCTCGACAACAACAAAATGCTATCGTTGTGGGAAGACAACACACGACCAGAACCAATGCTGGTTTAAGAACCAGGAATGTAGGATATGTGGCAAACTGGGTCACATAGCTAAGGTATGCCGGTCAGGGAAGAAGACCAACAACCAAAGGACCAACAACCAAAGGAAGCCATCACAGGAAAAGTACAACAAGGTACACAAGGTGGCTGAGAAGAGTTCAGACGAACAGAATTCGGACTCAGACCCAAACGGCCAGGAGCTGGGTAGTCTGAGAATTCACAATGTGAGTAAGAAAGCTGACCTACAAACTATCTGGGTCATGCTAAAAATAGCTGGAGTCCAAGTGAAAATGGCGTTGGACACTGGATCAGCTCTATCAGTCATAAATCAAAGGGATTACCACC
Source organism: Somniosus microcephalus (assembly GCF_052327205.1). Classification (NCBI taxonomy): domain Eukaryota; kingdom Metazoa; phylum Chordata; class Chondrichthyes; order Squaliformes; family Somniosidae; genus Somniosus; species Somniosus microcephalus. Next base: position 117,202,369 of record NC_140999.1, on the reverse strand, counting down.
GGCTATTCTCACATATACCCTTAAGAGATACCAAGTTCGTATTGCAGACATACACGGGGCATAAAGTATACCCCATGGGAAAGATAAGAGTCAAGGTGAGAGATAGGGGTAAAGAACACCCAAGAATGAACTTATACGTACTACCTGAGGGAGGACCACCACTTCTAGGACGGGAGTGGATCAAGAAAATAGACATGGAATGGAACTATCTAAAAGCCATAATGAGTGAGGGCTCGGTGCAGACAATCAGCTCAGATTCTGAATCGGATGACGATAAGACCAACCCAAATGTGAAAGACAAGGCTAAAATGGACTTGCCGACTAAGGTTGGAAAAACGAAGGCATGCAGAAAGGCTTATGCTCCAGAGAAGAACAAAGTTTCAGAACAGATCTCCACCGAACAACGACAACATAGTTTGACAGAGAATTCTGAGTCTGTTCAGTTTAAGGACATATCCATGACGGAAGAACACCGAGCTCGGACTCAACTTTATTTCAAATTACGACAACAATTAGAACAATTGAGTTACCGTCTCGTACAAGAGATGAAAACAATGAAAAGGTTCGATGACACCGAATGGGAGAATCTGGAAAGACAACAGAAGCAGCTAGCTCAAGCAGAGAGCGACCATAGAGCCATCGTGACTAATCACCGATCACATCTCCCTTATGATGTTCAGGAGTTAGAATATTTGCAGAAAGATGCAAATGAAGAGGAATCTTCAGGAAGCCAGGATTTTATTCCAGTTCTTCTCTACGACTCCTTACAAGCAGAGTTTGAGAAGTTGAAGGAACAGTATGAACAGGCCCAGGCTACAATCCTGGAGGGGGTTAACTCAGCAACCTCCGAAAAGCTAGTTTCAGTGGAAGCATATGAGCAACTAAAGGTTGAACATGAGCAAGAAGTCCAAAGGCTGCAGGAAATTCTTGATGAGCTCAAGGCCAAGACAGACTCATCGGTAGAAGTTCCATCCATAGATGAGAAATTAGAGGTGAAAGACATGGCAGAACATGAAAGTCAAGATGTCCAAGAACTCATAAAAATATTGAAGGAAACCCAAGACAAATATGAGGCGGCAATGACCGAGGTTCAACAACTTGAAGAACAGATTCAACTGGGAATCCTTTCAGTGAAAGAAAAGGCAACTGTAAGAAACACAGAGACTGTAAGAATGGCCCCTGAACATGAGCTAGAGAGCATCAAGGCGCAACTTCTCCGAGCGCTTAAAGCCAAAGTACAAGAGGAAAAAAAGGTGAAAGCATTGGAGGAAAAGGTGGATGAAATGGAGAAGACTCTGATCCACAGGGTCCCCGTGGAAGAGTTAACGGTCAGCCAACTCCTTCATATGCTGAGAGACAAGACTCTGCAATGGGAACCATTTGAACACGAGCTTCAATCTTCAAAGGGAAGGGGTTCGGAGCTCTCAAAAGTTTGGGGAATAGTTGAGGTTGCAACACAGATTTTACGGGGCTGCCGAAAGTACGCTGAATCACGTCAATGTGAACTACAGAATGTTGAAACAGCTGCTCCAGTAGAAGGATTGAATAGCCCGATCAATCAATCCCCGATGGAAGGGGAAGTGTTGGAATCACAAATGAGGTCATTAGTGAAGGATTGGCAGGAAACCCAGGAAGAGCGGGATGAATATGAACGCATGAAGAAGTCTCTTCAGGAAAGATGTCTAGTGAGGGAACAACAGTCGGCTAACGTCCAGTTGGGTAAGGAAGAAGTAGCAGGCCCCCTCGCTAGACTAGCTCAGGACGACACCGAATATTACCATGACTTGTTGAGTGACACGGAATATTACGATGACTTGGTCTGCCCAGCTTGTGATGAAAACTCCCAAAGTGCAGAAATCAGGATGAAGCACTTAAAGTCTAAGGAACATAGGGAGATGGTGGCGCTACAGCTGGCAGCGGATAAGGGAGCCCCGAGAGTCTCCAAGAAGCAGAAAAGAAAAAGACGAAGCAGAAGACGATAACCATCTAAATCATTATCACTTCTATCAGATCATGCACGTGGGCCCTACGAAGGGGGCCAAATCAGTTGGGAAGTGGGAAAAATTACCAAGGCAGTCCAGCTGTTTGTAAAAGTCAGCACTGCTGGTTCAGCAGGACGGAAGTTCAAGCTGTTAAGCCAAGGGAAAGACTATTGGATGAGTCACGCTAGAAATGTGAACCGGCTACACCACAGAGATGTTGTTCGGACCGAGTCAAGACCAGAGACTGAATCTGTGAACTGTTCCCGCGGAGACTGAATCTGTGAACTGTTTCCCACAGAGACTATATCTGTGAATTGTTTTACATGAAGTTGATTATATGTTATGTTTAATGGGGAATAAGTATGTTGTAAGCTAAAAAGGGAGGATTGTAGTGTATGTACCCGTCTACCTTTAAGGGAACTATTGTATGTAACCGTTCACCTTTAAGAGAACTATTTTAGGGGGGCACTACTTTGTTTGGCTTCTGTATACTGTAATACCGACGGTGACCACACCAGTATATAAGTGTTGTGTCAGGATTTATTGGGCAGATTCGCCCTGACCTTCGAATAGTAAAGTCCTGTTTTAAGTTACTCTGGTAGTCTGTGTATTAATTAACTAAACAACTCACAGACTTTACAGGTTCTCCATGGCTTTTAACCACAATGAACTCCGCCTGCTCAGTTCTCTTATCTATTGTAATCCCACATGTGAATATACCTTTAACTGACAGTGGTCGGCTAGAAGCATAAGAGACTAACTTTCTCTCTGTCTTAGGGACATGTGACTGACACTTAATGTGTTCTGACTTTAATCCTTCCCATGTATTCTCATCTATCACATTACTAGTTGCACCCGTAACTATGTAACACGATGAACAGTATCTGTCTCTGCCTTCTCTGTACATGACATGGCTGACATCTGCTCCTCGACGTTTTCACATTGTGAGGCCAATTGTAACATGCGGGCGAGCGTTAGATCATGCACTTCCTCTAGCAATTTCCTCCGCACATAGGCTGACGTGCACCTACTCAGGATAGCGTCTCTTATTTGATTATCTGCATCCCCCCCAAAAGCACAGTCTTTAGCAGCCTGCCGCAAGCGAGTAGCAAATTGTTGCACAGTCTCACCTGCCTTCTGGGACAACTTATGAAAAGTCTGTCTAGCAAAAGCTGCATTGACCTGGGGCACGAAGTAGTGATTCAAAGCACTAACCGCCGCCATGTCGTCTGCTGCTTCTCCTGTGTCCAGTAGAGTCGAAAAGATATCCTGGACATCTGGTCCTGCTAGGTGTAGAAGTAGAGCTCTTCTCCTCTGCTTTGTGGCAGCTGTAGAGGTATCGTCGATAATGAGTCCTTTGCCGTCGGCATAAAGCTCAAAAGACATTAACCACCTCGTCCATCTTGGACCCAATGTGGCTGGCTCGGCGAAACATGCAAAATTTTGAATGCCGGTCTTCTCCATCCTCGCTAACTAAAACTTGGGCATCTACCTATTTAAAATGATTCCTTTCGTTATCCTCATCGCCAATGTTGTATCTGTTAGATCCGTGATTCTGAGAGTATGAAGTTTTCAATAACCACACGGATGCTGTAACAACAATAAACAGGTATTTACTGGAGGAGGGTAGTCTCAAGACTGGGGGTACAGAGGCATGCGCAAGGCTTATATACAGGTGTGGTCACTGCCGGTACTACAGTATACAGGAGCTGTAAAAGTAGTTCTGTCTTAAAGGTACATACACTACAATTCCTCCCCTTTTAGATTAGTAGTACCCCTAATATTCAAATAACAATTAACACTTTAACATGTACACTAAACAACAATAGTCCATTTATAGATTCAGTCTTTGGGGTGGCTTCCTGACCCTTTCGGGATAGCGCCTTTCCTGAGGTTCTTGTTCTTGGTGCAGAGGCGATTCTGGCCCCTTTTCATCGGGTAGTTCATCGGGTTCCACTGCTACTGGTTCTGAGGTAGATGCTACCGGTATGTCGGGTTCATCCCCAGGTACTCGAGACATGGGGTTGACTCGTTCCTGTGACGCTAAGATCTGATCGACATGGCATCTCACAATGTTCTCCCCGACATCCACTGTGTACATTAATGGCCCCTGCCTTGTGCATATCGTTCCGGGTTGCCATTTCTCTGTTCGGTCGTCACGGGACAAGACTGGTTGACCTACATTGAAGCTCCTTGTCGGCTTCTCATTGATGTGCTGGAATTGTTTGTCCTCAACATTTCTTTGCACATTTGGTCTGAGCAAGTCCAGACGAGATCTCAACCTTTGGTTAAAGAACATCATGGCCGGGGTCTGGTTGGTAACTGCATGTGTCGCGTTTCGGTAGGCTAATAAGAAATTGTCCACCGTATGCTGTAGTGGAATTTCATCGTCGCACATGGCCTTTATCGCCTTCTTAAAGGTTTGTACGAACCTCTCAGCCAATCCATTTGTGGCTGGATGATACAGGGCGGATGTGTAATGTCTTACCCCATTCCTTCTCATAAATTTTTGAAAATCTTCGGACACAAACTGTGGTCCATTATCAGAGCAAATCTGCTCTGGCAAACCGTTTCTGGCAAATATGGTCCGTAGGACGGCAATTGTTTTCTCTGTAGTGGTTGAGGACATTTTTATCACCTCAGGCCACTTCGAATGAGCATCCACTGCTATTAAGAACATTGAGTCCATGAATGGACCAGCGAAATCAATATGCACCCGTTGCCATGGAGAGCAGGGCCACTCCCATGTGTGTAGAGGGGCATGTGGTGGTGCATTTTGGACCTTCTGGCATCCTGAGCAGCTCTTGGTTAGGTCTTCGATTTGTTGATCGATTCCCGGCCACCACACATAAGCCCTAGCAAGGTTTTTCATTTTCACTCCCCCCAGATGACCTTCATGCAGCTCATTTAGCACTCTCTCCCTTAACTTGGGTGGAATCACCACTCTGGATCCACACATCACTGTCCCCTGGCATACTGACAGCTGTTCTCTTCTGGATGAGAATGCTGGCAACAGTGAGTCGCCATGTGTTGGCCATCCCCTCACCGTCAAATCATATACCCGACACAGCGTCGGATCATTGCAGGTCTCCTTCTCTATATCCGCGTTCGTTACTGGCAACCATTCAATTATTGACGAATAAAATATCTCGATAGGGTCCACTGCTGGTGCTTCCTCCACAGTAGGCAGTGGCAGGCGCGATAGCCCATCAGCGTTCCCATGCTGTTTCGTGCCTTTATATTCTATATCATATTGAGTCGCCCCTAGAAACAGGGACCATCTTTGTAACCGTTGTGCAGTCATCAATGGAACACCCTTCTTAGGATTAAAGATGGAGACAAGTGGTTGGTGGTCAGTCAGCAAGGTGAACTTCTGCCCATGCAGATAGTGGTTGAATTTTTTTACTCCCCATACTAGGCTGAGGGCCTCCCTGTCAATCTGGGCGTGGTCGCGCTCGGCTGAGGTTAGTGACTGAGACGCAAAGGCTACTGGCCTCTCCAACCCGTCTGGGAATTTGTGTGACAGCACCGCTCCAATACCATAGGGTGATGCATCACATGCCAAACGAATTGGTAGTGCTGGGTTGAAATGGGCCAACACCTCTTTTGATGTGATCAATTCTTTACACTTCTGGAAAGCTCATCTATGTTACTCATTCCACATCCATGGTACCCCTGTTTGCAGTAGGGTGTTCAGTGGGTATAATACCGTGGACAAATTTGGTAAGAACTTGTGGAAGTAGTTTACCAGCCCGAGGAACGACCTCAGTTGTGACACATTTTCTGGTGCTGGAGCCTTGACTACTGCCTCAATCTTTTCAGGGGACTTATGTAACCCCTCTTCATCGATGACATGGCCACAATACGAGATCTGTTTCTGGAAAAACTCGCACTTGTGGCGATTAGCTCGTAGCCCATACTCCTTTAATCTGGTGAGCACCTTCTCCAAGTTGGCGAGGTGATCACTTTCATTTTCGCCCGTGACCAGGATGTCGTCCAAATAACACTGGGTCCCTGGAATCCCTTGCAGGACTTGATCCATTGCCCTTTGCCAGATAGCCGGAGCCGAGGCTACCCCGAACACCAGCCGGTTGTATTGATAGTGACCTTTATGAGTGTTAATCGTAACGTATTGTTGCGAAGCTTCTTCTACCTCCATTTGCAAGTACGCCTGGGCTAGATAAATTTTGGTGAAGCGTTTACCTCCAGATAGCAAGGCGAAAATATCCTCAATTCGTGGAAGCAGATATTATACCGTGTGAAGGACTGGTTTCACTGTCACCTTAAAATCCCCACAGATGCGGACCTTCATTGGTTCCCCAGGCGTATTACTCAACGACCTCTTCATTACAGGAATGATGGATGTAGCCCACTCGCTCCAGTCCACTTTGGACAGTACTCCTGAACGTTCCAACCCTTCCAGCTCTGCTTCGACAGCTGGTCTGATTGCATAAGGCACTGGTCTGGCCTTAAGAAACTTTGGGCTTGCATTTTCCTCTATTTTAATCGTTGCTGTTATGCCTTTTAGTGTTACGAGTCCCTCCTGGAACACTTCTTTTGCGTCAGTTAACATTTTTGACAGTCGTCCAGGTGTGACGTCATCATCCTTTTTGGCCTCAACCTTCAGTGCCTGTATGGCATGCCAATCTAATTGTATCTTCTGGATCCATTCACGTCCTAGCAGTGGTGGTCCTCCATCTGGCAATACATATATATCCATTTTAGGTATTTCCTGGCGGTTATATATCACTTTCACCCTTATTTTTCCTTTGGGGTAGACTTTTGCCCCGTTTACGTCTTCAAGACAATCTCTGTAGCTTTCAAGGGTATATGTGAAAATAGCCACTTGTCGTCCCTTTGGTTTATGACTGTTAGGGCTGATCCTGTGTCCAATTCCATTTTCACTTGGACTCTGTCTATCTTGAGTGTAACCCAGATAGTCTGGTGATCCTCCATTTTGTTTACCTTATGTAGTTTCAGACAACCCAGCTCCTTGCTTCCGGAGTCTCTGTCACTTTTCTGTTCATCTGAACCACTGTCCATCACCTGGTGTACCTTTTTGTACTTCTCCTGTGGAGATTTCTTACTGTTGGTTTTCTTCCCAGACCTGCAGACTCTTGCTATGTGTCCTGCTTTTCCATACTGTCTGCACACTTGGTCCTTGAACCAACAATCCTTCTGGTCATGTGTTGTTCTGCCGCAGCGATAGCACTTCCCTGTTCCATAGGACATTTCATTTGTGCCATATTCTTGCGGTCTCCGTTTTATCTCTGCAGCGCCCCTTGCGGCTGCTTCGTGTGATACTGCCATACTGAAAGCCTTGTCCAGCGTAAGATCCTTTTCTGATAGAAGCCGTTTCTGGGTTCCTTCACTTTGCAGCCCACACACAAACTTGTCCCTTAACGTATCTGCTAGTCCCGCTCCAAACTGGCAGTGTTTCGATAGCTTGCGCAGTTCCGTTAGGTACTCAGCATTGCTTTCGTCTTTGTGTTGGTTCCTTTTATGGAACTTAAATCGTTCTGCTATCAGCAGCGGTGTGGGGTTTAAGTGGTCCTGTAGGATTTCTACTATGCTTTCGAAATTCTTGTTCACCGGCTTCTCTGGGGTTATTAGATTTCGGAGTAACCCATATGTTTTTGCACCCATGGAATTTAACAAAACCAGTGCTTTCCTAGCATCTGGCACTTCATTCGCCCTGCAGTGCACCTCAATACGTTCCACATATGTCGCCCAATCTTCGACTTCATTGTCGAACGTAGAGATACTGCCACTCTTCGGCATCCCTGGATGTGATTTAACTGTCAAAAATGGCGTCTCCCGCGCTTCCCCTTCTTCTCCGCTGGCACAAAATGGCGTCTCCCGCACTTTCCTTCCTTCCCGCGCTCGCCCTTCTTCTCTGCTGTGGCTTCTAAAAATGGCGTCTCCCGCACTCTTCCTTCTTCTCCGCGGCTCAACGGCGTCTCCCGCTCTCTCCCTTCTTCTCCCCGCGGACACTGTTCAGCCCTTGAGCCCTGGCTGTGCTCTGCGCGTTCTTTTTTTTTTCTCGACGCCGCTCGGTTTTCAACCCCCGGCTGCGCCCTGTGCGCTTCACCCTCAGTCTTACCCCATCAACGCTGCTCGGCTTTCTCTCCGCCATCGGTCGGCTCCAGCCGCCGCTGTCCGGGAAGGGTCTGTGCTGGACCTGTCGTCAGTCTCTTGCTGATCGTCGTGACTGGGGAACCAAGCCCGGCTCTCCACAGCCTCCCCTGCGATGTTCACTCTCTGCCGGACGACTGGGCCGTTGCTCGTGGTCGACGCCCGTGTTCCTGGCCTCGACTTTCTTGCACCGCCCTCCCGGAGCGAATCCTCGAAGGGAAATGCAGAGTTGCAGGTAGATTCGAATCGACACTCGTCGCCACCGTTAGATCCGTGATTCTGAGAGTATGATGTTTTTCAATAACCACACAGATGCTGTAACTTAACAATAAACAGGTATTTACTGGAGGAGGGTAGTCTCAAGACTGGGGGTACAGAGGCATGCGCAAGGCTTATATACAGGTGTGGTCACTGCCGGTACTACAGTATACAGGAGCTGTAAAAGTAGTTCTGTCTTAAAGGTACATACACTACAGTATCTATGCTTTAATGCATTCAATCAAGCATGTAGATACGTCGAATTAAATCAGAGTCAGGCAGACAGGCTTCTAACTGTGATCTTTACTTTATTCCTAAAATGGCTGACTGCAGCTTTCCAGGGTAATTCCCATAATGCAATGCACATTACATTACCGTATTTAATGGTGTCAAACTCGCACATTACATTACCGTATTGACTGGTGTCAAACTCGCAATCAATACATGACACCACCAGAGTATGCAGGGATGCATCAAAAAACCGTGGTGCAGCCCTCTGCCTTTGGCTATCCATCATTGCTGGTTTAGAACAGTACTCGGCCCTTTGCATTCAGCTTCCACACTCCTTCAGCAACCTTCAAATGAGTTGAGTGCAAAGCTGCTTTAAATATCGGTGCTGGAAACGAGTCATTGATGACGTCATCAGACCCGCTCCATTTAATTGGGCCATTGAGTTAAAGTCGCCCTGAAGAACGCGCTGAGCAGAGCATCGCGTTGCCGACCCACTACACAACCCGCACACACCTGACCCGACTCTACGGTAAAAATTCCGGCCACAATCTGTGAGTGAAAATTTCACGCCAGTGTTGACAACCCTGACCTCAGCTTACCTTTCGGTTACATGTTTGCTACAGAGAAGCTTGTCCGATACAGTAAAGGAATAAAAGTAACCTAACTATTGCATGACACAACTGCTTCGAAAGTTCCTTCACTTCTAGCTTTTCACAGTTTATAAATTGCCTCGCATAGTAGGTCAATACGGATCAATTCTTCGTCTCTCTTTCTATTATTTTTTCGAGTGCTGATTGCTTTTAAATTAAAATTTTCAACAACTATATATAAAACTCTTGGAAAAAGGCTGGGATATAGCGACAGTGCCAGATCAATAATGAGTTGTTGAAATCCATTTTAAAATATGGGCCTAAGATCCAACAAACAGAAAGATGCATTGATTTTCTTTTCAACAAGAAAGAGTGCTGCTGCACTTGATTTTTAAATGACAGATTAATTTGAGCTGTTTAGCTCAAGAGCACATCTCATAAGAACAAGTTTCACATAACAGAGAATCTGAACTCTGTTAGGATTTCAGGTGCTATTACTTCCTATATCGTTCAGTTTCTCACAACAGTAAACTGTTTCACTTATCAATTTGCTTTTTCTCCAGTTTTGGTGAGGCAAACAGTATTGCAACCAACGCTCCTGTCATCTGCATCTGTAATCATTTATTAATATATATAAGGCTGGTAAGTATAGCCTCACATGAGTCATAAGAAAACTTCTAATGCCCAGAATAAGGCATAACATTAATGAACACTTTGAAAGGTTAATCAAGATCAGTCAATACAGATTTGTAAAGGAGGTCCTGCTTGACTAGTTTAATCAAATTCTTCAAGGAGGTTACAGAGCTTAATTTCAAGGAGGGTGGGGAGATGTGATGTATTTTAGACTTCCAAAAAGTGTTTGTTAAAGTGCCACACTAAATACTTATTGCAAAAATTAAGGCTTATAGCATCGAAAGGTAAATATGAAAAGAGGGATGTCTTGAGGATAGAAAGCAGAGAGTAGGAGTAAAGCGAGGTTCCTTCGATTGGCAAGATACAGCTAGTGGCTTTCCCCAGGGATTTATGTTGACACCTATTTTGTTCATCATGGACAGAACCACAAAGAGAATAATACCACATTTTCTGACCAATACCAAATTAGGGGGCAGGGGGGAAGGCAAACTCTGAAAAAGAATACAGGAGATTGCTGGATGACTGAGACAGGTTAGGAGAGTGGGTAGATATGTAACAAATGCAGTTCAACGTAGAGAAGTATGAAGCAAGTAAATTTTGGAAAGAATCATGGAATGGAAATATACTATTAATGGTTAACATCCCAGTGGGTTGGAGGAACAGCGATATCAAGGGGTGCAGATGCAGAGAAATTTAAAAGAAAGTTTTGGGTGGAAAAAGCCATAAAAAGTACAAATAGGATGTTGGGTTGTACATACAGAACTAGAGAACACAAAGGTAAAGAGGTGGTTATGAATCTGGGCATTGTGTGCAGTTTTGGACAATCTTATAGAAAGGACATTGGAGACATGGCAAAGGCGCAACATAGATTCATAAGGGTGATGCCAAGCATGGGTGGCTTGTGATGAAGGACTAGGAAAATCTAGAGCTCTATTTACTGGAGCAGAGAGGGTTAATGAGGGGGTATAACAGTGCTCAAAATTATGAAAGGGTTTGAGTGGGTAAGTAATAAAAGATTATTCCCATTGATCAGTCAATCAGTAACAAGGAAACATAAACTTATCACAGTAGAAAATAGCAGGGAAGTTAGTAAAGAACATTTTGCAATAAAAGGTTATTTGAATAGGAAATGTAATACTAAAAGTTGCTATTGAATCTGAGTCAATCTCAATATTTAAGAGGGAATTAGAAAAACATCTGAAGAAAATTATTGCTGGGAGAGAGCAGGGAAATGGGATTAGAGTAAACGGATCGGGTAAAAGGCCATCTTTTGTGCTCAAATTTCTATGGGCTATATTTTGCGACCCCCACGGGTGCGTACGAGGTGCGTACACGCCCGTAGGGGCCATGCAAATTCTGAGTTTAGGCATGCGAAGCGCATGCACTGAAACCCGGCGCTTGCGATCTGTCAAGAATTCTCTTGACAGATCCTCCGCATCCCCGGGAGAAGGACCTCCTTGGGTGGAGAGTTGCGCTATTTGCACAACTTCCGCCCACTGAATGCCTGTGAAATTCTTACGCCTGGTAAAAGCAGATGTAAGGCCTGCTTTTACCAGCATAAGAGTTTTAAAAAATAGAAAAATAACATTTTATCCCTCATTTATAAATTTAAAATACTCTTCAAAAAGGTAAGTTTATTTTTAGCCCCATAAAAACATTTAACTTTTTGGTTTAAAATATTTAATTAAATGGCATTTTAATTAATTTTAAATATGTAATTTAAAAAAAATTATTTCATATGTTGGTGTATTTTTTAACTGATCCCCATTCATACTTATGACAATTCCGTACGTACGAAACTTGTATAAGTATGAATGGGGAGTCCCTTCTTTTATTGATTGGGCCAGCCCAAGTGATCCCAGGGATGCCTACGAACCGCATGTGCCCCTGGGATAGGTGTGGCTCTGCCCACGGGTAGCCGGAGAGCCCCAGGATCGCAAGCCTCTGCACCTCCTGGGCCAACAGGTACTTTCGTAGACATTTAGCAGGTCGGAGGCATCCGCCCGCGGGAAGCCTCCAATCACAAATGTTGGCCCGATGATTAATGATCCCCAAGTCAGTTTGAGGTCATCCACTTTAGACCTAAGAAAGATAGATCAGAGTATTGATGATTTATAGTGTTGCTTTAGGATAAATGAGAGAGAAAGAACTTGCATTTACATAGCACCACAGCGCTTTATGGTCAATAAAGCACTTTTGTAATGTAGTCAGTGGATTTTTTATGTTTTCCTGAGAGGACAGACGAGGCCCATTTCAACATCTCATCCAAAAGACAGTACTTTAGGCAGTGAAAACTCCCCTCAGTACTGCTCTGACTTTAAGATTTGCAAAATTTCTGCATTTCCCCGAAGGCTGTTATTAATAAACGGGACCCTGTGTGGACATTTTAAATCAAAAAAAGGTACCCAAAATGGCGTCCGTGTCTCGTGGCAGCAAGCCTGTGAGATTTTAAAATGGACTCTGCAATGCAGACAGCTTGGAGAAATCGAAACCAAGCTGCAGGCTTCTGTGAAGAGAGACTTTGTATTTGGAACCAGACAGGACTCTGAATTATGCATCAGACCGAATTGGAGACAAATCAAAATTCAGTTTAGGCCTATAGTTAAGGCCATCAAGCAGTCTACATATACTATCGGAAACAGATTAACAGAGCCACTGAGGTCGGACAGGCCCATCAAGGAACTTTCAGGACAATACAAGTCAATTATCGGGCCGGTAGATGCGATTACAGGCCATCTAAAACCAGTTAGTATGGATTGCTACCATTATTTAAAATAGCCCGCCAAGATTAAAACAAAGAACTAACCTGATTTGGCGTGCAGATAAGGGTTTTCGACGAAGGCCCCCTTGGCTAGCAAGAGAGTGTGTGTTCGTGTTCGGTGTTCTTGTTGGTTGGTGTGCTGGTGCTGCTCTTTGGCCCCTCGTGGCTCCCGCTCTTTCCCTGTCCCGCACTTACCCCCTGGCCTTTGCCTGTGCCCTTTTCCCACTCCATCTGGAACTAGCCCCGGCACCGGGTCGGGCGGACACGGAAAATTCAGGCCAGGCGAGGCGGGGCGCGACGAGGGGAGGAGGGAAGACCACCGGAGGGAAGGTCACCTGAGGAAGACCAGCTGAAGAAGACCAACTGAGGAGATGAACTGAGGGGAGGCTTCGAATTATTGGGCCTTCAGCCTCAGCCAACCTTCAAATAACTGCACACCAACTCAATCTGGCGGCTATCGACGAAGCATCATCCCTGCAAGGTAAAGTACCCAAACAGAGACTTTAACTTTGGGGTACTCGAACCTGGACAATGCCCTTGCAGCGCTCGGAGGCCACGTGATGACGGCAGGCTCCAGAGAGCACCAAGAGCGAACCCCGAACCTAACCGCTGTTTTGAGTCTAACAAATCTTTTGATTGGTGAGCATGAAGTTCTGACCCCTCATAGCTTAATCTAGTTAGGTATAGGGGTGGGATAAGGATAAGGGGATTGTTAAGATAGTTGTTTTCCCTCGATGTGCCTTGTGTTCCCCATTCCCTGTATAAGTATAGTTATTCTTTTGTATTTTTTTGCCTGTAGAAGTGTACACTAGTAATTTTTCCATAAGGTTGTATTGTAGGAACGGAGGTTCCTATCTGAATAAGGTATTCGACTCGATGAATCAAATCAACAGGTTTTAATGAACAACGAAGTTAACAGGGAAACTACAGGAGAAACGGTACACAGGTCTAATCAGCTTGCTGGGCACTCGACAACTACTGGAAGATTCTGGAAGCTGACGTCATGACGTCATCGCGTTCTTCGCGCCACTGGTGGTCACGTGATCGGCGTCATGACGTCATCACGTGGAGTGCAGGAAAACACAATACAGTACAGTTAACAGGCAGTTTAAAGGTGCAGTCCGCGGCTGCACTACACTGTAGTTAAAGGGATTATTACTAATTGTTCTGAGACCCTTGGTGGCTCCGCCACAGGCGCCCCCCCAGAATCCACTTTAACAGACATTGTCAACCGAGTAGGAGGTTTAATGATCCTGGCCGAACGGCGACGAAACTCAGGCAGCGGAAACGGGGCATTAGTAGACGAATCAGTGCCAGATTGCGGCAGAAGCGGCGTCTCGGGCGAGGCAGAAACGGTAGTCAGAGGTGCAGGCGCGTCTGAGGCTGAATCGGGCTGTTCGACGGTGGGCTGGTGCACAGCTGGTCTGGCGGCCAACGGCGGTCGGCCGCGGCGAGGCGGTTGGGCAGCCACGACAGGCTCACTCCGATCTAGGTGGGCTGGTTTGAGCTGGTCGATAGAGATGGTATCGGACTTTCCACCGACTTCGACTGTGAAAAACTTTTCCCCTGATGAGATGACACGGAAAGGTCCGGTATACAGCGGCTTGAGTGGGTCTCTGTGACCGTCCTGTCTAATAAAGACACAGTCGGAACTCATGAGCTCTGGCGGGACGTGATGCCTCTGCAGGTCATGCTGCGAGGTTGGGATGGGCAGGAAATTCCTAGCCGCCTCCTGATGTAGCAGGAGCTGTTGAGCTGCAGACCATGGTTCGGTGTGTGGAGGGAGAAAGTCACCTGGCACTCTGAGTGTCTGGCCATAAACCAGCTCAGCCGACGAAGACTGAAGATCCCCCTTTGGGGCTGTCCGGAGGCCCAGCATCACCCATGGGAGCCTGTCCACCCAGTTGGGTCCCCTCAAGCTGGCACGGAGGGACGCTTTGAGAGACCGATGGAACCTTTCACACAGACCATTCGCCTGCGGATGGTACGCGGTGGTATGGTGCAGCTTGGTACCCAGGCCTTGTGCCACTGCGTTCCACAGCTCTGATGTGAATTGCGGACCGCGGTCCGAGGAGATGTCCGATGGCACCCCGAACTGAGCCACCCACGACGAAAGAAACGCCATGGCGACGTCTGCTGCGGTGGTAGCGGCCAAGGGAATCGCCTCTGGCCACCTGGTGGTCCGGTCTACCACCATCAGGAGGTGTGTGAATCCACGTGACCCGGGAAGGGGACCTACTAAATCCACATGAACGTGGTCGAAATGGCGCTCAGGCACCGGGAAGTTGGCCACCGGAGCCTTGACGTGACGGTGGACTTTGGATTTTTGACAATCGACGCAATTGTTTGTCCAGTCCCGGACGTCCAAATGCATGCCTTTCCAAACAAATTTGCGGGACATTAGCCGTTGAGAAGCCCGCATCCCCGGGTGAGATAACCCGTGGATTGCCTGGAATACTTTCTTGCGCCATTCAACCGGCACAATGGGCCGGGGCACTCCCATGGATGTGTCGCACAAGAGCGTGGTTCCTGCCGCTTGAAACGGCACGTCTGCAACCTGCCAACTGGAAGGTGCGGTCCTAAACGCTTGTACCTCTGGGTCTGCCAGTTGATCCTCTGCCAGTCCAACGAAATCGATGCCCAGGTGGACTGCCTGGACTGGAGGAGCTATAACCCGGCATAAAAACCAGCGGCAGCGACCAGAGGCCCGAGACCAGCATCGGACCTAGGAGTGAGCAGCGAGGTCAGGAGGAGGAGCTATAACCCGGCATAAAAACCAGCGGCAGCGACCAGAGACCCGAGACCAGCATCGGACCTAGGAGTGAGCAGCGAGGTCAGGAGGAGGAGCTATAACCCGGCATAAAAACCAGCGGCAGCGACCAGAGGCCCGAGACCAGCATCGGACCTAGGAGTGAGCAGCGAGGTCAGGAGGAGGAGCTATAACCCGGCATAAAAACCAGCGGCAGCGACCAGAGGCATACCAAATCAACAGCAGAGGAGAGAGGTAAAAAATAATCCAAGAGTGACGTCACCAGGAAGCAGGTAAGTGATTGGTTGGATTGGTTGGTGAGTATTTCTTCTTTTTATTACAAGCTTAAATTCGGCGGTTTTTTTCTCGGGTCTGTGCTGTAAGGGAAACAGTTGGTTAACCATTAAACTGGTGTAATTTAGAGGGATTGATTTAATCTAAGTCCAATTAATTAAATAAAAAAAATTATAATTAATTACATAGAATGGAGCAGATGATGTGTTACTGTTGCGAGATGGGGGAGCCGGTAGACCCCATTGAGGCTAACGGTGATTACATTTGTGACAAGTGTCTGCTGCTACAGGATCTCCAGCTCCGTGTTGATGAGCTGGAGTCTGAGCTTCAGATACTGCGACACATCAGGGAGGGGGAGAAGTACCTGGACTCTGTGTTTCAGGAGGTGGTCACACCTATGAAGTTAATTAATTCAGATGTAGCCCATGGTCAGGGACAGGACGGTGTGACCACGAGTGAGGCAGGTACGGGGATCCAGAAGGTAGTGTTGGAGGAGCCGCAGCCCTTGCTCTTGTCCAACAGGTTCGAGCTTCTTACTCCCTGTGGAGACGGAAGCAGGGGCTGCAGGGAGGATGAGCAACCTGGCCACAGCACCATGGAGAGGGGGGGCATTCAAGAGGGGGGAGTAAATAGAAATGTTGTAGTGGTAGGGGATAGTATTATTAGGGGGATAGATAGAGTTCTCTGCAGCCAAGAGCGAGAGTCCCGTAGGCTGTGTTGCCTACCCGGTGCCAGGGTTAAGGACATCTCCTCTGGGCTGGACAGAAACTTGGAGTGGGAGGGGGAGGATCCAGTTGTCGTGGTCCATGTTGGTACCAACGACATAGATAGGACAAGGAAGGAGGTTCTGCTGAGGGAGTTTGAGCAGCTAGGGGCCAAATTAAAAAGCAGAACCACAAGGGTAATAATCTCTGGATTATTACCTGAGCCACGAGCGAATTTGGCTAGGACAAATAAAATAAGAGAGTTAAATGCGTGGCTCAAAGACTGGTGTGGGAGAAATGGGTTTTGCTTCCTGGGACACTGGCACCAGTACTGGGGCAGGAGGGAGCTGTTCCGTTGGGACGGGCTTCACTTGGCCAGTGCTGGGACTAGAGTCCTGGCGGATCATATAACTAGGGCTGTAGAGAGGGCTTTAAACTAACTAGTGGGGGGGAGGTTCCTAGAGAGCAAATAATAAAAATGACAACAGAGAAGGTCAAAGACTTAGGTAGCAGTGGGAAAATTAAAAACCAGAGTGTGTCAGGAAGGGGTAGAAGGTGTGGAGTAAAAGGTAAAGTAATAAAAAGGGCAATAGCAGGAATTAAGTGTCACAAAACATATTTGAAAGTTCTCTATCTGAATGCACGTAGCATTCGTAACAAAATAGACGAGTTAAAGGCACAAATAGCTACATATGGGTATGATCTTGTGGCCATTACAGAAACATGGCTGCAGGGTGACAATGCCTGGGAATTAAACATACCAGGTTATTTAACAATCAGGAAGGACAGGCAGGAAGGAAGGGGAGGTGGGGTGGCTATGTTAATAAAGGAAGGAATCACTGTAATACAGAGAAATGATATTGGGTCAAAGGATCAGGATAATGAAACAGTTTGGGTGGAGATAAGGAATAATAAGGGGAAAAAAACACTAGTGGGTGTAGTATATAGGCCTCCGAACAGTCGCAACTCGGTTGGACGGAGTATCAATCAGGAAATAGTTGAGGCTTGTAATAAGGGAACATCTATAATTATGGGGGATTTTAACTATCATATAAATTGGATGAATCAAATTGGGCAGGGCTGCCTTGAGGATGAGTTCATTGAGTGTATTAGGGATGGGTTTCTTGAGCAGTATGTAACTGAACCAACCAGGGGGCAAGCAACCTTAGATCTGGTCCTGTGTAACAAGACAGGATTAATTAAAAATGTCCTAGTAAAGGATCCCCTTGGAATGAGTGACCATAACATGGTTGAATTCCATATTCAGTTAGAGGGTGAGGAGGCTGTATCTCAAACAAGCGTGCTAAGCTTGAATAAAGGAGACTATGAAGGTATGAGAGCGGAATTGAGTAAAGTGGATTGGGAAAATAGGTTAAAGGATAAGACGATACATGATCAGTGGTGTACATTTAAGGAGTTATTTTACAAATTCCAAAAAAAGTATATTCCACTGAGAAAAAAAGGGTGTAAAAGAAAAGACAGCCATCCGTGGCTAAGTAAAGAAATTAAGGATAGTATTCGACTAAAAACAAGGGCATATAAGGTAGCCAAATCTAGTGGGAGGATAGAGGATTGGGAAAACTTTAAAAGACAGCAAAAAATAACAAAAAGATTGATTAAGAAAGGGAAGATAGATTATGAAAGTAAATTAGCAAAAAATATAAAGACAGATAGTAAGAGTTTTTATAGTTATATAAAAAGAAAAAGGGTGGCTAAAGTAAATGTTGGTCCCTTAGAGGATGAGACCGGGAAATTAATGGTGGGAAATATGGAGATGGCAAAAACACTGAATGAATATTTTGTATCAGTCTTTACAGTAGAGGACACCAAGAATATCCCAACACTTGACAAGCAGGGGGTTATAGGGGGGGAGGAGCTAAATACGATTAAAATCACTAAGGAAGTAGTACTTGGTAAAATAATGGGACTCAAGGCGGATAAATCACCTGGACCTGATGGCTTACATCCCAGGGTTTTGAGGGAAGTGGCGGTACGGATTGTGGATGCATTGGTAATAATCTTCCAAAACTCCCTGGACTCAGCAAAGGTCCCGGCAGACTGGAAAACTGCTAATGTAACACCCTTATTTAAAAAGGGCAGTAGACAGAAGGCTGGAAACTATAGACCGGTTAGCCTAACATCTGTGGTAGGTAAAATTTTGGAGTCCATTATTAAGGAGACAGTAACAGGATAGTTGGATAATCATAATTTAATAAGACAAAGTCAGCATGGTTTTATGAAGGGGAAGTCATGTTTGACAAATTTGCTGGAGTTCTTTGAGGAAGTAACATATAGGGTGGATAAAGGTGAACCAGTGGACGTAGTGTATTTAGACTTCCAAAAGGCATTTGACAAGGTGCCACACAAAAGATTATTGCTTAAGATAAAAAATCACGGGATTGGGGGTAATATTCTGGCATGGATAGAGGATTGGCTATCTAACAGAAGGCAAAGAGTTGGGATAAATGGTTCATATTCAGACTGGCAATCAGTAACCAGTGGTGTTCCGCAGGGGTCAGTGCTGGGTCCCCAACTCTTTACAATCTATATTAACGATTTGGAGGAGGGGACCGAGTGTAACACATCAAAGTTTGCAGATGATACTAAGATGGGAGGGAAAGTAGTGAGTGAGGAGGACATAAAAAACCTGCAAGGGGACATAGACAGGCTAAGTAAGTGGGCAGAGATTTGGCAGATGGAATACAATACTGGAAAGTGTGAGGTTATGCACTTTGGCAGGAAAAATCGTAGAGCAAGTTATTATCTTAATGGCAAGAAACTTGAAAGTACTGAAGTACAAAGGGATCTGGGGGTCCTGGTGCACGAAACTCAAAAGGTTAGTATGCAGGTGCAGCAAGTGATTAAGAAGGCCAATGGAATGTTGGCTTTCATTGCTAGGGGGATAGAATATAAAAATAGGGAGGTATTGCTTCAGTTGTACAAGGTATTGGTGAGACCGCACCTGGAATACTGCATACAGTTTTGGTGTCCATACTTAAGAAAGGACATACTTGCTCTCGAGTCAGTACATAGAAGGTTCACTCGATTAATCCCGGGGATGAGGGGATGGACATATGAGGAGAGGTTGAGTAGATTGGGACTCTACTCATTGGAGTTCAGAAGAATGAGAGGCGATCTTATTGAAACATATAAGATTATGAAGGGGTTGGATCGGGTGGATGCAGGGAGGATGTTCCAGATGATGGGTGAAACTAGAACTAACTAGGGGGCATAGTCTTAGAATAAGGGGCTGCTCTTTCAAAACTGAGATGAGGAGGAACTACTTCACTCAGAGGGTGGTAGGTCCATGGAATATGCTGCCCCAAAAAGCTGTCGAAGCTACATCATTACATAAATTTAAAACAGAAATAGACAGTTTCCTAGTAGAAAAGGGAATTAAGGGTTACGGGGAGCGGGCAGGAATTTGGACATGAGTCTAGGTTCGGATAGGTCATGGCCCTGTGGGTAGCGGAGCGGGCCCAGGGGCCGTTTAGCCTGATCCTGCTCCTGTTTTCGTGTGTCAAATGCTGTTAGATTCAGGAGATAGTCCTGTCATAGCGGATTGGCGGTTAGGATCAGATCAGCCATGATCTTATTGAATGGCGGAGCAGGCTCGAGGGGCCAATTGGCCTACTCCTGCTCCTATTTCTTATGTTCTTATGTTCTTATGGAACCCGGGAAAGGCAATCTGCCACGAGATTATCCTTGCCTGACACGTACCGCAAATCCGTTGTGAATTCGGATATAAACGTGAGGTGGCGCTGCTGCCGAGCTGACCAAGGTTCCGCCGTTTTGGCCATGGCGAAGGTGAGCGGCTTGTGGTCCACGAATGCAGTGAACGGACGGCCTTCTAGAAGGAAACGGAAATGCAGGATGGCCAAAAACAGGGCTAGCAACTCTCTGTCAAAAGTGCTATACTTTCGCTCGTTCTTGCGCAGTTGGCGGCTGAAAACGGCTAACGGCTGCCAACCCCCGTCGACCCACTGCTCTTGAACTGCTCCGATGGCATAGTCGGAGGCATCCGTAGCGAGGGCAACAGTCGCGCCCGGGAGTGGGTGTGCTAGCATAGTTGCATCCGCCAATGCCGCCTTGGTATCGCGGAACGCCTGGTCCATTTGCGGTGTCCAAGTGAGAACATCCTTGCCCGACTTTCCTTTTCGTGCTTCGTACAGAGGTTGCATTAACCGGGCCGCCTTGGGGACGAAACGATGATAAAAATTTACCATCCCCAAGAACTCTTGCAGGGGTTTGACTGTGTGAGGCCGCGGGAATGCGGTAACTGCCTCCACCTTGGTGGCTAGTGGGACGGCGCCTTCTTGGGTAATCCTGTGTCCCAGGAAATCAATACTGGATACTCCAAATGTGCATTTGGCCGGATTGACAATAAGGCCGTGTTGGCTGAGCTGGGCAAAAAGTGTACGTAAATGGGCCATGTGAGCTGTCGTATCCTTGCTGGCTATTAAGATGTCGTCCAAATATACAAAAATGAAGGGCAGGTCCCGTAAGACAGAGTCCATCAACCGCCGGAATGCTTGAGCTGCGTTTTTCAGACCGAATGGCATGCGGAGGAACTCAAAAAGGCCGAACGGAGTGATGACTGCTGTTTTGGGGATGTCTGGAGGGTGCACCGGAACTTGGTGATGTCCACAAACGAGATCCACTTTAGAAAATATAGAGTTACCAGCCAGATGTGCCGAAAAATCTTGGATGTGGGGAATAGGATACCTGTCCGGTGTCGTGGCGTCGTTTAAGCGTCTGTAATCCCCGCAAGGTCGCCATCCGCCGCCTGGTTTGGGTACTATATGCAGTGGGGAGGGCTGTCCGAATGCCGGATGATCCTGAGGCGCTCCATGGTCTGGAACTCAGCCTTTGCGGCTGCCAGATTGCCAGCTTCTAATCGCCGCGCCCGAGCGTAAACGGGTGCTCCGGTCGTGGAGGTATGGTGCTCCACCCCGTGCCGTGTGCCTGCAGCCGAAAAAGTAGGCCTGGTGAGCTCCGGGAATTCACCGAGCAGGCGCGTAAACCCGTCTTGCGACGGAACCGCACAGGCCACCGACCAGGACACGGCGGTGCTGCGGTGGCAGGGCACTGCGTGGAAAGTGGACACATTAATGAGTCGGCAGTGTTGGACGTCGACCAGCAGACCGTTGGCACAGAAAAAATCAGCCCCCAGGATGGCCTGTGAGACCTTAGCTGTAATAAAGTCGCAGACAAAACGCTGACCGGCGAAGGTTAAGCTTACCGTCCGTTTACCGAACGTACGCATGGCAGCGCCGTTTATTGCCACGAGGGAAGGCCCCTGGCCGCCGGATAGTAGGTCCAGCTTTGAAGCTGGCAGGATGCTGCACTGTGAACCAGTGTCGCACAGGAATCATCGGCCCGTAACGGAATTCGTAACGTAAATGAGTTTGCCCGCTGAGCCCGCCGTCATAGCTAACTTGCCGTGCTTTTCAGACCTTGTCATCCGTCCGGGAGGACGCGGGCTTGTTGGAGTTTTTTTTTCTTGAGGGAAACTGCAAGGAGGCTGGCAGCATCGAGCTTTGGCGCCAAAACGGGCATGGTACGCGCACCATCCTGCTGGGGGAGGGCTGGGCTTCGCTCGCGTGGGGGAAAGGCGCCTCGTGGCTGCACAACATTGCTGAGTAACAGTAAATATCTTGTCTGCCTCTGCAGCGAGTTCAGCACCGTCTGTGATGGCAGTGTTGGCCAAGGCCGCCTGAACCGGTTCGGGTAGCTGGCAGAGGAAAAGCTCATGGAATAAAAAACATTGGGGTTCCGTGCCCAACAGCGTGAGCATTTGACTCATCAGCTCTGACGGTTTTGAGTCCCCGAGGCCGGGCATGGAAATAAGCTTGCGTGCCCGCTCCGACTTATTAAGATCAAATACCTGTAGCAAACGGGCTTTAAGCGCTTCGTACTTGCCCTCCTCCGGTGGGCTGCCAAGGATGCTGACGACCCGCGAGGCCGTGGCACTGTCGAGAGCGGCAACCACATAATAATAACGGGTCCAATCCGCTGTGACCTCCCGGAGAGCGAACTGTGCTTCTGCCTGGAAAAACCATGCTGCTGGCTGCTGTTCCCAGAACTGCGGCAGTTTAAGGGCGACGGCGTTCGTGTTCATCCTCGACGAAAGTTGTCCGACGAGATCGGGGTCACCAATGTAGGAATGGAGGTTCCTATCTGAATAAGGTATTCGACTCAATGAATCAAATCAACAGGTTTTAATGAACAACGAAGTTAACAGGGAAACTACAGGAGAAACGGTACACAGGTCTAATCAGCTTGCTGGGCACTCGACGACTACTGGAAGATTCTGGAAGCTGACGTCATGACGTCATCGCGTTTTTCGCACCACTGGTGGTCACGTGATCGGCGTCATGACGTCATCACATGGAGTACAGGAAAACACAATACAGTACAGTTAACAGGCAGTTTAAAGGTGCAGTCCGCGGCTGCACTACACTGTAGTTAAAGGGATTATTACTAATTGTTCTGAGACCCTTGGTGGCTCCGCCACAGTATCAAGTTTTTCCTCTTCAATAAAATCTTGGTTTTTGTTTACATCCAACCACCTGTCTACTCGAGTCTTCTCTGTACCGCCGCCTTGTACCTAAGTCCGGTGTCTAGAACCCAGGGGCTTGGGAGCGATTTGAACCACTCACAAAACAGTCAGGGGCATAACTGACTGGGTGTACGTACGCGCCAAACAGCACCACCACACGCCACCCCCTACAGACTCAGAGGCAAGCATGCTAAGGCTGACACCAGAAGTGACACCAGAAGTCACTCTTGTTTTTTAGGCAACTACTTCAGCCAATTTGCACAGAGCAAAGTCCCACAAACAGCAAATGAGGCACATGACCAGTCCATTTTAGTGGCATTGGTTGAGGACCAAATGTTGGCCAGGAAATACTCCCAGCTTTACTATGAACAATATCATTGGATCTTTTATGAGGCAAACAAGGCCTCAGTTTAATACCTAACCCAAAAGACAGCACCTGTGGCAATGCAGCACTCTCTCAGCCTTGCATTAAGCCAGGCGTATGCACTACGGTGCCTGGAGAAAAGCAGAGCTACACTGATGATTAGTACTGGAGCACTAGTGTTTGGAGCCAAGCGATGGCAGGGCACAGATTTAATCCCTCACTACTTATTTCCCATCTTGAGTTGTGTCATGCAAGAAGACGCTGGTGTGACAGCTCCTTGTGGGGGGAGGGGAGGGGCTTGAAGAGAGGTGAAGATAATTAAATGAGGACAATGTTTTTGAAATGTTGTTCGTGCCTGCAACCAATCCAAAGGTGGAGGTCTGGGTGAAGGCTACAACACATAATTGCTGAGGGGGCACAATTTAATTAATTAAACTAAAAACTAAATTCCGGTGAAATAAATTCCAGTTAAGAGCATTACATAGAATTATGTAGAATTTACAGCATAGAAACAGGCCATTCAACACAATTGGTCTGTGCTAACGAGCCTCCTTCCACCCTACTTCATCTAACCCTATCAACAGACCCTTCTATTCCTTTCTCCCTCATGTACCTACCTAGCTACCTTTAAATGCATCTATGCTGTTCGCCTCAACTACTCCACGTGGTTGCAAGCTCCGCATTCTAACCACTCTCTGGATAAAGAAGTTTCTCCTGATTTCCTTATTGGATTTATTAGTGATGTCTTATATTTACGATCCGTAGGTTTGGACTCCCCACAAGTGAAAACATCTTGGCCTAGAAATTCGGTAGGCTTAGCGCCGCATTTGAGGCGCTAGAGGGCCTAGCGCCGGAGTTATGGCCAGTTGAGAAATTCCCTGGGGCCCTAAATCGGCGTTGCACCGGTAGCGCTGCGCCGGTACCGATGACGTCATCGGTGTGCGCAGCGTCCCGGTTGCCGTGGTAACCCGGCCCCAAGCCGAAATTCAGTTGCGCCCGCCTCGCCCGTGGCAGGCGCAACTAAGACTCTGGCAACAGAGTCTTCCCCCAGTGTGCGCTGGCGCATAAAGGTGGAGCGGCGGCCGGCCGCGTTCCCGGCGGCCGCCTGCCCGCACTTCCCTTCCCGGACTCCTGCATTCCCCCACCGCGGCCCTGATCCGTGTCTGATGCGAGCCCGGCACTTCCCCGAGGTGCCGGGCTCAGATGTCGGGTCAATCCGCCGGACAGTTGTCGGCTGCAGGCAGCTCCTCCTTAACAGGAGGAGGAGGCCTGCGGTTCCCCCGCCTGCCGCACCGCATCGGGTGCCGCAGCGGGGGATTAGCGCCGGGAAACCCAAGTTCACGCCCGTTTTGAGGCGCTAAAGGAGGGTTTTAGCGCCCGCTGCCGTCTGGGCCCGGCGCACCCGAATTTTCGTCGCGCACTGCCGCATTACCGCTGGCGCAAACTTTCTGGCGCTACAGCCCTGGCAAGACCAAAACCCAATTTCTAGGCCCTTATGTCCACCCTATCAAACCTTTCATAATTTTAAAGACCTCTATTAGGTCTTGTTTTGCGTTTTGTGTTTATTTTGTTTTTGGAAAGATTCATTTAGTCCTAAGGGGAATTGAGGCATTGTTACAAGTAATAGTCAAGTAGAAAAATACCGTGGTAATTACTGTGGGTGATGTTGCTGTATGAACACTTACTCCCATCAGATTTCTCTGTCCAGTATTTTAACAAAGGCATTAACCCATTTAAAATTATAATGTTACCACTGTTAAATGTCAGATAAGAATATGGGGTGAGCTATGCATTCTGACAGTAATTTTCAGGATTATGACTTTATAATTATCTATTGCATTGCTTATTATTTCCCCTATCTCCATAGAGCCACAAAGTGAAATAGTTTTCACTGGGACTGGATGGCTCAGTGGGTTACAAATCGTTACTTCTAACTCCAGGCCTTAGGCTCAAAATCTATCACGCACTTAACAGAGTGCCCGTGTCCTCCCTCTGTTGGCTATCGTGTCCTAAATAAAATGACTTTGGTAGTTTCTTCACACTTCCTATTGATTTTGTTCAAAAGATCACAAGGTAATTAGGAATGAGGAAGGCCATTCAGCCCATCTTTGTTCATCCTTTCAGAATGACCCGAAGCCCCTCTCCCCACAGCTTCCAATTGGTTCTTAAATGAAGCCAGAGTTTTTGCTTCCTCTGCTCTCTGTGAAAGTTCATTCCACCTTTGTATCCAAAGAGAAACTTTCTAATATCAGTCTTAAATTTGCCTTTTATAAGTTTGAATCTGTGTTTCCTTGTCCTACAATGTAATTAAATGTAATATTCCAGATTTTCCTTTTCCACACTCTTAACAATCCAAAAGACCTCTTTAAGGTTACCTCTCAGAGGCCTTCTTTCAAGGCGGATAAATCTAACTTCCTCCATTCTTTGCTCATTACATAGACCCTGACGCTGGGGATTAGCCACGTACCTCTAAGCTGTGCTGTCACCGTGCTTGAATGTCTCATTTGTGTCTCGGTGATCAGAACTGGGCATAGTATTCAACTTATGGTCTGAGCAGAGCATTATACACTTTAATCACCATTTCCTCTAACTTGCATTCGACTGTTTTGGCTCAATGTTCAATTGGCTTTGTTGATTGATGCACTACATTGGTTGGACATGGAGGAGTATCAACTCTACAAGTCTCCTAGATCTTTTTTCAACTTCATCCTTAGCTTGCAGGGAGTGCCTATTATCTCTGGTGCTACACCAGATGCGCCCTCTGCCAGGAAAGTTCTGATTCATAGGAACAGGAGGAGGCCACTCAGCCTCTCGAGCCTGTTCTGCCAATTTACACACCTTGGTTCCGTAACCCTCAATACCCTTGCCTAACAACAATCCAACAATCTTAGTTTTGACATTTTCAATTGACCCTCAGCCTCAACAGCTTTTTGGGGAGAGAGTTCCAGATTTCCACTATCCTTTGTGTGAAGAATTCCTGCTGCCCAATAAGAAAGGAGTGCTCCTATAGATATTTACCCCTAGTACTTTTTCTCAGTACATTTTTTCATGGATGGACTCCAGGAAGGTTTTACTGATAAATCTTTTGACATTTCAGCTTAAAGATCTCCACAGTACAAAGTGAACAGATTTCAGGCATTAGCCACAACTGTAAAATGAGAGACTAAAGAAATATCTTTGGGAATCTGAAGGTTTCAACACTTCACCGGTTTTGTGATTCTCATCTGACTACAAGATTGCTGGCATTTAGAGGGAAGCACATCACAATGAACTGATATAACATGATACATTATGAAATCCTATTATATTCATGACCATCTGCCCACTTCCTTTTATAATATCCATAATTGGGAGAAAACATCAGAATGAAGGGTCCAGACATCAACTGTGACTATAGAGTCAAAAAAGGAGATTCCCTGGTGAACAGCAGAAGTAATGAAATTGCACAGGATTAATTATTTTGAATAATTGTCATAAAATCTTATAATGATATACCAACTCAGAAGCAAACTGTCTCGTGATGAAGGAAACATGGCTGCCGTTAGTTGAGTAAAGAACATAATAACATAAGAAATAGGAGCAGGAGTAGGCCATTTGGCCCTTCGAGCCATTCAATAAGATCACGGCTGATCTTCTACCTCATCTCCACTTTCCTGCACTAACCCCATATCCCTTGATTTCCTTAATATTCAAAAATCTATCGATCTCTGTCTTGAATATATTCAATGACTTGGCCGCCACAGCCCTCTGGGGTAGAGAATTCCAAAGATTCACCACCCTCTGAGTGAAGAAATTTCTGCTTATCTCAGTCCTAAATAGTCGACCCCTTATTCTGAGACTGTGACCCCCTGGTTCTGGACTCCTCAGCCAGGGGAAACATCCTCCCTGCATCTACCCTGTCAATCCCTGTAAGAATTTTGTATGTTTCAATGAGATCACCTCTCATTCTTCTAAACTCCAGAGAATATAGGCCTAGTCTACTCAATCTCTCCTCATAGGACAATCCCCCCATCACAGGAATCAGTCTGGTGAACCTTCATTGCACTCCCTCTATGGCAAGTATATCCTTCCTTAGGTAAAGGCCACTTTGTTATGGAGAGGCCCATGCTATTTGACTCTATTCCTACTTTGAGTTGGACATAGGAACAGAAGTAGGCCATTCAGCCTCTCGAGCCTGTCCCCCCATTCAATTAGTTCATGGCTGGTTCTACCTGGTTCTCTCTGCCTTGCTGCCTTTGCCCCTACTTTCTAAACCACAACAAAAACCTCCTTTTTGACAATGCCTTTGGTTCCCCATTCTAGTCTTCCTATTTTTCCCCCACCCTTCCTCAGGGACACTTTATTAATGCAAGTTATTGTTGCCAAATATGTATAAAACTGGTGTTGCATGACCCTGTCTTCAATTGGCAGCACGCTTCCATGCAGAACGTGGGGACATACCATGGCTTGTAATAGTCCAGGACATGTGGTCACTGTAGTGCAGATGCTCTGACTTCTATCATATTCTATTAAGCAGGACTGAAAAACTTACTACTCCATTGAGAGTATCTGTGAAATAAATTAAACTACCTGTCTTTTAGTTTTCTCTGTGGAAGAGAAGGAAAGCTAAATTTCTGTCAAATATTTCCAGGAACTGACAGCCCGAATGGCTTTGCAGTGCTTTTTTAGAATAGCTGCACAACATGCTGGTTATGCTGATAGGGTTAGATGATGTAGATGGGAGGAGGCTCCTGTGGAGCATAAACACTGGCTTAGAGCACTTGGGCCGAATGGCCTGTTTCTGTGCTGTACCTTCTATGTAATCCGATGTAATGATCTGTATCTTAACACCATTCAGTTGCCTTAGCTCCTTACCCTTTTATACCCTTTTCTAGCAAAAATCTAGCGATCTCAGATTTAAAATTATTAATTGAGCTAGCATCTACTGCTTTTTGTGGGAGAGAGTTCCACACTTCTACTACCCTTTGTGTGAAGAAGTGTTTCCTAACTTCTGTCCTGAATGGCCTGGCTCTGATTTTAAGGTTATGTCCCCTTGTCCTAGACTCCCCACCAGCGGAAAAAGTTTCTCTCTATCTACCCTATCAATTCCTTTCAAAATCCTCAAAAGTTCAATCAAATCACCCCTTAGTCTTCTATATTCCAGGGACTACAAGTCTAGTTTATGTAATCTCTCCTCATAATCTAACCCTTGGAGCCCTGGTAACATTCTTGTGAATCTGCGCTGCACTCCTTCGATATCCAATGGGCCAGAAATTCGCGGCCAAAGGCGTGAGTGCGCTTGGGGTACTCACGCATCTGGCCGTTGGAAATGCCGGCGTTCAGCATGAACAGCGCATGCGGGGAACGCCGGCATTTCCAGACCTCGAGCGCGTGCGACTGCACAGGCAGCGCTTGCGCAATGAACTTCGTAGATTTCATTCATGAAATCCGTGAGGGTAAGTCCTCAGAAGTTACACTTAAAAAAAGCAAGTGTAAAGTGGTTCATTGGCTGCGGAGGAAGAAACATTTTATGGTGGAGCTTCTGAAATGCAATATTTTTGTTTGGGAAAGGGAGGGAAGTTATTTTAAGAAATTTTAAGTAAGTTTTAAAGTTAAAATTTTTTTTTTTTAAAAAGGGTTTTCAGAACGGTAGGTAGAAGGAGCAATTGTGGCTGTGTGAATGGAATGTGAAAATGAGTTATGTATGTATGTCCACATATATTCCTTTACGTATATGTATGTATGTTTTATATTCCTTTACTAATGTGTATGAATGTATGTTTTTAATTATGATTTTCAAATAAGTTACTTTCTCTGAAAGTCATAATTAAATAATACATTCATACACATAAGTAAAGGAATATATACATAACACGCAAAGGAATATATACAGACATACATACTTTCAGAAGCTCCACGATAAGAAATATCTTCCTCCGCAGCCTCTGGAGCAACTGTACCCATGCTTTTTTCATGTGTAAGTTGTAAGGACTTGACCTCACTGAAAGCAGTAATGAAAGCGGCGAATTATACTGCGCACGCGCTGCCTGTGCAGTCGCACGCGTTCTGCCTCTGAACCCCTTCGTTCAGAGGACAGGAAATGCCGGTTTTCCCCAAAAGCACTGTGCATGCTGAAAACCGGCATTTCATCCGGCCAGATGCGTAAGTACCCCGACCGTACTCGCGCATTTGGAAGGGAATTACTGGGCCAACATTTTACATGTCAATAAAATAAAAAATTTAACAATTGCACGACTTGCCCCCTCGCATCTGCGACTGCGGGTCCAAGGAGGTGCATTGCGCAAGAGGTCAGCATCGTACGTATCCTCACACTGTTCCCTTTGGGGAACTGTATGAAGTGGTGGAAGGATTTATGGCCGTGATTAACGCTCATTCCGTGACCGTAACCATCTTTGAACCAGCCATTAGGGTGGTTAGTCCTATGGCGGGAGGGTTTTACGGGCTCCCACAACCCATCTGAGGGGGGGGTGCCACCAACACCCATGGACGCAAGTATCCCGCTGGATGTCCACCCAGAATTTAAAGTTGGAGCTCCGACTCCACTTGCCGGGACTGTCTGGAGTGGGGTTCAAAACCCTACTCCTTCTGGCCCAGCGGCGGGGATGCTTACTGCTACGCAAAAGGCCCACTCCGCACAAAAGGTGACACCCATACGTTTCCTGCGCCTTTTCCCTCCCCGTGACTGGAGCCCTATGCTGCCATTTCACGTTGCTAATCGGATTGGGCCTTTGTCATAGCGGTAGGATCCCCGCCGCTGGGCCAGATCAGGGTAGGGTTTCGAACCCCGCTCCAGACAGTCCCGGCAAGTGGAGTCGGAGCTCCGGCTCTAAATTCTGGGTTGACATCCAGTGGGATATTTGCGTCCGTGGGTGTGGGTGGCCCCCCCTCCTTGTATAGCTTGTGGGAGCCCGTAAAACCCTCCCGCCATAGGACTAACCGCCCTAATGGCTGGTTCAAAGATGGTTACGGTCACGGAATGAGCGTTAATCATGGCCATAAATCCTTCCACCACTTCATACAGTTCCCCAAAGGGAACAGTGTGAAGACACGTATGACGACGACATTGCTAAATAAATAAATGGAATTAAAAAAATTCTTTTAGGGCTTTTAAAAGTCTTTAAATTGCTTTAATTCTCTTTAAAACTACTTCAGATTACTCAAAATAATGTAAACATTTTAAAAAGTTTATAAAAGTTACCAAAATCTTCAAAAAACTTCCAAAAACCTATTTAAACTGCTACTTTGCATGTAAAAATGCCTAGCAGCTTGACAGAAACATTGGGGGCGTGTCCAGTGAAACTGAGACCTCAAGGGGCGTGTCTCACTTACACTGCACGCTCCTGGCTTCGCGGTGGCTGCACTCCTGGGCGGCGTGACGTCATACGCTGCCCGGGATTCTTCTTTTTCATTCACCAAGTCCAGGCGTCCCTGGAGCTGATCGTCAGTAGCGCGGGGTAAGTGTAAATACGGGGCTTGCACGCGCTGCAAGCCCCGTTCTGGAATTTCTGGGTCAATATATCATTTCTAAAGTGCGGTGCCCAGAACTGTACACAGTGCTCCAGATGCGGTCTAACCAGGGCTTTGTACAGCTGTAGCAGAACTTCCTCCCCTTTATATTCTAGCCCTCTAGTTATAAAGGCCACCAAAGCTATCCAGTTCCATAGCCTTTTGGATTAAGTTTGTAACTGACTACTACATATTAATGATCTGTGTATATAGACCCCTAAAGCTCTTTGGACTTCCACCATTCAAATAATACTCAAATCTATCTTTTTTTGGTCCAAAATGGAGGTTAAAGGCACAAGAAAAGGACCAAAATGACAACCTGTAAGCAACAAAGACAGACCCAGCCCACTGTGATACGTTTAGAAGTTTGCCGCACAGCAGCAGGCCAATTGGCCCACTGGGGCGATTTTGCCAGCCCAGGGGAGGCAGGTTTGGAGGCGGGACTGCCAGGAAAATGGCAGAATCTGGGGGCAGGTACCCATCCCGCCCCCAACCCGCCTCCGTGCCATCTTCCCTGGAGGCGGGAAGGGGATTACAGCCAGTTAAGAGGATTATCCCCATTTTTCCAGCAGAGGTGTGGGCTTCCCGACGTCGGGAAACACCGCCAGGGTCACCGAGGCGAGCAGTGGGTCGAAGGGGGTTGGAGGGATTCAAAAGTGTGCTGTGGAGGTGAGTGATGGGTGCAAGTATGGAGAGGTAAGTATGTAAGGTGAGTGAAAAGTGATAGAAAATGTTCACTTACCTTTGTTTCTTCCTGCAGGCTTCAATAGTTGAGGAACCGGAGAATCCGGCATCTCCGCGGCAGAGATGACAGCTGGCCGCTGCATTCTCCGGTGCAACAGCCATCTGATTTCTGCTCAGCAGATAGGTTTGATGAGTCTTGAATACAAGGACTCATCAAACAACAGAGAATGTCAATGTTTGACAGCTTCACAGAGCTGTCAAATAATGACAATTCATCTGTCAAAAATTTTTGACAGATGAAACGTCATACGCTGACGTTCTCTGTAACTGGCTCCCCCTTAATTGGCCTGCTAAGCCTGCTGGGCGGGCTTAACAAGTTCAATCAAGGGAAAAGAGCGTGGGTAGGCCACAAATCGATGGAGTCAGGATTAAAACCCAACAAGCAGCAGCCCCGCCTCCAACGTGCCCCCATTGGCAAAATCATCCCCAATGTGTCTGTAGCAGCTCTTTTCTAGAGCAATCCAAAACTGCCCTGTTCTATCTCCATAGTCTTGTACCTTCCTCTGATTCGAATATTTATCCAACTTTCTCTTAAAAGATGCAATGTTCTCTGCCTCAACCCTGTGGCAAAGCATTCCATACTCCAACTCTAAATAAATTTCTCCTAAATTCACTCTCTTAGTGACAATTTTACCTTTTCAATACCATCGCCCCAAGCAGAGGAAATGTGGGGGAAAAATTTGTGTTCGCCAGCAAATTTGCCAGTGTAACCGGTAACTACAGTTAACGGCCACTGGAAATGGCCGCAACGCTAACTGAGTGAAATTGGTCTGGGGGGGCATAAAGATAGGTTGTGCAGAGTTCAGCTTCCATGCAACGCCATCATAGTGGTGTTGCTGGAGGGATCCGGGATGAAGTTTCTGTCCAGGTCCGGCGATGCAGCTTCCCACAGCCTCTGAGCGAAGCTGTGGAGCTCGCTGGGAATTGTGGGTAAGGAAGAGGTCTGAGAACTAAAGGGGCCATGCACACTGAAGAAATACAAAATAAAATGCAGTGAATCAATACATTTTTCAGCCCTTTCTGCCTTTTAAGAAATATTCAATATTTAAAAGTTCCAAATTTGAATATTCAGCTGTTAAAGCTGAATTACTTCCCTAACCTCAACAAATAGGAAAACTGCCTCAGCACTAACACAACTGACTCAGCAAGCCAGGGAAGGGGCACTGAGGGTCTCACATGCAGCACTCCATCTTTGTGCAGGGGGTCAACACTGCAAGAGCAGCCCTCTACCCACAGGGGCCAGGAGACCCTCCAGATGTGGGAGTACATCACTGAGGCCATCACTGCCAGCAGTGTCGCCCCCACCACCTGGTTCCAGACCTCAGACCAGTGGTCAAGGTCAGTGAATGCATCTTCAAAAGCCGTCTCCTACCAACTGCATCACTAGCCTCACAAACTGCTCAATGCACCAGTCGCTCACCTACCAACAATCTGCACCAATGACAAGGCACATCTCCCATTCCTAGCCTCACCTCACCCCCTTGGAGGAGACGGTACAGGCCATTCTTGGCAGCGGCATAGTTGAGCCTTTGGTCAGCGGCAGGGCTGGAAGGATACAAGATGCGGGTATCCTCGCTCATTATCCTCCTTCTGGCATACACCTCTTGCTTTCCAGCCCTCCCATCACCACAACTCCAGCCTTGTGCCTTCCTCATTTCACACACCCAAGAAATGCAGCCTACCCAGCCAGTGGGTCAACAAGAAGAAGCAGCCTGCCCAGCCAATGGGTCCACAGGCAGATGATACCATCCCGGATATCCCGACCACAAAGAGGCTGGCTGGGATGTATCCTTCCACCTGATTCCTCCTGTTCAACTTACTCCTCCTCTGCATCTTCCTCTTCTGCGTCTTCCTCTTCCCCGTGCAAGTGGAAATACTCAGTTGATCAGACAGCATGTTGACCTGAGATGTGAACTCTGTTTTTCTCTCCACGGATGTTGGGTGACCTCCTGAGTATTCACAGCATGTTCTGTCTTCTCAAAGGCCTTCATTTACCATCCAAGCCTTTGCAAGCATCCAGCAGCACTCACTACACACTTAAAAACTATTCACATCTATTGCAGCAAGCCACCACTTCAATAAAAATGTTTAAAAAGTCCAAACACTTAAATTCAAACTTACCTGAATGAGGTGTGTTGCCCTTTAAGAGCTGCAAACATCACCCCTGTCAGCCTTCTTGCACAGCAGGTTAACCTGGCATGCTTAGGACCCAGCGCTGAATTCAGCGCTAGGGTCAAAGTTCATGTCGGTGACGTTAAGTCGGCGTGCACGGCGATTGACGTCACCACGCCACCATTTTTTTTCCCAGGGTGCTGCCAGTTACCGGCAGCACAAAGGGGGAGATGAATATGGCGGCCATCGCGGGACTCACCACCAGCAGGCGCAAGAGCGGTGGCCGCCATTTTATCACCATTTGGAGTGACTGGCCTAGAAATTCAGTATAGCCACGTTCGGGGCGCTAAAGTCGGGCGGCCGCTAAAGCTTGTGCCCGGCGCAAGTTCGCGCCACCTTCGCCGATATTCAGTCGCATCGCCCCAAGAGGCTGCTGCTGCGCTAAAACAGGCGATGCACGACTATCATTAGGCGCTAAGCCGGCGGCCTGGGGCGATATCCCCGAGGGCGGGCGCAGCGCAGGTGCGGCGAGTTGCTAATTGACGGCAGACACGCTGGCGCCGGTCAGCTCTTAAAGGGGGAGGGTGGATTTGTTTGCCTGCCACGCCCTGCACACTGCAGCCCTGAAGCTAGGCCTGACCACTTCTGCTTCATCTGTGCAACGTCCAGGGCTATGGAGAAAGCCAGGGAGAGAGCGCAGCGCTTCAGCGACGGCGACCTGAGGGTGCTGGTTGGCGCAGTGGAGCGCAGGCGCCATGTTCTGTTCCCGGAGGATGGCAGGAGGCCGCTGCCCAGCGACTACCGGAAAGCCTGGAGGGAGGTCTCAAACAGGGTGACTTCCAACAGCGTGGTTGCCAGGACTCCTGTGCAATGCAGGAAAAAGTTCAACAACCTCACTCGGGTTGTCAGGGTGAGTACCCTTTCCAGTGTCCTCCTCATCCCTGCATGTGCACCTCAGTTTATGGGCAAAGGGACCTGAAAGCCCTAATGGCCAGCCCTCATCCAGCAGATATGGGACTGTCATGAAAATCACTTGCACATTCAGTATTTTACACACTGTACAAGCTATTCCACCATGGGAGGCAGTGCAGCCAAGATCAGGGCTTCACACTGTCAGGGCCAGTCCACCATGGGAGGCAGTGCAGACAAGATCAGGGCTTCACACTGTCAGGGCCAGTCCACCATGGGAGGCAGTGCAGACAAGATCAGGGCTTCACACTGTCAGGGCCAGTCCACCATGGGAGGCAGTGCAGACTAGATCAGGGCTTCACACTGTCAGGGCCAGTCCACCATGGGAGGCAGTGCAGACAAGATCAGGGCTTCACACTGTCAGGGCCAGTCCACCATGGGAGGCAGTGCAGACAAGATCAGGGCTTCACACTGTCAGGGCCAGTCCACCATGGGAGGCAGTGCAGACTAGATCAGGGCTTCACACTGTCAGGGCCAGTCCACCATGGGAGGCAGTGCAGACAAGATCAGGGCTTCACACTGTCAGGGCCAGTCCACCATGGGAGGCAGTGCAGGCAAGATCAGGGCTTCACACTGTCAGGGCCAGTCCACCATGGGAGGCAGTGCAGACAAGATCAGGGCTTCACACTGTCAGGGCCAGTCCACCATGGGAGGCAGTGCAGACACGATCAGGGCTTCACACTGTCAGGGCCAGTCCACCATGGGAGGCAGTGCAGACAAGATCAGGGCTTCACACTGTCAGGGCCAGTCCACCATGGGAGGCAGTGCAGACAAGATCAGGGCTTCACACTGTCAGGGCCAGTCCACCATGGGAGGCAGTGCAGACAAGATCAGGGCTTCACACTGTCAGGGCCAGTCCACCATGGGAGGCAGTGCAGACAAGATCAGGGCTTCACACTGTCAGGGCCAGTCCACCATGGGAGGCAGTGCAGACAAGATCAGGGCTTCACACTGTCAGGGCCAGTCCACCATGGGAGGCAGTGCAGACAAGATCAGGGCTTCACACTGTCAGGGCCAGTCCACCATGGGAGGCAGTGCAGACAAGATCAGGGCTTCACACTGTACTTAGACGCCGTCCTTTCTCTTGCAGGCCAAGGTGGCTCACAACCGTAGGAAGCTACGTGAGACCAGGGGAGGCCGTCCTGACGTCAAAGAGCTCTCCGACCTCGACCAGCGTGTGGAGCGCATTATGGCAGGATGGCTGATTGGCCCCATCGCCAGCGGAGATGCCGACCCTGTTCTGGGCACCAATGGTAAGGGCATCACCTTTTTGACCTCTCTCTTTCCACTTGTGCCTCAGATCAGCATCCTTTGCCACTGTCCGACCAATGCAGTGCATGGCAGCACTCATGCCTCCCTCGCTGCTGCCCTGTCCTCACTCTAAAGCAACTCATGTGCCTCCCTGCTTTCAGATGGTGAATCGCAAGGTGAGGAGGCGGGCCCTCAAGCTGCCACTGTCAGCGATTCCGAATTCGAGGAGGAGGAAGAGGAAGCCGGCCCATCAGTGCCACCCTCAGCCGCGCCAGCCCATGGCGATGAAGGGGACACCTCATCCCTGGAGGGGAGCCGGGGGGAAGGGTCGGAGGAGAGTGAAGCTCCGGGGCCCAGCGGCCTGCAGCAACGCGGGAGGGGTGGGGAAGCTCGGCGGACTTCTCCCCAGAGGGTGAGTGCGGCCTCCAGTCCTGCGACGGTGAGCGCAGAGGAGGTGCGGCTCCTGGAGGAAATGGCCGTCCAGGCTGAGCGCAGGCACACTGAGCTCATGGCTGCAGTGGCAAGGATGCCTGACTCCATTGAGTCTCTGTCAAGGAGTGTGCAGCAATTCGGAGCAGCACAGGCCAGGAGTCTGCAACAATTCAGTGCAGCACAGGCCAGGAGTCTGGAACAATTCAGTGCAGCACAGGCCAGGAGTCTGCAGGACTTCGCGGCAGCACAGGCGGCTTCTAGCCAAGTGCTCAGTCATGCCGTCCATTCACTGGCTGGTGTCATGCGGACACAGACCAGGGCCACACGGGCACTAACTGCTGCCGCCCTCGCTGGATCGGCCAGGCATCGCCAGGGCACTCGCCGCGCAGCAGCAGCCCAGCAGTCTGTTCTTCAGCTGGTTGCTGCGCATGCTGCAGTGCTGGCCCGTGCGAGTGCCAATGTCTCAGGCGACCAGGGAGTACCTGCGATCTGCCAGGTTGGCACCATTCCTGCAGCCGACACTGCCACTCTGCCATTGCAGCTGCCACGAGCCGCTGGACAGACTGCTGCCACCCATGCAGAGTTGGAGCAGTCAGCAGCCGGCCCCTCCAGG
The DNA here is from genome assembly GCF_052327205.1 of Somniosus microcephalus. Taxonomy (NCBI): domain Eukaryota; kingdom Metazoa; phylum Chordata; class Chondrichthyes; order Squaliformes; family Somniosidae; genus Somniosus; species Somniosus microcephalus. The sequence goes on along the minus strand of NC_140999.1, from coordinate 117,165,479 downwards.
GCCAGAGCTGGTGCAGGCCGACCCCCAAGAGCATCTGCCGTCTCGCCATCTGACCCTCAGCAGCCTTCCCCCAGCCTTGCTGCAGCCACTGGGGTCCCATTTTGGAGGAGCTGCAGGGCGGGCAGGGGCCAGTCACGAATGCGAAAGGCATCACCCTCGCAGGGCAAAAAGTAAAAGGTCTGGCCAAATGCTTTGGCCTAGAAATTCAGTTGCGTTCGCCAGCCGTTAGCGCCATAAGAGGAGTAGATTTTGAGCGCTAGGCACTTTGCGCCCAGGCGCAGAGCGATCTGCGCCTACGCCCAACTTCAGTTGACATTTTGCGCCGGCGCAAAGTGTTTGCGCGCGCTCAGCTGCACGCGCACCTTATGACGTCATTTCGTCGTGCAACGCCGTTTGTGCGCCCCAAACCGGAACTTCAGTGGCGCCCGCCCAATGTGGGCGTGGCGCTGTTAAGAACTGTGAAGTGGAACGCAGCAGAGGCCCTGCGGGCCTCGGGGAGCGCTAATTAAAGGGCACTTAGACTGAGGTATAAAGGCCAGTCATTTTGCTGCAATGACTTTAGTGCTTTGGATTTCTGGACAGAGACCAAGGAACAGACCTTACTGATTTGGGACAACATAGGAGAGGTATTTTTTGCTTCTGGCCAGAGCTTGGAAATTTGACTCATTGTGATTTGACTGTTTGCAAGTATATTATGGGGGCTGCATGGGGTTCCAACCCTCAGTTCCAGCATTATGTGCGAAGGGCTCGCAGACGCTGTGTGAGAGGGGCAGCCATGCCTAGACGCAGAGGGGCCATCAGGCGTCGGCAACGTAGGCCTTACCCACTCAGGGAATACCGGCAGCAGGTGTCCTATCTCACCATGACTGCCGCGCATTGTGTGAAGAGGCTGCGCTTCAGAAGGGAGGTGGTTGCAGAGATCTGCCAGCTGCTTCACAGAGATCTGCGTCCACAGCTGATGTGCAGGACGTCTCTGTCGGTGGAAGTGAAGGTCACGGTGGCTCTGAACTTTTATGCAAGCGGCTCCTTCCAAGCCGCTGCTGGGGACATAGCGAACATCTCCCAGTTCGCCGTGCATCGCTGCATCCGGCAGGTCACCGATGCCCTTTTCGCAAGGAGACACCAATTCATCTCCTTCCCCATGACCCTAGAGAGGCAGGAGCAGCGTGCAGTCGGATTTGCCTGGATCGCCGACTTCCCCATGGTGCAGAGCGCCATTGATTGCACGCATGTGGCTATGCGGGCACCTATCGACAATGCCGAGGATTACCGCAACCGGAAGGGCTACCATTCCCTCAATGTACAGCTGGTGTGTGACCACAGGCAGCGCATCCTAGCTGTCAATGCCCGCTTTCCAGGAAGCAGCCACGATGCATTTATCCTGCGCCAGACTACTGTGGCTGACATGTTCCAGGCACAGCCTCCCCCAAGGGGATGGCTTATCGGGGACAAAGGCTATCCTTTGTGTACATGGCTCATGACCCCGCTCCGCGCGCCCAGGACCCCTGCTGAGGAGGCATACAACGAAAGCCATCAAGCCACAAGGAACATCATAGAGCAAACGATTGGCGTCCTCAAGCAATGGTTCCGCTGCCTGGATCGTTCCGGCGGATCTCTACAGTATTCGTCGGATAGAGTCTCCCAGTTCGTCGTCGTTTGCTGCATGCTGCACAACCTGGCTATCCGCAGGACTCAGGCACTGCCACCTCACGTTGGACCACCACCTCAGGAGGAGGAGCAGGAGGAGCATGAGGAGGAGGAGGAGGAGGAGTACCAGCCCAGGAGGGAGCCACAAGGTCCAAGGGCCGTCCGCCGGCGGCTTATTGAACGACACTTCTAGGCCCCCTGTCAGGGAATGGCTTGTGGCAATGAACGCACCTGAATGCAGCTGCTCTGCAAGCCCTCAGCCGGTTAACGCAACAACCACTTGAAACATGACACATGGACAAGCTGAATAAGTAAAAAGCTTTATTTAACAAACTCAGGGCCCTTCCCACATGAAACACAAAAACAGACAAGACCCCCAAAAAACAGTCAAAAACATATCTCACTCCCACAACCTGGGGAGGAATAACAAAACTTGTCCATCCAATTGGCCTTCATCCTCGGCCTTACCAAGACAAACCCCCCCATACAGAACACAAACACCCCCATCTAAAAAAACATTTGCCATCATCTTCGGCCTTACCAAAATAAAACTCCCCCATACAGAACACAAACACCCCCATATAAAAAACATTTGGCAACACACTCTACTTGGTGTGCCGAGAGGGTGAGTCCTTGTGCAGGCTTCTCCGGCCCCTGCCCAACCTGCTGCTCCGCCTCAACCTGGGCCCTGTGGGTGTTGCAAGGCTGGGGGAAGGCTCCTGAGGGGCACAAAGCGTGACGGCAGATGCCCTTGGGGGTCGGCCTAGACGAGGTCCGGCCCTGGAGGGGCCGGCTGCTGACTGCTGCAGCTGTGGCTGGGCAGCATCAATCTCTCCAGCAGCTCGTCGCAGCTTTGCTGGGGGAGTGGCAGTGGCGGCTGCAGCAATGGGGGCAAGCTGGCTGATGCCAGGCGCTCGCTGGTCGCCAGAGACACTGGCACTCGGCCAGGCTGGCACTGCAGCAAGCGCAGCAATCTGGTGAAGGCCAGACCGCTGTGCTGCAGCAGCACGGCGGGTGCCCTGGCGATGCGTCCTTGACACAGTGAGTGTGGCAGAATGAGTGCCCGTACTGCCCTGGTCTGTGCCCGCATCAGACCAGCCAGTGTCTGCATGGCACCACTCATGAACTCTCGACTCGCGTCCTGTGCTGCCGCGAGTTGTTCGACACCCCTGGCCTGTGAGTCCCCGAAATCGGCCACACTATGAACCAGGGACTCAATGGCCTGAGGCAACCGTCCCACAACCCCCATGAACTCGGTGTGCCGACGATCCGAATCCGCGGACATTTGATCAAGGAGGCGCACCTCCTGGGCGAGGACCGTCTCCGGACTGGAGGCCGGACTCTCCCTCTGGGGAGAAGGCCGCCGAGCTGGCCGACCCTTCCCGCGTGGCTGGACACCACTGGGCCCAGCAACTGCCCTCCCCTGCAACACTTCCCCCCTCTGGGGAGAAGGCAGCCGTGCTGCCCGACCCTTCCCGCGTGGCTGGACGCCACTGGGCCCAGCAACTGCCCTCCCCTGCAACACTTCCCCCCTCTGGGGAGAAGGCAGCCGTGCTGCCCGACCCTTCCCGCGTGGCTGGACGCCACTGGGCACAGGAGCTACACCCCCCTGCAACACTTCCCCCTGGCTCTCCTCCAGGCAAGACGTGTCCCCTCCATTGCCATCCCCTGGAGCGGATGAGGGTTCCCCCGATGTGCCGCCTTCCTCTTGGTCCTCGTCGTCCTCCTCTTCCGAGGGACTGACACTCGCAGCTTCAGGGACCTCCTCCTCACCAGCTGAAAGCAGGAAGGCGCAAGAGTAGCTTTAGAGTGAGGACAGGGCGTCAGCGAGGGAGGCATGAGTGGTGGCATTATGCGCATTGGTGGGACAGTGGCAAAGGATGTAGATCTGAAGCGCAAGGGGAACGAGAGAGGTCCAAACGGTCATGTCCTTACCATTTGGGCCCAGCACAGGGTCGGCATCTCCAATAGCAACGGGGCCAATCACCCGGGCACGCATGAGTCGAGCCACGCGCTCCTCCAGGTCACTGAGCTCCTGGAACTGGACACGGCCTCCCCCGGTGACAGTCCGGCTCTTCAGATTCTGCGCCAGCTTGGCCTGCAAGAGAAAGGACGGCCTCTAAGTACAGTGTGGTGCCCTGTTGTTGTGTGCACTGCCTCCCACGGTCGAATAGCTTGGCCAGTGTGGTGCCCTGTTGTTGTGTGCACTGCCTCCCATGGTCGAATAGCTTGGCCAGTGTGTCAAGTGCAGAAAGTGCTACTGATGATCATGCCAGTGCCATAGCTGCTGGAGGAGGGCTGGCCATTAGGCCTTTGAGGTCCCTTTGCCCATAATGTGAGGTGCACATGCAAGGATGAGGAGGACACTGGAAAGGCTACTCACCCTGACCAACCGAGTGAGGTCGTTGAACTTCTTGCGGCATTGGTCACCAGTCCTGGGGACATCGCTGTTGGCTGTGACCCTCTGGGCGATTTCCCTCCAGGCTCTCCTGTACAGCCTCTTGGGAGCCTTCTTGCCACTGTCCGGGCACAAGATATCTCTTTTCTTCTCCAAATCCCTAAGCAGCACCCTCAAAGCATGCTCTGAGAAGCGCTGCGCTCATTCACGGGCCTTCTGCATGGCTTCAGGCGCTATTTGGGTCCAGCAGCAGTGTTCAGGCCTAGCTGGAGGGCTCCACTATCCAGGGCGTGGCAGCAGACCAAGTCGACCCTTCCCCCTTTAAGAGCTGGCCGGCGTCAGGGTGTCTGCTGTCAATCAAAACATGACCGCACCTGCGCTGCGCCCGGCCTCGGCGTTATCACTCTGCACCGCCGGCTTAGCGCCTAAAGATAGGGGTGCAACGCCAGTTTCAGCGCTCGCCCAAACTCCTTGGCCAAAGCTACTGAATATCGGCGAAGTGGCCTCCACTTTCCGGCGGGCGCTAACTTTAGCGCCCGCCCGACTTTACCGCCCCAAAAGTGGCTATACTGAATTTCTAGGCCTTTGTGTTTGTTGAAAGGCCGAGACTGGTGTAGTTGTGTTTTTATAAGGCTGAGACGGGTGTCTTTCTTTGTTTTGTAAGGCCGAGACTGGTGTCTTTCTTTGTTTTGTAAGGCCGAGACTGTTCGTTTTGTGTTTTTGGAGGGGGCTTCGCTCCATTAGTTTGTAATGTGGGAAGGGCAGAGGTTTCCAAGTAATAAATGTTCTTAAATCGCACTGCCCATGCTTTATTTGGCAAGTCCTGGTTGCCCTGCTCGGCTGAGGGCTTGTGGAGCGGCTACATTCATCTGGTGACATTGGCACAAGCCATTCCCTGAGAGGGGGCCTAGAACCGACGTTCAATAAGCCGCCGACGGTCGGCCCTTGCACTTTCTGCCTCCCTCCTGTGCAGGTCCTCCTCCTCCTCCTCCTCCTCCTCCTCAGGTGGTCCTCCAATCTCTGGTGGCAGTGGCTGAGTCCTGCGGATAGCCAGGTTGTGCAGCATGCAGCACATGACCACGAAATGGGAGACTCGCTCCGGCGAATATTGTAGGGCTCCCCCTGAATGATCCAGACAGCGGAACCGTTGCTTCAGGACGCCGATTGTTTGCTCAATGATGTTCCTGGTTGCTTGATGGCTGTCATTGTATCCCTCTTCAGCAGGGGTGCTGGGCGCACGGAGCGGGGTCATCAGCCAGGTACACAAAGGATAGCCTTTGTCCCCGAGAAGCCATCCTCGTGGGTGAGGCTGGGCCTGGAACATGTCTGCCACAGAAGTCTGGCGCAGGATGAAGGCATCGTGGCTGCTGCCTGGAAAGCGGGCATTGACAGCTAGGATGAGCTGCCTGTGGTCACAAATCAGCTGAACGTTGAGCAAATGGTAGCCCTTCCGGTTGCGGCATTCTCCAGAGGTGCCCGCAAAGCCACATGCGTGCAGTCAATGGCGCCCTGCACCGTGGGGAAGCCGGTGAATGCTGCAAAGCCCATTGCACGCTGTTGCTGCTTGACAAGGGCCATGGAGAAGGAGATGAACTGACGTCTCCTTCTGAAAAGGGCATTGGTCACCTGGCGGATGCAGCAATGCACGGCGAACTGGGAAGTGTTGGAAATGTCCCCAGTAGCGGATTGGAAGGAGCCGGTGGCATAGAAGTTGAGAGCCACCGTCACCTTCACTGCCACCGACAGAGACGTCCTGATCCTCAGATGTGGCTGCAGATCACCGCCAAGCAGGTGGCAGATCTCAGTGACCACCGCCCTTCGGAATCGCAGCCTCCGAACACACTGCTCGTCAGACATGTTCAGATAGCAGAACTGCTGGCTGTATACCCTGGGTGGGTAAGGCCTCCTTTCCCGACGCCTGTGGCCCCCTCTCCGTCTGGCCAGGACTGCCACTCTCTCACGGCGTCTGTGAGCCCTTTGAATGCAATGGAGAAGGCCAGCGTTTGCACCCATTGCAGCCCCCATTATATGTTTGCAAACAATGATATGACACTGAAGGCAAAGACAAGTGGAAAGCTGTGGCCTGAAGCCACAAGTACCTGTCCGAGTGTTGAGCCAAAGCAGAAAGGTCTCTACCTTTGTCTCTCTGCAAAGATCCGTCTCTCAAAAAGGAGTGCTGCGAAATGGCAGCCTTCTCTACTGCAGGAGGTGTGCCCTTTAATTTGCGCCCCCTGCGCCCCGCATCGACTGAGAACCGTTCCCCTCTACCAGTCGCTAGGGGCGCCAGGCACACAATAGGGCGTCGCGACTGAATTTCCGGTTTGGGGCGCACAAAGGGCGTTGCACGAGGAAATGACGTCAGGATCTGCGCGCGCAGCTGAGCGCGCGCAAAGACTTTGCGCCGCCGCTAATTCTTGAGTGAAGTTGGGGAGAGGCGCAGATCGCGCTGCGCCCGGCCGCTAGCCGCCTAGCGCCCAACATCTCCTCCTCCTAAGGCGCTACTGGCTGGCGCAAGCAACTGAGTTTCTAGGCCACTGTGTCTACATGAATTTCTAGCCCATAGAGGTTTAAATTCCACATCATTGTGCCCCTTTTATGAGTGTAAAGTGGGCACCACAATGCCAAATTTAGCAGGGTGAAGCCTGCGCCCGAGTTATGCATTCCCCCTGCCGCTGCCAAATTTGGCAAGGCCTGCTTTTAAGTGGCTGCCTTGAGGCTCCTGCACTCATTTCCAGTCCCATTCCCAAAATTAGTGAAGATTAGTCAGAGCTAGCTGTGGAAGAAGCCTGCAGGTATGTTTTGATTAAAACTTACCTTAATGTGGAGCCAGCAGGAGCAAGAGTGCATCCTCCTGCCTCCATATTAATATTGAAGCCTCTGCCACCCCCTTTGATCACCCATCCCCCATGCCCCCACCCCCGCCAAACCCCTCCTCTCACACGGCCTCCCCCCGCCCCTGCAGCTTGCCGCAATTATGATGATGAGGCCCAAGGACAAATTTAGGATGGTCTCGGGCCTTTCCATTCTGGCGTGCCTTGGCTACGTGCCGCGTGGATCATGCCCAGTTTAAGGCCTTTAGTCTTTTTCTATTCACTCTGTCAAACTGCCTTCATAATTTTAAAAACCTCTATTGAATCTCTTCTCAGCCTTCCCTGCTCCAGTGGAGGTAGTCCCAGTATCTTCAGTGTCTCCTGATGACTACAATTTCCAATCCCTGGCAACAGCCCAGTGAATCTCTGCTGTTGGCTCTCTAGGGCTTTATTGTCCTTTCTATAATTGGGTACCCAAAATTGTGTGCGTTACTACATCTAACCAATGTTTTGTACAAATTTATTCTCACTTTTTTGCCTGTAAATGTAATGGCCTATTTAGTAACTGTTAATGAGACTATCTTAATGGGTTACAGAAGGTCATGGAAGTGACAAAAGGCCATTTAGCCCATCCACTTAATTCCATCCTCCCAGTCCAATTTCAAAATCAACAATGATGAATCTCTTGCTTCTCTACATCAAACCCATATCCATTTGATTGCTGCTAAATCAGAAATCAATCCAATTTCCTTCCAACTGCTTCAGCAGACTCAGTATTTACAGTACTTAGTGATAGTCTATTCCATAGGGCGCAAAGTCTAAGCATGAAGAAGTTATTCATGAGGTTTAGCTGCTGGCGCTCTTTACTTGTTATCACACTCTCTGGATCTCTTATCCTAGTTTTGCACACACTGTTCTAATCCGCATTATTAATTCCTTTATTTTAAAAACTAGGATGATGTTTCCTCCTCCCCCTCCCTCCTCTGGAGAGCAGATTTAGCTTTTTTAGTCTTGAATGCTGATAAAATGATAATGGGACAAAAGTTGTCTGTGAATACATTTGGTTCCTAACCTTGTGATGCAAAAAATCATAATTGATCAATGATAAAAGTAAATTTATTTGGAGTGCAACTGTCATCAAAAACGTCACACTCTTTTTTGAAGTTAGGTTAAATAGCCAACTCACTGGAATTCATTGCTGCAGATGCAGTTACATCTGTTACTTTCTTCAGTTACAGATAGTAAAAGAGAGCAGAACAGTTTTGTTGTGTATGTAATATGTGTGCTACTTTGAACCTATGGACAGGACTGCACTACTTGTAGGGCGTAGTGATACGCAGTACCACTCCTGGCCATAGGGGTATAAATAGTACTGTGGGTACTGATCTCCCCTCAGTTCCCGCCTGTGGGCATGAAGTAAAGATCTACGTGTAGTCCCTACCTCCAACCAGTAAAGACCTGTTTGAGTTATACGTTTAAGTCTTTGTGTTAATTGTTCAATACAATACACATACTTAACACTGGCGACGAGTCAGGTTCTTACCCTGCGGCAGTTGAAGAGAGGTTTCAAACATCACCACCCCACTAGAAGCGACAGGCTTTAGGACTCTGAAGCCTCCATCAGCGACTGAGCACTGGAATGCAGCAGCCATCCTGACAGCTTCCAGCGACTGACAGAAGTCTTTCTGCAGTTTCCTTGTTCAACCTAGGTGGTGGGGTAAGCCGTGCAGTGTTGGCTGCAAAGACAGGGCTGGGGAAGTTGGAGAAGATAAGGGCGATCACAATCCCTGATAAGAGCCGCGGTGAAACGCGCGAGCGGGTAAGCCAGAGCCCGGGAGGGAGCGAGCAAGAGCCGCTTCGGTCGGGAGCCACTTCGCTATCCAGCGATCGCATCCGCTGATAAGGGCCGCACTCTGGCGATCGCGGCGAAGATAAGGGCCGCACTCGGGGGCTGAAGGGAGACGACATCGGGGGACGGGGAAGACCGCCAAGCGTGGGAAAACCGCCATTTTGTGGGCGGAGGACGACGGCAAGAGCGGGAAGCCGCCATCTTTGATAACAAGTAAAGAAAATAAAATCTGAGAAATTGCAAATCTACAATGCCTAAACACGGGAATATTAGCACCTTTGATAGTGACCTCGAAGATTGGGCCATATATGTTGAAAGAGTAAAAAATTATTGTAAGGCCAATAAAATTCGTGACCAAGATAAAGCTCTAACATTATTAAATTTAATGGGTGCGAAGACATACGGGCAATTGAAACACCTGTTATCACCAGATGAACCGGCGGATAAGACGTTCGATGAGATTGTTACTGTCCTGAAAGATCATCTAAACCCCACGCCGCTGATGCTAGCGGAATGATTTAAATTTTATGACAGAAGGCAGCTACAGCATGAAAGCAATGCTGAATATTTGCTGGAATTGCGTAAATTAGCGAAATATTGCCAGTTTGGAACGGGACTGACAGATGCACTACGAGACAAATTTGTGTGTGGTTTATTTAAACAGGATACACAAAAGCGACTGCTCGAGGAGAATGAGCTGACGCTTGAGAAGGCGGTCACTATGGCAGCAGCACACGAAGCCGCAGCGAGAGGCACGGCAGTAATGCAGCTACGGTCACCGGAGCTCAGTGCACACAAATTGGGTGTGAGTTCTGGCAAATGTTATCGTTGTGGAAAGACAACGCATGATCAGAACCAGTGTTGGTTTAAAAACCAAGAATGTAGAACTTGTGGTAGGCTTGGACATATAGCTAGAGTATGCAGGTCAGGGAAGAAGACCAGCAACAAGAAGTCACCGCAAGGAAAATACGCAAAGGTACACAAGGTGACCGAACAGGAGTCCGATTCAGACGCTAGCAGTAATGAACTGGCTGGCTTAAGCTGTAATGAACTGGCTAGCTTAAGAGTACTCAACGCTGGTAAGGGTGCAGACCTCCAGACAATTTGGGTCACTCTTCAGATAGAAGGAGTCCAAGTAAAACTGGAATTGGACACTGGATCGGCATTGACGGTCATAAATAAGAAAGATTACGGAAAGTTATTCCAACATATTCCCCTACAGGATACGGGGATTATATTGAAAACATACACGGGGCAAAGAGTGTACCCCATCGGGAAAATAGAGGTTGCAGTGGTCCACAAGGGCGAAGACAGTCAAATAATGGACTTATATGTGATATCTGAAGGAGGTCCTCCACTACTAGGACGGGAGTGGATTAGGAAAATGAATATGGACTGGCATTTCCTACAAACAATAACGAGTGAGAACTCGGTGAAGATAGTCGGCCCAGACTCTGGAACGGATGATGGTAAGCCCAACTCAGGTGCAAAAGACAAAGTTTCAGCACAGAATTCCACTGAGCAACAACAACATAGTTTAACTGTGGATTCTGAGTCTGGCAAGTCTACTGATGTGCCCATTTCTGAGGGACACCGGGCTCGAACTCAACTCCATTTCAAACTACAACAGCAATTAGAACAAATGCTTCGCCGTTTTGAGCAAGAGTTGAATGCAACGAAAGAGTTCTTTGATATAGAGTTGGAGAATCTGGAAAGACAACAGAAGCAGCTGATGGAGAAAATGGAGCAGGAGCACACAAAACGTCTGATGTCAGAGGAGTTAACGGTCAGCCAACTCCTGCATATGCTGAAGGACAGGACTCTGAAATGGGAAAAATTTGAACACGAACTTCAATATTCAAACGAAAGGGGTTCGGAGCTCTCAAAGGTTATTGGAAGAGCTGAGGTGGCAACACAGACTGAGATGACTGCAACAGAGCAGCCCTTGGATGCCAAAAGTACGCTGACTCACGTCAACGTAGAACAACAGACCGCTGAAACAGCTGCTCCGGTAGAGGGATTGAATAGTCCGATCAATCAATCTCCAAAAGAAGTTGAAGTAGTAAAATCTCAAATGAGGTCATTAGTAAACGACTTGCTGAAAGCCCAGAAAAAGCTGGATGAAGAGGTACGCATGAAGAAGTCTCTTCAGGAAAGATGTCTGGACTTGGAACAAAAGCTGGCTAACGCCCAGCTGGGTATGGAGGAAATAGAAGACCCTCTCGCTGGCCTAGATCAGGACGACACCGAATATTACTATGTCCTGTCCTGCCCAACTTGTAACTTCGACTCCCACCATACAGAAATCATGGAGGAGCACCGAAAGTCTACAGAACATCGGGAGAAGGTGGCTCTACTACGGAAAAAGGAGGAAGAGAAGGAGGAACTGCGCATGCAGCTGGCAGCTGACAGCTGACGGAGCCCAGAGAGTCTCCAAGAAGCAGAAAAGGAAAAGTCGAAACAGAAGATGACCCATCTGAACCATTATTACCTCTACCAGATCACACACGTGGTCCCTCCGAACGGAGCCAATTCAGTTCGGAAGTTCAAACTGTTAAATCCATGGAAGGACTATTGAATGAGTCACTCCAGCAACGTGAACCGACTACACCACAGAGATTGAATCTGTGAACTGTTTTCCGCAGAGACTGAATCTGTGATCTGTTTTGACATGAAGTTATCTATGTATCTATGTTATTCTGTTATGTAAACCTGAAGTTATATATGTATATATGTTATTACGTTATGTTAAATGGGGAGATGACTGTAAAGCTAGGAAGGGAGGAATGTTGTGTATGTAATATGTGTGCTACTTTGAACCTATGGACAGGACTGCACTACTTGTAGGGCGTAGTGATACGCAGTACCACTCCTGGCCATAGGGGTATAAATAGTACTGTGGGTACTGATCTCCCCTCAGTTCCCGCCTGTGGGCATGAAGTAAAGATCTACGTGTAGTCCCTACCTCCAACCAGTAAAGACCTGTTTGAGTTATACGTTTAAGTCTTTGTGTTAATTGTTCAATACAATACACATACTTAACAAGTTTAGTAGTGAAACCTTTCCACTATAAACAGTCTTTGCAACCTGGTTATAATTATAATGCAAAGGGTGAGTGAAGAGCATCTTGGAAGCAGTTCCCTGGTAAATCAAATTCAAGAGATGCCAGTCACTCCAACTTGCCCGCCCAGTCTTTGGATCAAACTTTGTTATTAATCGTATGGGCTTCCATGGACATTTTATCCCAGTTTTTCTCTGAGAGGGAGGTGGTGAATTATTACCAATATTAAACCATTACCACCTGTTATCAAGGTGGTCCTCTAATGCTGGTAACCAGCAGGTTATAATAATGCTCTGATGGTGTGTTCATCACTTGTAGCAAATCCCATTGGTAGATTGAAAATAGCTTTGCTGCTCTCCTAATTCCCATTTCAACACAGGGTTCCAGCTCACTGAGAAAAGATATCTAGCTATGCTAGAGAAAAATGAGTATTTTTAAACAAAAAGAAGTGGCTCAGAATTAAGGCTAAGGTCCAGCTAATCATATGTTACTCTTTCACCAGTATTGCTAGCTTTAGAGATGGGAAGGTATCATTTTACTTGATTTGCAGTTATAACTTGGTAAAAAAAATTAAATATCAGACAGACTTCAGATTAAAATCTAGGCCCTGGTTTTCCTGGAATGCTCTATTTTAGGGAAAGGGAGGGAGCACACTTACCTCCATGAAAACAGACCTGCTGGCTGATCATAGGGTAGCATTTATGGTTGTTATGGGAACAACCAAGGCCTAGATAATCCTAGCTGATCAAAGGAGCCTAGTGATCAGCTATTTTTGCAGGGAAATAAAGAGAGGGCATCAGGGAAGAAAAGCACATTTTTAAAAGGGAACGAATGAGTGATATTTGATCCTGGCCAAGACATGACCAGCAAAAGCAAATACCAATTTATCAACTTGAGCATCATCGATTTAAAATAAGCTTTCAACAAACAATTCTTCAAGAAATTACCACTTAATCATTACAGTATTCCTCTGAAACTTCTGGCTACAATGATGGACTTTCATGCTTCTATTTGCGAGGTGATAGTATTAATTGTAATAATAACTAGGCCTATAGCTGTGCATTCTACAGATAGAGAGTGCCTGTAGTTGCCAACTCTGGTTGGACATATTGCTGGAAGTGTCATCACATGATTTCCTAGAGGTTACTTTGGCCAAACAGTGAAAACAGACACTAAATCGGTGCTGTGCTAATAAGACACACCTGTTTGAAAGTATGGATTTAGCACACAATTTTGGTCCTAATTGCTGATTAGCATAATTTGAACTTGCCTGGAAGTGCTTAAACAGACAGCTGCAGGTTTAGCACTCAAGTGCTGATTAGACGCAATTTTCGTGGAGCAGTATATGTGGGCTCCTCACACCCACTTCCACTGAAGGTGTGGAATGTGCTGGCTGGCACACAACAACACGTTTCAGGTTGGCTCAGGGACCGAGGGAGAGGGCGCACAGGTTCTTGGATGCGATACTGGAGATCCTGGTGGAGGAGATCCAGAGGAGGAGGGATGTCCTGTACCTGCAGGGAGGAAGGAGTCCACCTCACCCTCCTGTCCCTCTCTCCTGCAGCAGTTGGTGCTGCTCTGCCTGGCCTCATGTCCTCCTCCCATTCCTCCTCCAGACAAAGGGGGACCCCTAGCAAGATGTCCATGACCAAGTACTCCCTTTCCCCTGGTGACTCCTATAAGGTGTCCAATAAAGTGGAATCACAGTGCACTTACTCATTTTAGGTGAAGTCCTCAGAAAATTTGCGGAATAAATGCTGCTCGAGTGTTGGTGAAGTCTTGATAAAGTGTCCCAGAAAGTCTCCCGATGTGCTTCAGAGGTCCTTTTCACAGCTCCAGCAGCAAGTGAACATGAAATGGTGAGTATCCTTTTAATTAGCACTTAAGAGCAACATCAACGCCTTGTTTACTCCCAAACAGCGGGTCGCTGTTAGGAGAGGGCATTAGGACAAGCGCTAGCCACCAAAATGCCATGCAGCCTCCTTAATGAGTGCTGGCAGGCATTTTAATTGGCAATCAGCTCCTCTACAAGCCTCCTAGCGCAGGCTTCAACTCCTTTACCAAGATGGCATCTTGCGCTAAACATGGGCTAAACTGCCATTTCAACTCAAGACCCCATCTTGGCCAGCTCGAGGCTCTTTAGTGCCTGAAAGTGCTGCCGAAAATCGCCTCCTCGGTCTCCAACCGGCCCGCCTCTACATTCCTGCCATTGGTCACCCAACATATCCATCCTCACGGTGTACTGCTTCCCACGCCAATCGGAAAGCGAATAGACTCTTCATTACCCGATTGGATATTTCTTGACAACCTTTTTTCCTCATGTCCAATATTTTTATAACTAGTAAACAAAAGTTTTCAAAGAAAATTTTTAAAAAGCACAAGCTTTTAATGTCCCTGTGATTTTCCTCCCGGGTTGCTCACAGTGTCCTGGAGATTAGCCTTTCATTCATGGAGACTCCAGGGCAATCCTGGAGAGTACCAGAGAACTTGGCTGTTGTACTGAGCAAATGGACCCACTGTGACGGTAAAGGTTATTTAAGTACCGCCCAGAAATTACCAGCCAACCAGAAACTTTAAAAGGTCAGATATTAGTAAACCAGATTGATGACCTTTGAAAAACGTTATTGGCAAAGGGGGGGAAAATTCAAAGTGTAGAGCTCCGCCACCAATTTTGTATTACATGAATTATTAATCGCAGCCGCTGCATGCTTCGCATTTATTCTGTACTGATCTAACAGGCTTATTAAATGTTAAACAATGTTGTCCAGTTATTTGTGCATTTTGAACTGTTACTGTCCTATGTGGTGTGCTTCGTATCATTTTTTTAATGCTCTTTCTGACTGGAAGTTGTATTAAGTTCTCACAATAAGGAATGTGTGGCCTACGGTGTCAGGGATCATTTTCACAAGAGGAAGAAGTGAGGACTGTATCAGTCACCAGCAATGACAAATTCATGTTGCCATTGCATCATCGAATCATAGAATAGTGCAGCACGGAAGGAGGCTATTTGGCCCATGAGTCTGCACCGGCTCTTTTGAGGAGCAATCCAGTTAGTCCCACTCCCCCACTATTTCCCCATATCCCTGGATTTTTTTCTCCTTCAAGTGTTTATCCAATTCCCCTTTGAAGGCTACTATTGAATCTATTTCCACCACCCTATCAGTGTATCCCAAATCCTAACCACTCGTTGTGTAAAAAGGTTTTCCCTCATGTCGCCTCTGGTTCTTTTGCCAATCACCTTAAATTTGTGCCCTCTGGTTATCGACCCTTCTGCCATTGAAATGTTTCTCTTTATTTACTCTATCTAAACCCATCATGATTTAACCACCTCTATTAAATCTCCTTCTCTACTCTAAGGAGAACAACCCCAGCTTCTCCAGTCTATCCACGCAACTGCAATCCCTCATCCCTGGAACCATTCTAGTAAATCTTTTCTCTTCCCTTTCCAAAGCCTTCATGTACTTCTTAAAGAGTGGCGCCCAAAATTTATTAACCTGTCCTGCCATCTTCAAGGATTTGTGCGCATGCACTTGCAGGCCTCTCCCTCCTTGCTCCCCCCTTTAAAATTGTACCATTTAGCATGTACAGGTATTGTCTCTCCTCATTCTTCCTACCAAAATGTATCACCTCATACTTTTCTGCGTTGAATTTCATCTGCCACATATCCACCCATTCCACCTCTTGAAGTCTATTACTGCCTTCCTCACTGTTTACTACACTTCCAAATTCCATGTCATTTGCAAATTCCGAAATTGTGCCTTATACCCCCAAGTCCAAGTCATTAATCTATATCAAACACAGCAGCGGTCCTAGTACTGAACCTTGGGAAACTTTACTGTATACCTCTCTCCAGTCTGAAAAACAGCCATTCACCACAACTCTGTTTTCTATCCCTTAGCCAATTTTGTAGCTGTGCTTCTTGTGGTGTATGTAACCCGTACCACCTTAAGAGAACTACCTTAAGAAGATGGACTACTTTCTCTTGCTACTGTATATTGTAGTACCGGTGGTGACCACACTGGTATATAAGCTCTGTGTAGTAATTTGTAAAGCAGTTCAGCCCTGACCTTCAAGTAGTAAAGACCTGTTTAAGTTTTTCTTGTTGTCTGTGTCCAGTTATTTAAAATAAGTATATCTGGAACACACAGACTCAACAGTGGCGACGAGTCGATCTTACCCAGCGGCAATTGCATCCAAGGCAGCTTCGTCCCCAGAACGGGCGTCGAGAAGAGGCATCCGCCCTCATCATCCTGCTGAGCACCGCATTCGCACGGGAGGCATCGAGAACCCGGGTTGGAATTGCTGACCACGAAGTCCACCATCAGCGACAGGCAGTGATCATCCTTCTTCCACGGTGGTGGGTAAGCCGATCTAGCAACACGGGCAGAAAGTCGGCCGCGTTGTCAGTGGAGAAGGGGGGCGAGACCGGAGGAAAAAGGGCGGAGAACTCGACCGCAGCCGGTGTAAAGGGCCGGGCTGCAATCGGAATAGACACGCAGCAAGAAAGGAAGCGCTAATACCCACGAGGACAGCGGGGCGTAAAAGCAGCAGCGTCGGGGGAAATTAAGGACCGCTGGGAGGCGAGAACGGCAACAGCGCGGTAATCGCCATTGTAGCCAGCGGGGGAAGAAGCCAAGCGCGGGAAACCGCCATTTTAGTCGGCGCAGGAAGAAGACAAGTGCGGGAAAAGCCGCCAAGCGCGGGAAGCCGCCATTTTGGAAAAAAATAAAATAAAATAAAATAAAATACTTAAAGAAACTTACAAGGATGCCTAAAAATGGTAACATCACTGCTTTTGATAGCGATGTCGAAGATTGGGCCACTTATGTGGAGCGTATTGAAGTTTATTGTACAGAAAATGAGATACCGGCTGAAAAGAAAGCACTAACCCTATTAAACTCGATGGGTGCGAAGACGTACGGGTTATTAAGGCACCTTGTAACACCAGATAAACCGGCGGATAAGACTTTCGCGAATATTGTTACTATCCTGCAAGAGCATTTAAACTCCACGCCGCTGCTGATAGCGGAACAATTTAAATTTTACAGAAGAACGCAGCTGAAAGAGGAAAGCAACACTGAATTCTTCATTGAACTGCGCAAGCTATCAAAGTACTGTCAGTTTGGTACAGGACTAGCAGATGCTCTGAGAGATAAGTTCGTGTGTGGACTATTAAAAGAAGGAACTCAGAAGCGACTGCTAGAGGAAAAGGACCTTACGCTAGATAAAGCTGTCACCATTGCAGCATCGCATGAGGCGGCAGCACGAGGCACCGCGGAAATGCAGCTAAGGCCATCGGAACTCAGCACCAATCAAATGGCATTGGGTGCAGTAAAGTGCTATCGTTGCGGAAGGACAATGCATGATCAGAACCAGTGCTGGTTCAAAGATCAAGAATGCAGAAAATGTGGCAGACTCGGTCACATAGCGAAAGTATGCCGGTCAGGAAAGAAGACCAGCAACAAAAAGTCACCACAGAAGAAGTACAAAAAAGTACACAAGGTGACAGAGAACAGTTCGGATGAACAGAAGACGGATTCAGACTCCAGCAGTAAGGAACTGGGTTGTCTAAGAATACATAATGTGGGTAACACAGCAGACCACCAAACTATTTGGGTTACACTCCAGGTAGCAGGAGTCCAAGTGAAGATGGAATTGGACACGGGATCGGCATTGACGGTCATGAATAAGCAAGATTACAAAAGGTTATTCTCACACATTCCCCTAAGGGATACGGAGATTGTATTAAAAACATACACGGGGCAAAGAGTGTACCCCATCGGAAAGATAAAAGTAAAGGTGGTCCACAAGGGTAAAGAAAGCAAAGGAATGGACTTGTATGTGTTACCTGAGGGAGGTCCACCACTACTGGGACGGGAATGGATCAGGAGAATAAATATGGACTGGCATTCCTTAAAAGCACTAACTGTAGATTCCGGTAAAAAGGACGATGTCAAACCTAAACGACTGTCCAGAATATTGGACGATGCTAAGGAGGTGCTCCAACAGGGACTGGGAACACTGAAAGGAATTACGGCAAACATCAAGGTTGAAGAACATGCAAACCAGAAATTTTTCAAAGCCAGACCGGTACCTTATGCGATACGACCTGCTGTGGAAGCTGAGCTGGAAGGGCTAGAACGTTCAGGAGTACTGTCAAAGGTGGACTGGAGCGAATGGGCCACGCCCATTGTTCCCGTCATGAAGTGTTCATTGAGCAACAAGCCGGGGGAACCGGGGAAGGTTCACATCTGTGGCGATTTCAAGATCACTGTTAATCCGGTTCTTCACACGGTGCAATATCCGCTTCCGCGGATTGAGGATATCTTCGCTTCGTTGTCTGGTGGGAAACACTTCACCAAGATAGACCTGGTGCAGGCGTACTTACAGATGGAAGTTGATGAAGCGTCATGCCAGTATCTCACGATCAACACGCATAAGGGCTTATATCGGTATAATAGACTGGTTTTTGGAGTGGCATCGGCTCCAGCGATTTGGCAAAGGGCCATGGAGCAGGTATTACAGGGAATTCCTGGCACACAATGCTATCTGGACGACATTCTTCTTACAGGAGATGATGATGAGGAACACCTTGCTAATTTGGAACAGGTGCTCACCAGATTGAAAGAGTATGGACTTCGAGTTAATCGCCAGAAATGTGAGTTCTTTCAGAAGCGAATCTCATACTGTGGTCACGTCATTGACCAGGAGGGGCTTCGCAAGTCACCTGACAAGATCGAAGCTGTTGTGAAGGCTCCCGCTCCGGAAAATGTATCCCAGTTGAGGTCGTTCCTAGGGTTGATTAACTATTACCATAAGTTTCTGCCAAATTTATCCACGGTGCTACAACCGCTGAATGCTCTTTTACAAAAGGGAGTGCCATGGAAGTGGAGCAAGGACTGTAAGCGGGCTTTTCACAAAAGCAAGGCATTGATCGCCTCTAAGGAAGTGTTGGCTCACTTTAATCCAACGCTGCCTATTCGTTTAGCTTGTGATGCTTCTCCATATGGTATTGGGGCAGTGCTATCACATAAGTTGCCAAATGGCTTGGAAAGACCAGTCGCGTTCGCATCCAGATCATTGACCTCCGCTGAGCGCAACTATGCTCAGATAGATAGGGAGGCTCTCAGCCTCATGTGGGGAGTAAAAAAATTTAATCATTACCTGCAAGGCCAAAAGTTTACGCTGCTGACAGACCACCAGACGTTGGTTTCCATTTTTAACCCTAAGAAGGGTGTTTCGGTGATGACAGCGCAGAGGCTGCAGAGATGGTCCCTTTTCCTAGGGGCACATCAATATGAGATCGAATTCAAAGGTACAAAGCAACATGGTAATGCTGATGGGCTGTCGTGCCTGCCGCTACCTACAGCGGAAGAGGCACCGACAGTTGACCCTGTTGAGTTATTTCAGTCGACCATCATCGAATGTTTGCCAGTCACCAATGCGAGTATTGAGAGAGAGACCAGGAACGACCTGACACTGTCTTGGGTCTACGAATTGACAGTGAAGGGATGGCCAGCACATGGCGAACCACTGTTACCGGCATTCTCAGCCAGACGAGAACAGCTGTCCGTTTGTCAAGGAACATTGATGTATGGAACAAGGGTGATTATTCCTCCTAAATTAAGGGAGAGAGTTCTAAAGGAACTGCATGAAGGTCATCTGGGGGGAGTCAAGATGAAAAGCCTTGCTAGGGCTTATGTGTGGTGGCCAGGTATCGACAAACAAATAGAGGATCTGACTAAAAGCTCCTCAGGGTGCCAAAAAGTTCAAAATGCACCTCCAATTGCACCGCTGCATCCATGGGAATGGCCTTTAACCCCATGGCAGCGTGTACATATTGACTTTGCAGGTCCATTCATGGATTCCATGTTTTTGATAGCGGTAGACGCACATTCTAAATGGCCAGAAGTGATTAAGATGGCAACCACCACCTCGGAAAAGACGATCGCAGTTCTAAGAACCATATTTGCAAGAAATGGATTACCAGAACAGATATGTTCAGACAACGGACCGCAGTTCGTGTCAGAAGAATTCCAGAAATTCATGAAGAAAAATGGGGTGAAACACTATACATCTGCCCCATATCATCCGGCTACAAATGGGTTGGCCGAGAGATTTGTACAAATGTTCAAAAAGGCGATAAAGGCCATGAGTGAAGACCATATTCCACTACAACACAAGGTGGACAATTTCCTAATGGCGTATCGAAATGCCACACATGCAGTGACAAATCAAAGTCCTGCCATGATGTTTTATAACAGGAGGTTGCGGTCCAGGTTGGATTTGTTAAAACCAAATGTGCGTAGGGAAGTCGAAAACAAACAGTTCCAGCATGTAAATAACAAGACCACTCGGAGTTTCGAAATAGGACAACCAGTGTTAGCCCGGGACTATAAGAATGAGAAATGGCAATCTGGAACAATTCGTGCCCGACAAGGACCCCTGATGTACACGGTAGAGATTGGTGAAAACGTAATACGACGTCATGCTGACCAACTTGTAGAATCGAGAACAAGGGTCGAACCCATGGCTACGGCAGAGACACCAGTGGAAGAAATTATTGAACCTGTAGCATCTACCTCAAACGCGAACGTACATGAGGATGTTCAATCCATAAAAGATCAGTTAGAGGAGTCACCCCAGCAACCAGAATCAGAGACCCCTGAAAGGCGTTATCCAACTCGGATCAGGAGGCCTCCTCAGAGACTGAATCTTTGAACAGTTGCATGAAAGTTGTATATATGTTATCCATGTTATGTTTAAATTGGGGTGTACACTGTTAAGCTAAAAAGGGAGGAATTGTGGTGTATGTAACCTGTACCACCTTAAGAGAACTACCTTAAGAAGATGGACTACTTTCTCTTGCTACTGTATATTGTAGTACCGGTGGTGACCACACCGGTATATAAGCTCTGTGTAGTAATTTGTAAAGCAGTTCAGCCTTGACCTTCAAGTAGTAAAGACCTGTTTAAGTTTTTCCTGTTGTCTGTGTCCAGTTATTTAAAGTAAGTATATTTGGAACACACAGACTCAACACTTCTACTGGCCTTTTATCGCATGGGCTTCAATTTTGCTAACAAGCCTAATGTGGTAATTTACCAAACGCCTTTTGAAAGTCCATATACACAACATCAACTGCACTGCACTCATCCACCCTCTCTGTCACCTCATCAAAAAACTCAATCAAGTTAGTCAAACACAATCTTCTATTAGTCCAAGCTTGTCCAAGTGACTTAATTTTCTCCCGAATTATTGTTTCTAAAAGCTTCCCCACCACCGATGTTAATCTGACTGGCCTGTAATTGCCAGGTTTATCCTTCTCCTCTTTTTTGAACAAGGGTTTAACATTTGCAATTCTCCGGTTCTTTGGCACCACCCCTGTATCTAAGGAGGATTGGAAGAATGTGGCCAGTACCTCTGCAATTTCTACCCTTGCATCCCTCAGCAACCTAGGCTGCATCACATCTGGACCGGATGACGTATCTGCTTTAAGTACCACCAGCCTTTCTAGTACCTCCTCTTTATCTATTTTTATCTCATCCCAGTATCCCAGCAAGTCCCCTTCCTTGGTAGGCATCAATGCAAAGTACTCATTTAGTACCTCAGTTATGTGTTCTGCCTCCACCAATAGTTCTCCATTTTGGTCGCAAATCGGACCCACTGCTCCTCTGACAACCCTGTTACTGTTAATATGCTTATAGAAGACCTTTGGATTCTTGTTTTACGTTAGCTGCCAATTTATTCTCATATAGTCTCTTTGCCCTTCTTTTTTCCTTTTCACTTTTCTGCTGTACTTTTTATATTCAGCCTGATTCACCCTTGTATTAAGAAGCTGACATCTGTCATACACCCCCTTTTTCTGCTTCATCCTACTCTCTAACTCTTTTGTTATCCAGGGAGCTCTGGCTTTGGTTGCACTCCCTTTCCCCCCTTGTACGAATATAGCTAAACTGTATTCGACCTTGGTACAGGGCCTTGATGAGACCACACCATGAGTTTTGTGTGCAGTTTTGGTCACCTTATCTGAGGAAGGATGTTCTTGCCATGGAGGGAGTGCAGCGAAGATCCACCAGACTGATACCTGGGATGGCAGGAATGACGTATGAGGAGAGATTGGGTCGATTGGGCTTATATTCGCTGGAGTTTAGAAGAATGAGAGGGGATCTCATTGAAACTTATAAAATTCTAACAGGACTAGACAGACTGGATGCAGGAAGGATGTTCCCGATGGCGGGGGGTCCAGAATCAGGGGTCACAGTCTAAAGATAAGGGGTAAGCCATTTAGGACAGAGATGAGGAGGAATTTCTTCACCCAGAGAGTGGTGAACCTGTGGAATTCTCTACCACAGAAGGCAGTTGAGGCCAATTCATTAAATATATTCAAGAAGGAGTTAGATATATTTCTTAAGGCTAAATGGATCAAGGGATATGGGGAAAAAGCAGGGACAAGGTACTGAATTTGGATGATCAGCCATGATCTCATTAAATGGCGGAACAGGCTCGAGGGGCCGAATGGCCTACTCCTGTTCCTACCTTCTATGTTTCTGTCTGTCAGTCTTTGACTCATAAACTTGTCATAGATAAAAAAAAGGATAAGTTAGGCATACATAGAAACATAGAAACATAGAAGATAGGAGCAGGAGTAGGCCATTCGGCCCTTCGAGCCTGCTCCGCCATTCAATGAGATCATGGCTGATCATCCAAATTCAGTACCCTGTCCCTGCCGTCTCCCCATATCCCTTGATCCCTTTAGCCTCAAGAAATATATCCAACTCTTTCTTGAATATATTTAATGAACTGGCCTCCACCGCCCTCTGTGGCAGAGAATTCCACAGGTTCACCACTCTCTGGGTGAAGAACTTCCTCCTCATTTCAGTCTTAAATGGCTTACCCCTTATCCTTAGACTATGACCCCTGGTTCTGGACTCCCCAGCCATCAGAAACATCCTTTCTGCATCTAGCTTTAAGCAAAGCCTGATGGACTTTATTAATTAGCATTACATAGAATTTACAGCACAGAAACAGGCCATTTGGCCCAACTGGTCTGTGCTAGTGCTTATATTCCACCTGAGCTTCCTTCCACCCTACTTCATCTAATCCTATCTGCTTATCCTTCTATTCCTTTCTCCCTCATGTGCTTATCCCGCTTCCCCTTAAATGTATCTGTGCTATTTGTCTCAACTACTCCCTGTGGTAGTAAGTTCCACATTCTAACCACTCTCTGGGTAAAGTAGTTTCTCCTGAATTCTTTATTGGATTTATTAGTGGCTATCTTATGTTTATGGTCCCTAGTTTTGGACTCCCTCACAGGAAGTGGAAACATCCTCTCTATGTCTACTCTATCAAAGTCCTTCATAATTTTAAAGATACCTATTAGGTCACCACTCAGCCTTCTCTTTTGCAGAAATTTTATTTGATAACGCTCCTGTGAAGTGCCTTGAGATGTTTTACGACATTAAAGGTGCTATATAAATGCTAGTTGTTGGTGTTGTTGTTGTACAGAAAAGAGCCCCATGCTGTTGAAATATGGAAGAAATAGGAAGAAGGTTGGAGAGAGTTAGTCTAATTGTGTTACAAATACAAGAAGTTGCTCATGATGAAAGGCAAGTCCAGGCATGAAGGAAAATTACTGGAAGGGGAATAATTCAACATTGGCTTGCTAGCCCCGACCTGAGCTTGTGGCTTTTTGAAAACCGGGGACGATTGACACCGGACGGAAATGCAACCTGAACCGCAAGCCCAGGGACGGGAGGTAGACTACTTCCACCGTCAACAACCCATGGCGACAATGACACAGCAAGACACAGGATAAAGAACATATACATGTGTGGATAATAATTAAATTGTATACAGAAAGTAAGATGTACAAAGTTGTGCAGCGTTATGATGTGCTAGTGGCTGAGGAAACTACAAGACTAGCTGCACAGTCCTCAACTTTTATAGTCACCTAGACAGGGGGAGTTTTGTAAGAGGTAAAACCGTAACACGGGAAACTGATCTCCTCCACATCACTAAGAAAATCTGTGTGACTGAGGCGGTCTGTGTGACTGAGAAATGGAAAAGGTCTGTGTGATTAACTCGACTGAGGTCAAGAAAGCTTTGGCTAAGAAATTGGAGAAGATCTGTGTGACCGATCTGATCTCCATCCTTACCAGTGACAAGGAAAAAACTTACAGAGAGGTTGTGAGTTTCAATCAGAAACAGATAGATGATGAGATAGTCTGGAACTGGGTAAAATCCTGTTGGGACGAGGCGGGTCAGATGCAGTCAATGGCTACGACTGTCTCTGAGGATTTTAAAAAAAGATTGTGCAAGAGGGAGCAGAGTTAATACCAGCAAAGTTAATATCAGGTGTTTCACAACATACTAATGTTATAAAAGAGGTTCTTAAAAATACCTGGGTTGGACACTTGAGGTGTTACAAAAGGATTAGGAAAAAGGGAAAGAAGTTAAAAGCCCACAGCCAAAGTTAAAATTGCTGTGAGAAAGAAATAGGCCACAATTTTCCCTACCTGGGCGGGTCAGGTGCCGTCGGGGTCCGTGGCGGGCTGTGAGCCCGTTGCTACCTGCACCCGCTGCTAAAAATGAATTCCCAATAATGGGGCTTGTTAAGCCTGCCCAGCGCGTTAACCGGCCCAATGAAATGGAGCGGGTCTGGTGACGTCATCAATGACGCGTTTGGTGCCGGTATATTTAAAGGAACCATGGCCACATTGCATTTGAAGGTTCATCTAGAAGTGTGAGTGCTATCTTTCTCTCTTCGGTGTATTGAAGATAAACACTGATGAGTTCCCAAAGGCAGAGGGCTTCACCCAGGTTCTCCGATGACGCCCTCCATGTGCTTTTGGAAGGAGTCCGAGCAGGCAGTGAGGTCCTCTTCCCTGCCAGTGGCCACAAGAGACCTCCCGAGGAGACCAAGAGAGCATGGCTCCAGATAGTGGAGGAGACGAACAGCAGGGATGTGGTCAGGAAGACCTGGGTGCAGTGCCGCAAACACTTCAGTGAACACTTCAGTGATCTTCTGAGATCAGGAAAGGTGAGTGCAAAGCCACACTCAACCTCATCCTGCTGGGCCTCTCATCATATCCCCATTACTCTGCCTTCCCAGCCCTACTGCTGCACATCCTTACTCACACCAACATACCTTGCACCTCCACCCATCCCTCTCTATCTCTATCTACATTATCACACCCCCACCTCACTAGCCTTTCCTCACACTCACCCTCATCCTAATGCAACCATACCAACTAACAACACACAAGGAGGCCATTTGGTATTGCCACCCCAATCCATCATAGTCTCCCTCTACACATGTAACCCATCCATTCCTCACACTCAGTCCATCACTCTAACTCAACCTTCTCTTCTTTCCCTCCTTGCAGGAAAAGAGAGTCCACAACACGAGGGAGAGGCAGAGAATGGGAGGAGGCCCTCCATCACTTGTGACCCTCACCAGTGCGGAGGAGACTGCCCTGGAGGTCTCTGGAGTGGGCGACCAGCCAACTGTGGGGGACGGAGAGAGGGGCTCAGCACAATAACCTGGTGACAGAATCAATTTCCATACAGCCACATGTCATTCATCAGTCACTCATATGGGGTTTAATGCCAGGGCACACTGAATGCTCATAATGTGCATAATGGTATCTGTATGCAATCTGCGTATGACACATCTAACTGATCTCTTTACTCTCACACAGGTCCATCAAGAGCTCCCCCTCACTGTCCAGGAGGAAGCGGAAGACGACTCCTCAGAGGAACCTCCAGCCTCTGAGGGTGCAGTGTCACCTGAGACAAGCCCACCTAGCACCAGTGCAGATACGCACACCTCGGTGGGTCCTACGCAAGATGGAATAGTGTTGTCACCTGGTGTCTGACACAGCACAAGTAAGCAAGAGCAGTTGCTGGAGACAGGGTCAGCAGTGGAGACTCCTTGTCAGAGGGCGCAGGAGTCTGCTAGCTCTGCTCAGCTGCATGCAGACGCTGAGCCTCAGGGGCCATCCAGTAAAAGGGAAATCCTGGAGCTGCAGGAACAAGTGTAGGAGGCTCTGACAGGTTTTGCGAGCATGGTGACTGCGAGTGTTCAGAGAATCGAGGAATCCTTCTCCAACCTGAGCACCACCGTGGCATAGGTTATCGCGACTGTAGAATCCTCCATGGATAGGATGACCACCTGCATGGAGGACCTAATGTGCCAGTCGCACGAGCACATGGTCTCTATGTAAAATAGATGGGCATCTATGGAGGATAGATGGCTATCTATAGAGGATAGAAACCAGAGGCTCATAGATGTCCTTTCTAGGAGGGATGCCCGTGTAGATGTAGGTCCTCATCACACCCCACTGATATATGCAGCAAAGTGCTCTCCAGCTCCTTGCTTGCAGAGAAGTGTGGTTGGCCATTGAGAGGGATGATGGTGGGAGGGGACATGGAAGTGGGGGCTCCTCTCCAAGTGCTCACACTTCTCTCCCCTTGCCAACCCCTCGGTCAGAGCCCCAGGTGCCTCCCCGGACAGCGATGGCCGAGTCTGCCCCTGCACAGTTGCAGAAGGAGCAGACATTGGTGGGGCCCTCATAGGCATCACAATCCAAAGGATGACTGTCAAAGGCAGGAAAGCAGGTGCACCACGGAAGTGAGGAGGCTGCCTCTACCTCTGCTGAAGCCACAGGGGTAGCACCACGTAGAAGCACACGGACGCGAAAGAAGCCACACAAGTAAAGTCACAAGGGTAGTCACTTGGACGTTTTCTTGAATGTTATTGTTAAGTTTCCGTTGAAATAATGTTTTGTATAAAATTATTTATTTTCAAAACTTTGCGGTCCATGACAAATTTGTGCGCACAATTGGAAGTGGCAGAGTGAATGGTCAGGGCTACCTCAAGCTCCAGCAATGGTGGTGGCTGTGAAAAGAATGGACTGGTCATTGTAGGGATGCTTTCTGGTATGGATGTGGGATGTAGCCAAACTGGCAATGCATGTGGCAGCCACATGGCTGTGCTGTGTAAAGTTAAGTAAAGCTGGCCATGATGAGGCCATCCCTGGCCTCATGGGCACCAATGTGCTCGCGTACTGGTGGCATCTGGACCACCGGCTCCTCCAGGTCTTCCTCATCCTCATCTTCCACCTAATGCTCTTCCTGCTCCTCCTCCTCCTCCTCTGAAGAGGCTGTGCACTCTGCGCCTTGCTCCTCATGCAGCACTAATCCCTGCTGCATCGCTGTGTTCTGCAGGGTACAGCAGACCACGACAATTCTGGAGACCCTGGCTGGTGTGTACTGAAGGGCTCCTCCAGATCTGTCAAGGCATCTGAATTGCATTTTGAGCAGGCCTATTGTCTGATCTATGACACATCTAGTGGATATGTGGCTTTCATTATAATGTTCCTCAGCCTGATTACTTGGCCTCCTCAAAGGTGCCATGAGCCACGTCTTCAGTGGATAGCCCTTGTCTCCAAGCAGCTAGCCGGTAAGTCTGTTTGTAGATGCAAAGAGCTGAGGGAGGGTGAACTGGCGCAGGACGAAAGAGTCATGACAGCTACCAGGGAACTTGGTGCACACATGCGTGATGATCTTCCTATGGGTGCAGACATTGAGGGAGTGGAAGCCTTTGTGGTTGACAAAAGCTCCTGGGTTATGATGGGGTGCACTGATGGCCACATGTGTGTTGTCAATGACGCCATGCACCCATGGGAAGCCAGCCAGAGTGGAAAAGTCAAGCCTCCGCTCAGCAACACTGGCTTCATCAGTGGCAAAGTTGATATAATTGGCTGACTTGTCAAACAGGGCATCGATGACCTGTGTGATGCATCTGTGGGCGGTCAACTGCAAGATGCCACAAATTTCTGCTGCAGATCCTTGGAAGGAGCCTGAGGTGAAGAAGTTGATGGTGCTGGTGACTTTGACAGCCGCGCAGTTACCTCGAGGCTGCCGCGCGCCAGGTGTTGCAGGCTGCGCAGTCCTGCTGGAGCGTCCCACGGGCTTGTTCTTTAGGCCCACAGGTGCGGGCTTCAGCGCCTGCATGCTGGATCCATTTCTGCGCCTGCGCGCTGGAAGCTGCTACAGTCCTGAGCCCTGAGAATATGAATGGCTGTCGAATGTCGATACTGTGCTGGGAGTCGTGGTGAATGGCGATGCACGTATAAAGAGCACCTGCACTGGAACCCGCTATGGGTCTGAGCCTCAGGGAGGGAGGGGGAGATAAGATTAGAGGAGAGAGAGAGAGAGAGAGAGACTGAGGGAGAAAAAGAGAGACTGGGGGAGAGAGAAAGCCTGAGGAGAGAGAGAGAGAGGGGAGAGAGAGAGAGAGAGAGACAGGGGAGAGAGAGGGACTGAGAGAGAGAGACTGGGGAGAGAGGGAGAGACTGGGGAGAGAGGGAGAGAGGGGAGAGAGAGAGAGAGAGAGACTGGGGAGAGAGAGGGACTGAGAGAGAGAGACTGGGGAGAGAGGGAGAGACTGGGGAGAGAGAGGGAGACTGCGGAGAGAGGGGGACTGAGAGAGAGAGACTGGGTAGTGAGAGACTGGGGAGAGAGAGGGACTGAAAGAGAGAGACGGGGAGAGAGAGAGAGAGACTGGGGAGAGAGAGGGAGACTGGGGGGAGAGAAAGAGAGAGATGGGGGAGAGAGAGGGACTGAGCGAGAGAGAGACGGAAGAGAGAGAGACTGGGGAGAAAGAGAGACGGGAGAGAGAGACTGGGGAGAGAGTGAGAGAAAGAGACTGGGGAGAGTGAGACTGGGGAGAAAGAGAGAGCGGGGAGAGAGAGAGAGACAGGGGAGATAGAGGGACTGGGGGACAGAGAGGGAGACGGGGGAGAGAGAGACTGGGGAGAGAGGGAGAGATGGGGAGAGAGAGAGACTAGGGGAGAGAGAGTGAAACTGGGGGAGAGATAGAGAGACTGGGGGAGAGAGACTGGGGAGAGAGACAATGATGGAGAGAGAGACTGGGGTGAGAGAGAGACTGGGGTGAGAGAGAGATGGGGAGAGAGAGAGAGTGACAGAGAGAGAGAGATGGGGAGAGAGACTAGGGAGAGAGAGAATGATTGGGGGAGAGAGAGATGGGGAGAGAGATACGGGGAGAGAGAGAGACAGGGAGAGAGAGAGACTGGGGGAGAGAGAGTGTGACTGGGCAGAGAGAGAGAGACTGGTGTAATGATATCAGCAAATAGAGATGGTATTTGCCTGTTCGATTATGATGCCTTAATAGCATGTTTGCAGGTATTGATTACTTGTGCCTGACCAGCAGAGGGCATGTGACCGAGAGAAGCAAGGCAGTTAGTTTAGTTTCGGTTTCGTTCTAGATGCATCACAGCATCGTGTCTCCTGTAAAAGCTGTATACAAGAGTTGAACAGACTTTAGATTAAAACTCATTCTCTTTCATAAATGTCTCATCATTGAACCCACAAAGAAATCAATACATGGTGTCAGAAGTGATTGAAAGAGATGAAGAGAAAACATCTGAAGTTAAATCAGCTCTCCACAAATTAGCAAGCCAAAAGAGAACATCGTTGCTTACCATTAGAGAATAGCTAACGAAGTGAAAAATGGAAGGTTTACTCCCACCGGCGACGCTTCAGTTGACAGGTAATGTGGCTGAAAATTGGAGGAGATTCAAACAACATGTGGGGTTGTATTTATCAGCAATCGGAGCTGACGAGAAAAGTAATAAAAAGAAATCGTCAATGTTCTTACATGTCGTGGGTGATGAAGCGCTGGAGGTGTATAATAACTTCACATTCGCTGCTAATGGAGACAAAATGAAGCTAGATAAAATAATGGAACAGTTTGAGGCCTACTGCATACCTAAATGTAACGTGACGTTTGAGAGGCACAGATTTTTCACATGTGATCAGAAAATGGGTGAGACTATTGATCAGTATGTGACTGAACTGAGAAACAGAAGCAAAACATGTGAATTTGGGGGACTGACAGACTCGCTGATAAAAGACAGACTGGTGTGTGGTATTCCGGATAATGGTCTAAGGGAAAGACTGCTAAGAGAGCAAGATCTAGACCTGGGAAAAGCCATAGCACTGTGTAGGGCTACAGAGACTGTGAAGTTGCAGGCAAAGGAGCTGTTCAGTGACAATAGCTGCAACGTGGATGCAGTGAGTAAGAACGGATACAAACCGTTTAACAAAAAGAGCGCCAATGTGAAAAAAGAGGTGTGGCCAGCGAACAAAAATGGAAGGGACAATCGAAAGTCATGTAGTCGATGCGGTACACAGCATCCACCAAGAAAGTGTCCAGCATATGGTAAAACATGCAATAGTTGCAACAAAAACAACCATTATGCCCGTTGCTGTAAGAACCAAGCGCAACAAAGCAAGGTCCATACAGTAGATGAAAGCGAGATAGAGGAGTTCAATGTAGATGTTGTGTCTGAAAACAAAAAAGAAGAAAGAGACTGGATGTTGACACTAAAAGTGAATGGCATACACATTCCATTTAAATTGGATACTGGAGCACAAGTTAATGTGATATCAGAGACTGAATTTAAGAAAATTAGACCCAGACCAAAGATACATGGAATCAAAGTGAAAGTGACAGGATACTCAGGTACTGATATACCAGTGAAAGGAAGATGCATTGTCAAAGTAACACACAAGGACAGAGAGCACACGTTAGGATTAATCGTGGTGCCAAAGGATGTGCAAGCCATACTAGGTTTAAAAGCCTGTGAGAGACTGAACCTGGTAAAGAGAGTCCTCGTTGTGGAAAGCGAAGGAGAGACAGTCTATGATGAACTGAATGTTGCGTACACACCGGGTAAGCTGAGGTATACAGCAGACACGTTGTCCAGAGCTGTTGACCCAGGAGAGCCCGCAAACACAGTGAAAAGACTAAAGTACAAGGCAAAAGACAGTGGAACTGACTTCTACCAGAGCATGCTTGTATACAGCACAACGCCGCTTGAGTGTGGTATGTCACCAGCCCAACTCCTTATGGGACGTCGGCTAAGGTCAAACCTACCCATCCCGGAGAACCTCCTGAAAACAAAAGAGGGGGAGAAAGTGAGGAAGTTCAAAGAACAACAGAAAGAAAAGCAAAAGTACTACTATGACAGAGGAACACAAAACCTACCTGAACTCCACACTGGTGACCAAGTAAGGTTGAAAGACAAAACAAACACATGGACTCAGAAGGGAACTGTCCTGAGTGAAGTTCAACCAAGATCATACACCATTCAGACAGATGAGGGTGCTGTTCTGAGAAGAAATCATAGGGATCTTCTCATGGGACCAGCCACAGCAGGTCAAGAGACTGATACTGTTGAACAACCTGATCACACAGCTGAGAAATCATCATCTGAGGCAACAACTCAGATTCAAGGATAATCAATCAGAAAATCCTCAAGACACGTGAAGCCTCCTGAGAGACCCATTGAGCAAATTTAAGGACTATTGTTATAGAAGGAAGTAATGTTATCTTATTCTTTCTTCAAGTTCTAGTGTATTGACATATTTCATGTGAACACACAAAGCAAGGTTAAAAAACCTTGATCATGATAATGATAATGTAAGTTCATTAAGTGTTACAGTTAAAATGCAGATTAATACAAAGAAAACATGTTGTTAGTTAAAAGTAAAATACTTTTGTTTTAAGGAAAGGAGATGTAATGATATCAGCAAATAGAGATGGTACTTGCCTGTTCGGTTATGATGCCTTAATAGCATGTTTGCAGTTATTGATTACTTGTGCCTGACCAGCAGAGGGCATGTGACCGAGAGAAGCAAGGCAGTTAGTTTAGTTTCGGTTTCGTTCTAGATGCATCACAGCATCGTGTCTCCTGTAAAAGCTGTATAAAAGAGTTGAACAGACTTTAGATTAAAACTCATTCTCTTTCATAAATGTCTCATCATTGAACCCACAAAGAAATCAATACAACTGGGGGAGAGAGAGAGCCTGAGGAGGGAGAGAGAGAGAGGGGATAGAGAGAGAGAGAGAGAGAGACAGGGGAGAGAGAGGGACTGAGAGAGAGAAACTGGGGGGAGAGAGAGACTGGGGAGCGAGAGACTGGGGAGAGAGAGGGAGACTGGGGGGAGAGAGAGAGAGAGACAGGGAGAGAGAGGGACTGAGTGAGAGAGAGACGGAAGAGAGAGAGACTGGGGAGAAATAGAGACAGGGGAGAGAGAGACGGGAGAGAGAGAGAGACTGGGGAGAGAGAGAGAAAGAGACTGGGGAGAGTGAGACTGGGCAGAAAGAGAGAGAGGGGGGAGAGAGAGAGACAGGGGAGATAGAGGGACTGGGGGAGAGAGAGGGATACTGGGGGAGAGAGACTGGGGAGAGAGGGAGAGATGGGAAAAAGAGAGAGACTAGTGGGAGAGAGAGTGAGACTGGGGGAGAGATAGAGAGACTGGGGGAGAGAGATGGGGAGAGAGAGACTGGGGTGAGAGAGAGATGAGGAGAGAGAGAGATTGACGGAGAGAGAGAGAGACTGGGGGAGAGAGAGACTGGGGTGAGAGAGAGATGGGAGAGAGAGAGAGTGACGGAGAGAGAGAGAGACTGGGGAGGGAGACTAGGGAGAGAAAATGATTGGGGAGAGAGAGAGATGGAGAGAGAGACTGGGGAGAGAGAGAAAGAGAGATGGGGCGAGAACGACTGGGGAGAGATACTGGGGAGAGAGAGAGGGGAGAGCGACTGACTAGGGGAGAGAGAGATAGACTGGGGGAGAGAGAGACTGGGGAGATAGAGGAATGGGGGAGAGAGAGATAGACTGGGGGAGAGAGAGACTGGGGAGATAGAGGAACAGGGGAGAGAGAGAGAGACTGGGGGGAGAGAGCGCGACGGGGGATAGAGAGAGACTGGAGGGAGAGAGAGAGACGGGGAGAGAGAAAGATTCGGGGAGAGAGAGAGACAGGGAGAGAGAGAGACTGGGGGAGAGAGAGTGCGACTGGGGGCAAGATAGAGATACTGGGGAAGAGAGATGGGGTGAGAGAGAGATTGGGGAGAGAGACTGGGGAGAGAGAGCCTTGGGGGAGAGAGAGAAAGAGAGACTGGGGGAAAGACAGAGAGAGAGAGAGAGCGAGGGACTGGTGTAGTGTATGTACCTTTAAGAGGAGAACTACTTTTACAGCTCCTGTATACTGTAGTACCGGCAGTGACCACACCTGTATATAAACCCTGAGTAGGGATCTGCACTGTTAGTTTTTAGAATACGCTCATCCAGTAAACACCTGTTGATTGTTCATCTGCAGTCTCCGTCTATTTATTGAAGAACACCATACCTAAAGATTCACGGATTTAACAGTGGCGACGAGGCAGATTCGGACCTACCTGCAACTCTGCATTTCCTCCCAGGGATTCGCTCCTGGAGGACAGTGGAAGAAAGTCGAGGCCAGAAGCACAGGCGTCGACCACGAGCAACCGCCCAGTCATTCAGCAGAGATTGAGCATCGCAGGGGAGGCTGTTGAGAGCTGAGCTTGGTTCTCCAGTCACGACGATCCAGCGCAACAGGCTGGCAACAGGTACGGCGCAGACCCTCCCCGGACAGCGACGGCTGGAGCCGACCGATGGCACAGAAAAGGCCGAGCAGCGTCGACGGGGTAAGAGAGAGCGTAAAGCGCACAGGGCGCAGCCGGGGGTTGCAGACCGAGCGGCGTCAACGGAAAACAAAAAGAGAGAGAGGGTAAAGCACAGCTGGGGTTCAGGACCGAGCGGCGTCAATGAGAGAGGCGCACAGGAAAACGCGCAGAGCGCAGCCAGTGCTCAAGGGCTCAGCAGCGTCCGCGGGGGAAGAAAGGAAGCACGGGAAATGCCATTTGAGCCGCAGCGGAGAAGAAGGGAGAGTGCGGGAGATGCCATTTTTGAAGCTGCAGTGGAGAAGAAGGGCGAACGCGGGAAGAAAGGGAAGCGTGGGAGACGACATTTTGAGCCAGCGGAGAAGAAGGGAGAGCGCGGGAGACATCATTTTAGCCAGTCTAACCACACCCAGGGATGCCGAAGAGTGGCAGTGTCACAGCGTTCGACAATGAAGTCGAAGATTGGGCGACATATGTAGAACGCATTGAAGTGCACTGCAAGGCAAATGAAGTGCCAGATGCAAGGAAAGCACTGGTATTGTTGAATTCCATGGGTGCAAAAACGTATGGCTTACTGCGAAACCTAGTAACCCCAGAGAAGCCAGTGGATAAGGATTTTGAAAGCATAGTGGCAATCCTACAGGACCACTTAAACCCCACACCGCTGCTGATAGCAGAAAGATTTAAGTTTCACAAAAGAAACCAGCATAAAGACGAAAGTAATGCTGAGTGTTTAACGGAACTGCACAAGCTATCGAAACACTGCCAGTTTGGAATGGGACTAGCAGATACGTTAAGGGACAAGTTTGTGTGTGGGCTTCAAAGTGAAGGAGCCCAGAAACAGCTTCTATCAGAAAAGGATCTTACGCTGGACAAGGCTTTCAGCATGTTAGTATCACACGAAGCAGCCGCATGGGGCGCTGCAGAGATACGACAGAGACCGCAAGAATATGGCACCAATGAAATGTCATATGGAGCAGTGAAGTGTTATCGCTGTGGCAGAACAACACACGACCAGAAGGATTGCTGGTTCAAGGACCAAGTGTGCAGACAGTGTGGAAAAGCAGGACACATAGCAAGAGTCTGCAGGTCGGGAAAGAAAACCAGCAGCAAGAAATCTCCACAGGAGAAGTACAAAAAGGTACATAAGGTGACGGAGAGTAGTTCAGACGAACAGAAAAGTGATACAGACTCCGGAAGCAAGGAGCTGGGTTGTCTGAAACCACATAATGTAATCAAAATGGAGGATCACCAAACTATCTGGGTCACGCTCAAGATAGACGGAGTCCAAGAGAAAATGGAATTGGACACAGGATCAGCCCTAACAGTCATAAACCGAAGGGACTACAAGCGGCTATTCTTACATATACCCTTGAGAGATACAGAGATTGTCTTGAAGACGTACACGGGGCAAAAAGTCTACCCCAAAGGAAAAATAAGGGTGAACATGATATACAACGGTAAGGAAACACCAAAAATGGACCTATATGTATTGCCAGATGGAGGGCCACCACTACTAGGACGTGAATGGATCCGGAAGGTACAGTTAGATTGGCATTCCATACAAGCACTGACGGTAGAGGCCAAAAAGGATGACGAAGTCACACCTGGACGACTGTCAAAAATGTTAACTGACGCACATGAAGTGTTCCAGGAGGGACTCGGTACACTAAAAGGCATAACAGCGATGATCAAAATAGAGGAAAATGCAAGCCCAAAGTTCTTTAAGGCCAGACCGGCGCCTTATGCGATCCGCCCAGCCGTCGAAGCAGAGCTGGAAGGTTTGGAATGTTCAGGAGCACTGTCCAAAGTGGACTGGAGTGAGTGGGCTACACCCATCGTTCCTGTAATGAAGAGGTTGTTGAGTAATACGCCTGGGGAACCAAAGAAGGTTCGCATCTGTGGGGCCTTTAAGGTGACAGTGAACCCAGTCCTTCACACGGTACAATATCCGCTTCCGCGGATTGAAGATATTTTCGCCTCGCTAGGATTGATCTGGCCCAGGCGTACCTGCAAATGGAGGTAGAAGAAGCCTCGAAACAATACCTCACGATCAACACTCACAAAGGTCTCTACCAATACAACCGGCTGGTGGTCGGGGTAGCATCAGCTTCGGCTATTTGGCAAAGGGCAAAGGATCAAGTCCTGCAAGGGATTCCAGGGACCCAGTGTTATTTGGACGACATCCTGGTCACGGGCGAAAATGACAGTGATCACCTCGCCAACCTGGAGCAGGTGCTCACTAGATTGAAGGAATATGGGCTCCGAGCTAATAGCCACAAATGCGAGTTTTTCCAGAAGCAGATCTCGTATTGTGGCCACATTATTGATGAAGATGGGTTACATAAGTCCCCAGAAAAGATTGAGGTAGTCGTCAAGGCTCCAGCACCGGAAAATGTGTCACAACTGAGGTCGTTCCTCAGGCTGGTGAACTACTACCATAAGTTCTTGCCAAATTTGTCTACAGTATTACACCCACTGAACACCCTACTGCAAAAGGGGGTACCATGGAAGTGGAATGACGGATGTAAATGAGCTTTCCAGAAGTGCAAAGAATTGATCACATCAAAAGAGGTGTTGGCTCATTTCAACCCAGCACTACCAATTCGGTTGGCGTGTGATGCATCACCCTATGGTATTGGAGCGGTGCTGTCGCACAAATTCCCGGACGGTTTGGAGAGGCCAGTAGCTTTTGCGTCTCGGTCACTAACCTCAACTGAGCGCAACTACGCCCAGATTGACAGGGAGGCCCTCAGACTAGTGTGGGGAGTGATAAAAGTTCAACCACTATCTGCACGGACAGAAGTTCACCTTGCTGACTGACCACCAACCACTTGTCTCCATCTTTAATCCTAAGAAGGGTGTTCCGGTGATGACTGCGCAACGGCTACAAAGATGGTCCCTTTTTCTAGGGGCGAACCAATATGAAATAGAGTATAAGGGCACGAAACCACATGGAAACGCTGATGGACTATCACGCCTGCCACTGCCTACTGCGGAGGAAGTACCAGCAGTGGACCCTGTCAAAATATTTTATTCAACTATAATTGAACGCTTGCCAGTAACTAACGCGGATATAGAGAAGGAGACCCGAAATGATCCGACACTGTCTCGGGTATATGATTTGACGGTGAAGGGATGGCCAACACATGGCGACTCACTGTTGCCAGCATTCTCATCCAGAAGAGAACAGCTGTCAGTATGCCAGGGGACATTGATGTGTGGATCCCGAGTGGTAATTCCACCCAAGTTAAGGGAGAGAGTGCTCAATGAGCTTCACGAAGGCCATCTGGGAGGGGTGAAAATGAAAAACCTTGCTAGTGCTTATGTGCGGTGGCCGGGGATCGATCAACAAATCGAGGACCTAACAAAGACCTGCTCAGGATGCCAGAAGGTCCAAAATGCACCACCACATGCCCCTCTACACCCATGGGAGTGGCCTTCCTCTCCATGGCAACGGGTGCATATTGATTTTGCTGGTCCATTCATGGACTCAATGTTCGTAATAGCAGTGGATGCGCACTCGAAATGGCCTGAGGTGATCAAAATGTCCTCCACCACCACGGAGAAAACGATTGCAGTCCTACGAACCATATTTGCCAGGAACGGCTTGCCAGAGCAGATTTGCTCTGATAAGGGACCACAGTTTGTGTCCGAAGAGTTTCGGAAATTTATGAGAAGGAATGGGGTAAGGCATTACACATCCGCCCTGTATCATCCAGCCACAAATGGATTGGCTGAGAGGTTCGTACAAACCTTTAAAAAGGCAGTAAGGGCCATGTGCGATGACGACATTCCACTGCAGCATAAGATGGACAATTTCCTGTTAGCCTACAGAAATGTGACACATGCAGTTACCAACCAGACCCCGGCCATGATGTTCTTTAACCGAAGGTTGAGATCTCGTCTGGATTTGCTCAGACCAAATGTACGAAGAAATGTTGAGAATAAGCAATTCCAGCACATCAATGAGAAGCCGACAAGGAGCTTCAATGTAGGACAACCAGTCTTGGCCCACGACTACCGAACAGAGAAATGGCAACCAGGAACGATATGCACACGGCAGGGGCCACTAATGTACACAGTGGATGTTGGGGAGAACATTGTGAGACGCCATGTCGACCAGATCCTAGCATCACAGGAACGAGTCAACCCCATGTCTCGGGTACCTGGTGATGAACCCGACATACCGGTAGCATCTACCCCAGAAACAGTAGCATCGGAAGCTGATGAAGTAACCGACGACAGGGGGCCAGAATCGCCTCCGCACCAAGAGCAAGACACTCAGGAAAGGCGCTATCCACAAAGGATCAGGAAGCCGCCCCAAAGACTGAATTTATAAATGGACTATTTCAGTTAATGTGCATGTTAAATGTGTTAACTGTTAAATGAATGTTATGGTACTGTTAATCTAAAAGGGGAGGAATTGTAGTGTATGTACCTTTAAGAGGAGAACTACTTTTACAGCTCCTGTATACTGTAGTATCGGCAGTGACCACACCTGTATATAAACCCTGAGTAGGGATCTGTACTGTTAGTTTTTAGAATACCCTCATCCAGTAAACACCTGTTGATTGTTCATCTGCAGTCTCCGTCTATTTATTGAAGAACACCATACCTCAAGATTCACAGATTTAACAACTGGGGAGATAGAAAGAGACTGGGGGAGAGGGAGAGAGAGAGATTGGGTGGGGAGAGAGAGAGATTGAGGGAGAGAGAGAGACTTGGGGGAGGGAGAGAAATTGAGGGGAGAGAGAGAGGGACTGGGGAGAGAGAGAGCGACTGGGGGAGTTAGAGGGAGAGACTGGGGGAGTGAGAGAGACTGGGGAGAGGGGGAGTGAGAGAGACTGGGGAGAGGAAAGGCGAGAGAGAGAGTGTGCCAGAGCGAAAGAGAGGCTGGGGAGTGAAAGAGAGACTGGGGAGAGAGAGGGGCTGGGGCGAAAGAGAGAAACTGGGAGAGAGAGAGAGAGAGAGCGAGAGACGGGGACAGTGAGAGAAAGGGAGACAGGGATAGTGAGAGAGAGACAGACAGGGAGAGTGAGAGCGAGACAGACAGGGAGAGTGAGAGACAGGGACAGAGAATGCGAAAAATTCAACACATCAAGAAACATATTATTCAACAAGCTAAGCCAAACAACCCCAGATTTCAAGGAATTGGATGACCTGTCAAAATTGAGATTAGTCCTGGGAGAAGGAGACAGACCATGCCTTGGGGCCAAATATGTAACAACATGTCACAACCTGAGGACTGTTTAAAAGTAAGACTGTTTAAAATTAATATTGAATGTACCAAATGAAGTAGAAAGACTGTTTAAAATTAATATTGTTTAAAAGTAATATTGTATGTACCCAACAAATGTCAAATCGATTGACACCTACAGAATGTTGGAAAACTGTACCTTTTTGCTATGTAAGCTTTGGCAATATGGTTCTCTGTAAACTTTCATGCCAATAAAGCATTTGAATTGGAATTGGAATTGGAATTGGAGAGACAGGGACAGATAGAGACTGGGACAGAGAGAAAGAGACAGGGACAGAGAGAGAGAGAGAGAGATGGACAGAGAGAGAGAGAGAGATGGACAGAGTCAGAGAGAGAGATGGATAGAGCGAGACTGGTACAGAGAGAGAGATGGACAGAGCGAGAGAGAGAGAGAGAGATGGACAGAGTCAGAGAGAGAGATGGATAGAGAGAGACTGGTACAGAGAGAGACTGGGACAGAGCGAGAGAGACTGGGACAGAGAGAGAGAAGGACAGAGAGAGCGAGAAGGACCGACAGAGGGACTGGGACAGACAGAGAGAGAGAGACTGGGACAGAGACAGAGAGAGAGAGAGAGATAGGGAGAGATGGGGAGAGAGACAGGGATGGAGAGAGAGAGGCTGGGACAGAGGGAGAGAAGGACAGAGAGAGTGAAGGACAGACAGAGAGAAAAACTGGGACAGAGCGAGTGAGAGACTGGGACAGAGAAAGAGATAATAGAGAGATAGAAGAACAGACAGAGAGAGAGAGTCTGGGACAGAGAGAGAGACAGACAGATAGACAGAGAGAGAGAGACTGGGACAGAGAGAGAGACTGGGACAGAGAAAGAGGACAGAGAGAGAGGACAGAGAGAGAAGGACAGACAGAGAGAGAGAGAGAAGGACAGAGAGAGAGAGAGAGACTGGGACAGAGAGAAGGACAGAGAGAGAAGGACAGAGAGAGAGACTGGGAGAGAGAGTGAGAGACTGGGACAGAGTGAGTGAGAGGCTGGGACAGAGAGAGTGAGAGGCTGGGACAGAGAGAGAGAGAGCGATTGACAGAGAGAGAGAAAAAAAGACAGTCAGAGGGAGGGAGAGTAAGTGACAGGGTCAGAGGGAGATAGAGAATAAACAGAGGGAGAGAGTGGCAGAGAGAGAGAGAGGGGTGAGGGTCCAGACGTGTGTAGTCTGTTACAGGAAAGTGATGTTGCATGTCCCGCGGTAAGTTCCAGTTAAATTTTGCCAGGTGTCCCCTTTTTGAAAGAGTTTATCAGGGTTATTTAAATCATGTTATGAGAGAGGAGAAAAAGTTTGTGCCCCCATTTGTACCTCAGAGTCTGTGAGAGACGGAGGGAACGGCAGCAGAAAAAGAGGAAACAACTTCTCCAAAACTGATCCCAACTCATCGCCAAGGCTGGGAATAGATAACCTCACCGCCTTCTTAGGAAGTTTAACCACATTATTCACTTCTTATTTGAGCTTTGTTTGGAATTAGAGTTGATTTATTTATTTGTTGTATGTTTAACGATAGCATTGAAGAGGGAAAGAGAAACTTGGAGCAACTTCTTCTGTCAAAGCTGCAACAAGACTTGAAAGAATTTAAAGATTTTTATGAATTTTTCCCAAAAATTGAGTGATGAAAACACTTCCTGCCCCCCACCCTCCTCCTAAATTTCAAATATGATTTTGGAAGAAACAAGAAAAAAATCAATTTTTCCCTCATCTAAACAAGTTTCAACCAGCGCATACGCTTTAAAAGTGGGGCTAAAATGCTTAAAACATTTTAAAATTGAAATTTCTCAATATTTGATTTTGAACGATCGACTGAGGTGAGTAGCTTTACACAAACATTCAACCATGCTGTTGAGGAGGGGAGGGCAGGGAAGGATTTGTAGGAATTACATATTACATTTTATTGACTTTATAAAGTATATCATTAAGATGTTTAGGAAGAGAACCAAAAAAGGGGAAAAACACAAACCATTTTATTTTGTCTGTCGTTCTATAATCCAAACAAGTTTCAGGAATAATGTAATTATAGATTTCCTCTTAAACGTTTAGTGGAGTGTTAATAGAAACACAAGTTATGTAATGATGTATAAAAATTGCAGGAAGCTACTTTCGAAGAAACCATTATTTGTTTATTGAGAAAGACACAGAAAATACTTCGATTAAGCTGATAATGTACAATTTTGATTTAGTATAAATGTTTGAAAAAGGAGATTAAAACTTGAGAGTACAATGAAGTTTGTTTCCTACTATTTAATTGCAAAGTACCTGAAATAATTCAACACTTTTTGTGATAAGAGCAGGGATTAATATTGTGGAGAATGTTTGAGAGAAAAATATTAGAAGCAAAATTCGTAAATTAATGGCCTTGAATTTCCAACCCCCACGGGTGTGTACGAGGTGTGTGCGCACCCATAGGGGCCGCGCAAGTGTCGGTTTAGGCATGTGAAGCGCATGCGCTGAAACCCAGAACTTGCGATCTGTCAAGAATTCGGAAAACAGCCTCTGCGGGTGGAGAGTTGCGCTATTTGCTCAACTTCTGCCCGCTGAAAGGCCATAGAATTCTTACGCCTAGTAAAAGTGTAAGGCCTGCTTTTACAAGCATAAGAGTTTAAAAAATAGAAAAATAAGATTTTATCACTCACTTATAAATGAAAAACTCTGCCCAATAAGGTAAGGATATATTAAGCCCCATTAAAACATACTAAAAAAAATTCTAAAATTAAAAGTTTTGTTTAACATATTTAATTAAATGGCATTTTAATTAATTTTATATATGTAATAGATTTTATTTATTTATTTCAGTGTGTTGGTGCATTTTTGCAGTCATCCCCATTCATACTTTTGACAGTTCTGTGCGTACGGTACTATTAAAAGCATGAAGGGAGATTCCCTTCTTCCATTGGTTTCGCCTGGCCCACGTGATCCCAGGGGAGCTTGCGAACCGCATGCACCCCTGGGATACGTGGGCCCTGCGCATTTCGAAGAGGAGAGGCCCAGGATCACAAGCCTCGATATCTGTGTA
This sequence comes from Somniosus microcephalus, assembly GCF_052327205.1. NCBI lineage: Eukaryota > Metazoa > Chordata > Chondrichthyes > Squaliformes > Somniosidae > Somniosus > Somniosus microcephalus. The sequence continues at coordinate 117,123,930 of NC_140999.1, read as the reverse complement.
ACCAGCAGGTCGTTCGCAGAATTTTTTCTGATCGGAGGCATCTGCCCGCAGGAAGCCTCCGATCGGAAATTCAGGGCCAATATTTTTCCATCAACATATTAGTAAAAATTTCCAAGTCTGTCTGATTGGTCCTTCTGTCCAGGAAGAAAGATGAATATTTATTTCTGTTAAATCATAGCTTTTCTGGCTTTTTGTTTTTAATTTGGTGACACAAATTGTGAATGTGTTTTTCTGCACTTGTGAATAAGTGCAGCATTTCTGATATGTTACATGGGGGGTGTGTTGGTTCAAGAAGACAATGTTTATTAATGGAAGCGATTGAAGTTGAAGATATGGATACCCATTTTTGTTCAATTGTTCAATTCTTTATAATACTGTGAACTGAAGAACTACAGCACTTTATAATTATTGGTTGTCTGGTTGCATTGTGATTAATATTCTAATTACTTAGGTGGACGTACAGCACGTCAGCGCCATAGGAATGCCGCTGCTCCTGCTGCTTGTGCAGCCATTGCTATAGTGGCATGAGGGCTGTGCTAATACATTGAGAACTTTAAAATTAATACTAATTGCACAAATAGATTTGCCTCTTTCAGCTCACATTTGGCTTTTGGATTGTTTTTCGATGCATAACTGTATAACTGAGTGACATTTCTGAAGTGTTAATACATTGTTATGCGGTTCTTTTACATCCCAGTCATTTCTGACAAGTAATTTTTTTAAAATAGAGTTTATACATGATGAACTAAAAGCTTTTAATTAATTCTACTGTAAGCAAACTTGCAGAATGGGTGTGCAAATGAAAAATGAATTTCAATATAGTTAAGCGTGAGGTGCTGCATTTGGTAGGAGAAATAAGGAGGTGACCTACTCCTTGGAAAATAAGAGTGTAAATGTGGTAGCGCTGCAAAGGGATCTAGGGGTATAGATTCACAAATCATTAAAAGTAGCAACGCATGTTAAAAAAGCCATAAAAGTGCAAATAAAGCACTGGGGTTCATTTCTGGAGGAATAGAATTCAAAAGCAGATAAGTTATGTTAAACTTGTATCGATCCTTGTCTGATTGTCCATTGATTTGAGATGGTGGGGTGGCAATATGGCATTACTGTATATATGCTTTAAAGTGTTTGCTGTTGCTGTCGTTGTTGCAAAAGTTGTTGTTGAAAAATTTGCCCATGGATGGAAAGGTTGCGCTCAAAGGAAAAAAAATTAGAGGGAATATTGTTCCCGAGCAGCGTGGATCCCGTGGGCGAGCAGTAAAAGTTAAAAGGTAAGGTTAAAACCATTATTAAGGGTCTGTTAACAAGACAATATTTCCTTTAGTTGGATCACCCGCCTCTGTGGATCAGGTCTGATCCGAGATCACAGACGCGCCATTGTGAAAGGCACATCGCGACGGGCTGACAGCGGGTTTCCGACCCACTGTCAAAAAAATCAAATTTTCCCACCCGACCTGCCACCGACCCCGCCCGCTGATCCCCCAGAAAACCCCGGCCAGAGTGTTTTCAGCATTTTCTGTTGTTATTTAAAAAGGAAGAGGCTGCTGGATTCTGCGGTCAGTCAGTCTCTGAAAGCGTGTGCGAATGTGTGAAAGTTTACTGCTGGCTGCATGATCCTGAAAGTTAACAGTGATGTTATCAACTTTAACCTGTTTAGCAGAAACGGCTGCTATTTTCTGTTTTTGGCTTTGAATTGATTTGGAGTAATTCACTGGAGTGTCTGATTAAATTATGGAACTGGTTTCCAGTGTATTTGCACTACAGACAGCTCGTAATGCAAATTATGTGAATAGTCCCTCGGTGCACAACTTTAAAAAAATTTTTTTTATTCATTGATGGGATGTGGGCGTCGCTGGCTAGGCCTGCATTTAGTGCCCATCCCGAATTGCCCTTGAGAAGATGGTGGTGAGCCGCCTTCTTGAACCGCTGCAGTCCATATGGTGTAGGTACACCCACAATGCTGTCAGGAAGGGAGTTCCAGGATTTTGGCCCAGCGACAGTGAAGGAACGGCGATACAGGTCCAAGTCAGGATGGTGTGTGGCTTGGAGGGGAACTTGTAGGTGGTGATGTTCCCATGCATCTGCTGCCCTTGTCCTTCTAAGTGGTAGAGGTCACGGGTTTGGAAGGTGCTGTTGAAGGAGCTTTGGCGAGTTGCTGCAGTGCATCTTGTAGATGGTACACACTGCAGCCACAGTGTGCTGGTGGTGGAGGGAGTGAATGTTGAAGGTGGTGGATGGAGTGCCAATCAAGCGGGCTGCTTTATTCTGAATGGTGTCGAGCTTCTTGAGTGTTGTTGAAGCTGCACTCATCCAGGCAAGTGGAGAGTATTCCATCACACTCCTGACTTGTGCCTTGTAGATGGTGGAAAGGCTTTGGGGAGTCAGGAGGTGAGACACTCGCCGCAGAATTCCCAGCCTCTGGCCTGCTCTTGTAGCCATAGTATTTATATGGGATTATCAGGAAAAATTTGGCATTTTCAGAGTTCATAAACCATTACCGGAATCAACATTTTTACGGTGCATGACAGTGTGAGTGATTGTTGAATGTTCTTTTCAATTGAAGATTGTACCCCCAGGAATGGGAGAGTTAAAGTAAAAAAGGGAAAATTGGCTTTATACATTTTCAATTATCGACACTTGGTGTGGACTCATTTCGAATGATACACAAGTGTTAAATACACAAAAGAGTTTTAAAAAATTACAAAAACAGCTTCTGCAAACTGCTATTGTGTGATTGATTCACCCCCACCCACTACGGTTTCACAAGCAAGAAGTAATTAACTTCTAGTTACCAAATTGCATTGCTGGAGTTAATTACTTGCTGTACTGCTTTTTTTTTAAGAAGTTGGTCTCATAGCTTTAGAGCTTCCAGCACTTCAATCTGCTTTTGAGTGGAAAGGCAAGGTTAACCAGAATGCCTGCTGCAATACGTAGATGATTTGCTGCTATCGACATAAACAAAGGAGGAACATCTCCTGTCAGGTGAGCTGCTTGAATTGTTAAAAGGGGGACAGGGGGCTAGTGGTGGGGGTGGGATGGGGATGGGGTCTGGGAGGCTAACTGGGAAGGCCCTTATGAAATCATGGATAAATTGGGAGAGACCAATCTGAAATTGGCCATTCAAAAACAAGGAAAGAAAATCCAATACACATGGTATCATGGGGATCAGTGTAAACCCTATAAAAAGAAGGGTGCAGATGCTGAGTAAAGAATGGATGTCGCATCTGGTCTTGTGTCCACAGGTAAACGATGACCACGAATATGGAGATGACATGTGGAAGGAGATGATGGAGGAGGAACAAACAGTGCGATCTTTCCTGCAGATATACAAATCGTATTAAAACAAAAGAATGACACAACAGAACCAGAAAAGAAGAAACCCACCTGTCTGGTCCAACTAAAAACCCAGCGTCAATGGACTAGAAGTTATAGAATGAGGAACTGTTTTTATATAATGATAGCTGAAGTGCCCGGCGGTGCCGAGGGGATTTTTGAGGGAATGTTGTTGTTGGAAGAGAGAGAGAGAGCGACTAGGGGGAAGAGAGAGAGAGAGCGAGCGACTGGGGGGAGAGAGAGAGAGAGAGAGCGACGGGGGGGGAGAGAGAGAGAGCGAGCGACTGGGGGGGAGAGAGAGAGAGAGAGAGAGAGCGACTGGGGGGGAGAGAGAGAGAGCGACTGGGAGGGAGAGAGAGAGAGCGAGCGACTGGGGGGGGAGAGAGAGAGCGAGCAACGGGGGAAGAGAGAGAGAGCGAGCGGACTGGGGGGAAGAGAGAGAGCGAGCGACTGGGGGAAGAGAGAGCGACTGGGGGAATAGAGCGACGGGGGAAGGGGGGGAGGTGGGGGGGGGAGGGGGGAGGTGGGGGGAAGAGGGGGGGGAGGGGGGTGGAGAGTGGGGGTGGGGGGGAGAGGGGGTGGGGGGAGGGAGGGGGAGAGGGTGGGGGAGAGAGGAAGAGGGGAGGGGGGGCAAGGAGGGGTGGTGGGGTGGGGGGGGGAGGGGAGGGGGTGTGTGGGGAGGGAGGGGGGTGTGGGGGGAGAGGGGGGAGGGGAGGGGGTGAGAGGAGAGGGGGGAGGGGGAGGGGGGGAGGAAGAGGGGAGGGGAGGTGGGGGGTGTGGGGGGAGAAAGGGAGGGGGAGAGCTAGCAGACCCGATGGCTCCGCGGAGCTCCGTGCCGCCCCACGCACTGACATGGCTCAGCCTGAGCCCCGCCCTCCCGAGCACCGGCCTCCCGCTCTCCGGAGCCCCGCCCTCCCGCTCTCCGGAGCCCCGCTCTCCCGAGCTCCGCCTTCCCGAGCCTCGCTCCCCGCCCGAGCCGGCTTCAAGACCAGAGAGACGCCGCCGCGCAACCTACCGCGTGAGGCCCTGCCGGACTCTAGTCGCGCTCCGGGCGGAAGATGAAGCGGACGCTGACCCCCGCCCCGCCCCGCCCGCCTTTACTAAGATGGCGACGGTGGCGACGCTCTGCTCAGGCCCGCCCCCTCCAGCTTTCACAAAGATGGCGGCGATCGCTGGCCTTTTGTCGATGGCGACGGGAGGCGCCTAGCTCGGGCGTGGCTGGTCAACAGACACCCAGGCTTTGAGGCCTGGAAAAATGGTGATAGGAAAATTATAGAGGTTAGACAAAAGATTTACAAATTAATTAACATTTTTTAAAAACAATTTGTCTTTTAAAAGCAACTTTTTTTTTGCTGGAAATGTAGATTTGAAAAGAAACACGCAGAAAGCGGGAAAAATAAATGAAACAGAATCACAGAATCACAGAAAACCCACAGTGCAGACAGAGGCCACTTCGGCCCATCGAGCCTGCACCGACACATATCCCACCCGATCCCCGTAACCCCTACACCAACACACATCCCACCCTATCCCCGTAACCCCACGTATTTAATCCCCCTAACACTTAGGGTCAATTTATCATAGCCAATCAAACTATCAACCAAAAGTTTGGAATCAAGATGGCGGCGACTCACCTCGGTTCAGAACGATAAGGCCCACCCACACACGCACCGATTGGTCGACCGTCAGGTCACCGAAGCGTAGGATTGATCAATCATCCCGTCACTCGACTGTAGGAGGGCCCGCCCGCACACGCCAGGAACCCGGTGTACGATTGGTCGACCTCGACGTCAATCTATTGCTAATGAGCGGATAATGAGATGCTAATGAATGGAATTTTGAATGTTTTTTGGATACCGTGGGCGTAATTTTTGTCTGGCCGAAACGTAAATACGCTTACGACCGTTTTGGAATCGTAAGCTTTCTTCTGATGTAATGCACATGTAGGTACGCTCTATAAACTTTAGAGTGTATAGCCGGACAGACACACACCGAAGGACAGACAGACAGACAGACAGATGTATCCTTTTATATATATAGATAGACTAGCTGAAGTGCCCGGCGGTGCCGAGGGTCTTTTGAGGGTATGTTGTTGTTGAAGAGAGAGAGAGAGAGCGACTGGGGGGGAAGAGAGAGCGTGACTGGGGGGAAGAGAGAGAGCGACTGGGGGGAAGAGAGAGAGCGACTGGGGGGGGAAGAGAGATAGCGACTCTGGGGGGAAGAGAGAGAGCGACTGGGGGGAAGAGACAGAGCGACTGGGGGGGAAGAGAGAGAGCGACTGGGGGGGAAGAGAGGGCGACGGGGGGAAGAGAGAGAGCGACTGGGGGGGAAGTGAGAGAGCGACTGGGGGGGAAGAGAGAGCGAGAAGAGAGAGCGACTGGGGGGAAGAGAGAGAGCGACTGGGGTGGAAGAGAGAGAGCGATGGGGGGAAGAGAGAGAGCGACTGCGGGGAAGAGAGAGAGTGACGGGGGAAGAGAGAGAGCGACTGGGGGGAAGAGAGAGAGCGACTGGGGGGGAAGAGAGAGAGCGACTGGGGGGAAGAGAGAGAGTGACTGGGGGAAGAGGGGGGGGAAAGATGGGGAAGAGGGGGAGGGGGGGAAGGGGGAGGGGGGGGAGGGAGGAAGGGGGAGAGTCCCTGAGCCCCCCAATCTCTGCCCCCCCATCACCTGAGCCCCCGCCCCCCCCGATCTCCCGAGCCCCGCCACCCCCCGGATCTCCGGAGCCCCGCCCCCCCGATCTCCCGAGCCCCGCCCCCCATCTCCGGAGCCCCCCCGCCCGATCTCCCAAGCCCCGCTCCGATCTCCGGAGCCCCCCCCGATCTCCCGAGCCCCCGCCCCCCCCGAGGCTCGCCCCCCCTCCGCCCCCCCGATCTCCCGAGCCCCAACCCCCCCGGTCTCCCTAGCCCCGCCCCCCCGATCTCCCGAGGTCCTGCCCCGCGATCTCCCGATGTCCCGCCCTGCGATCTCCCGATGTCCCACCCCCCGATGTCCCCGCCTCCCGATCTCCCGTCCCCCGATGTCGCGAGCCCCGCCCCCCCGATGTCCCGAGCCCCGCCCCCTGCCCTCCCGAGCACCGGCGTCCCGCTCTCTGGAGCCCCCGCCCTCTCACTCTCCGGAGTCCCCGCCCCTCCCGAGCTGGCTTCAAGACCGCCGATTGCGGCTGTGAGAGACGGCCGGCGGGCCTGGTTGCCGGGGTACCGGTAACCCTTCTCGCCCTCCAAGCCGATTGCGGCTGTGAGAGACGGCCGGCGGGCCCGGTTGCCGGGGTATCCCTTGCCGCTCTCTAAGCCCCGCCCGAGATCCGCACTCCCGAGAGCCCCGCCCCCCCACCCGAGCCGAGCGGGGAACAGAGAGAGACGCTGCATCTCAGCTGCTCCTTGCTGCGCGCGCACCCTGTATGTCCCGTGACCCTCGTGGCTGACGCCGTTGCTCCGGGTAACGTGACACCGCGGGGGGGGGAGCTTAGCAGAAGCCGTGGGACAATTACCTAGCTCGGGCGTGGCTGGGCAGGCGAGGCCCAGGCTTTGAGCCTAGGTTCTGAGGCCTTACAAAAACGGGGAAAGGTAGGAAAAAGAATGTTCGGGTAAGAGAAAATATTTACAATGAATGAAGTTTTTTTAAAAACAATTTAATAAAAGCAATTTTTTTTGCTGGAAATGTATATTTGAGAAGAAAGACGCAGAAAGCGGGAAAAAGAATGGAAGCAAGATGGCGGCTACTCACCTCGGTTCAGAACGATAAGGCCCGCCCACACACGCACCGATTGGTCGACCGTCAGGTCACCGAAGCATAGGATTGGTCAATTGTCCCATCACTCGGCTGTAGGAGGGCCCGCCCGCACGCGCCAGGAACCCGGCGTACGATTGGCCGACCTCGAAGTCACTCTGTCGCTAATGAGCGGATAATGAGGTGCTAATGAGTGGAATTTTCACCGTTTTTTCGGATACCGGCGGGGCGCAATTTTGTCCGACCGAAACGTAAATACGCTTACGACCGTTTTGGAATGGTGAGCTTTCTTTCGACGTAACGCACGCGTAAGTATGCTCTGTAACTTTCGAGCGCATAGCCGGACAGACACACACGTGAGGACAAAACAGACAGACAGACAGATCGATCTGTTTATTTATATATATAGATAGACTAGCTGAAGTGCCCGGCGGTGCCGAGGGTCTTTTGAGGGAATGTTGTTGTTGGACGAGAGGGGGGAAGGGAGCGAGCGACTGGGGGGAAGAGAGGGAGTGACTGGGGGGGGAAGAGAGAGAGCGACTGGGGGGGAAGAGAGAGAGCGACTGGGGGGGAAGAGAGAGAGCGACTGGGGGGGATGAGAGAGAGCGACTGGGGGGAAGAGAGAGCGACTGGGGGGGGAAGAGAGAGAGCGACTGGGGGGGAAGAGAGAGAGTGACTGGGGGGGAAGAGAGAGCGACTGGGGGGGAAGAGAGAGCGAGAGAAGAGAGAGCGACTGGGGGGGAAGAGAGAGAGCGACTGGGGGGAAGAGAGAGAGCGACTGGGGGGGAAGAGAGAGAGCGACTGGGGGGGAAGAGAGAGAGCGACTGGGGGGGGGGAAGAGATGAGAGCGACTGCGGGAAGAGAGAGAGCGACTGGGGGGAAGAGAGAGAGCGACTGGGGGGAAGAGAGAGAGAGCGACTGGGGGGAAGAGAGAGAGCGACTGGGGGGAAGGAGAGAGAGAGACTTGGGGAAGGAGAGAGCAAGAGAGAGACTCGGGGGAAGGAGAGAGCGAGAGACTGGGGGGAAGGAGAGAGAGAGAGGGGGAAGGAGAGAAAGAGAGAGGGAAGGAGAGTGAGAGGGAAGGTGAGAGTGAGGGAAGGGGCTGGACTCAGAGCACGGTGGGTTGAAGGGCGGCCGCCATTTTGTGAGGTCGGCGGGACGGTTGACTTGGACTTAGAGCCCAGCCACCGTGACCATGGGTTATATTGCGATGACTGTGTTATAGGACAATGAAGCCAGCTACCCTCTGACCGGAGGAATCAGGAGCCACTTTCTTAAGGCTTTTAATCAGCGATTTAATAATTTTAAAATACTGTTACTTGTTCCACATTTAAATTTTATGTAGTTTAAAATACTTCTAACATTGAATATAATTCTGGTTAATATTTGGGATCCAGGGTGTAGTTAGTAATGCTTGAAGTCTTACGTTGCAGCTTCTGACCGCCTGTGTGAAGCAAAAACTCAGACATAGTTTGATGCTGAATCTTTGCTGGTTGTTCGAATGATGCCAATAAATCTGTACCCGTTTCTGTGACTTTTTCTTAATTAGGAAATGCCCCTAATTGATGAAACGCTGACTCCCTCCTACCTCTTCCCCACTCCCCCTCCTCCCTCTTCCCCCACTCCCCTCCTCCCTCTTCCCCTCTCCCCCCTGCACCCTCTCCCCCCCCCTCCCCCCCTCTCCCCGCTCCCCCCCTCCTCCTCCCACTCCTCCTCCCCCTCCCCCTCCTCCCTCTTTCCCCCCTCCTCCCTCTTTCCTCCCCTCCTCCCTCTCCCCCTCCTCCTCCCTCTCACCTCCCTACCCCCTTCCTCCCTCTCCCCCTCCTCCCCTCCTCGCTCCCCCCTCTCCGCTCCCCCCCTCTCCCCTCCCCGCTCCCCCTTCCCTCTCCCCCCCCGCTCCCCGCTCTCCCCCCCTGCTCCCCGCTCTCTCTCTCCCCCCTCTCCCCTGCCCGAGCCCTCATCCCCCGCTCCAATCCCTCTTTCCACCCTGGGGCCTGGCCTCGGCACCTGGATGCACGCGTTCCCTTGGACGCTTTTGGCAGCCTCGGCCGTCACCCTGATGCCGTTGGCCGAGGCGAACACCCGCAAAGACATGGCCCAGCCGAGTCCAGCGCCCTGGTCAGCTCGAGGTCCGCAGCCGCTGTTCGGCCGCAGGCCACAAAGCACCCCGGGCCCAGCGCCGGCGATGGCTCCGCGGAGCTCCGTGCCACCCCACGCACTGACATGGCCCCGCCCTCCCGCAGCTGGCTTCAAGACCGCCGATTGCGGCTGTGAGAGACGGCCGGCGGGCCCGGTTGCTGGGGTAACCCTTCCCACTCTCCAAGCCCCGCCTGAGATCCGCACTCCCGAGAGACCCGCTCTCCGAGCCCCCGCCCCCCCCCGCCCGAGTCGAGCGGGGAACAGAGAGAGACGCCGCGTCTCAGCTGCTCCTGTTGCGCGCCGCACCATGTGTATGTCCCGTGACCCTCATGGCTGACGCTGTTGCCCCGGGTAACGTGACGGGGGGAGGAGCTTAGCAGAAGCCGTGGGACAATTACCTAGCTCGGGCGTGGCTGGGCAGGAGAGGCCCAGGCTTTGAGGCCTAGGTTCTGAGGCCTTACAAAAACGGGGAAAGGTAGGA
>NC_140999.1:116998900-117113752 GCF_052327205.1 Somniosus microcephalus | reverse complement strand
CACCGAAGCATAGGATTGGTCAATCATCCCGTCACTCGACTGTAGGAGGGCCCGCCCGCAACACGCCAGGAACCCGGCGTACGATTGGTTGACCTCGATGTCACTCTATTGCTAATGAGCGGATAATGAAATGCTAATGAGCGGAATTTTGAACGTTTTTTGGATACCGCGGGCGCAATTTTTGTCCGGCTGAAACGTAAATATGCTTACGACCGTTTTGGAATCATAAGCTTTCTTTTGACGTATCGCACGTGTAGGTACGCTCTATAACTTTCGAGTGTATAGCCGGACAGACAGACAGACAGATAGACAGACAGACAGACAGATGTATCCATTTATATATATGGATAGATGTGTGCTTTGAGATTGTAACGGTTGTGTTAAATATGAGCTTGAATATGTCAACAGAATTAGGTGAAGGGAGTTATTCGCAATGAATAGACAAAATTATAGGAGAATTGGCAAAAGAATTGCTAGTGATAAATCGGAAACAGGAGCCGAGGGCTGAGAAAATGGAGCCTGAGGGGTCCAAGTCGCGAAGGAAATGAGGTTTGACAGAACAGCTAGTGATAGGAGCCACAGCGGGGTTGGCAGGAGTAAATAAGATAGATATAGAAAGCATGTGGGAGCACGATGAGGTAATGAAGAGACAACTGAAACGATTGTTGGCAAAAATGAGTCAACAAGAGGGTAAAACCTGAGGGAGCATCAGAACACGCTGTTCTCTACTGAGGAGTTAGTAAAGAATCTTGCAAGGATTCAAGATACAAAAAGTGAAATAATATGGGCAAACAACGAGGTCAATCAGAACCAAAATCTTACTAGAAGGCACCATGTGTGGCTTCTACACAGTGTTTGCAATGAATATAATTCAAAAAGGACTAGAAAATGTGGAACTGCATCCCCTCCTTTATACATAAAAGCAATTAAAGAAGTGGTTCAATGGGAATGAGGACACTGAGTGCGATATGATGTGCCAAATGGGGATGGCATTCTTGGCCCCAAGGGATGAGGGCAAGGAAAAGTACATCATCCCAGTAGCATTGGCATTGCACATGCTAATAAAGACTGGAAGCCAGGCTTGGAAAGTGTATCAAGTAGAGTCTATCAGAGTGATTGCAGACTCTGTAATAGGTCTGATAAGAATGGAACCAGGTGAGTGCAGTCCCACCCAGCTGGACGATGGTAGAGAGACGTTGGAGAAGGATGGAGTGGTCAACCATGACAAAGGCTGCAGACAAGTCAAGAAGGACAAGCAGGGATTGTTTACTTTTGTTACAGTCACAAAGGATGTCATTTGTGACTTTGATGAGAGCCGTTTCGGTACTGTGGCAAGGGCGGAAACCTGATTGGAGGAATTCAAACATGGAATTGCGGGAAAGATGGGCACGGATTTGGGAGACAACAACACGTTCAAGGGCTTTGGAGAGGAAAGGGAGGTTGGAGATGGGGTGCTAGTTTGCAAGGACGCAGGGCTCAAGGGGCTTTTTTTGAGGAGAGGGGTGACGGCAGAAGATTTGAGGGACAGGGGGACAGTACCTGAGGAGAGAGAATTGTTAACAATGTCAGCTAACATGGGAGCCAGAAAATGGAAGTTGGGTGGTCAGCTGTTCGGTGGGAATAGGGTCAATATTAAACAGATGGATCAAGCAATTAAGGAATTAGGAAATCATGAATGGTGGGAGATTGCGACATGTGTAGAATTACATCCCTGTTGGCTGGTCCAAATGGTAGTATTAGCTGTCATGTTGATCCTGACATGCCTGCTGCGCAAGAGCATCTGCGAAGTAAAAGCCTTAAGAATGAGGATTGGATAGCCAAGGCAGTACAAAAGAGCAACCAAAGATGAAGAGGTAGACGAAAGGAAAGGATAGATTTAATTGCTGATTATTTATGTATGTTCAAGACAAAAGAGTAAAGAATGCTGAAACATGGCAGGTAGGAAGAAGGTTCAAGAGAGTTAGCCTAATTGCAGTACAAAGGCAGGAAGTTGTTCATGATGAAAGACAAGTACAGGCATGAGGTGCCTCGTGTAATACCTGAAGGGTATCCGAATCTGAAGAGCGCGTGACTACGCTTGATTATACACTTGATAATAAAAGCGAAACAAGCAAACTCTGGTGTCTAAGACTCATGCTTAATTCAACTTCGTAAGTAACAAATAATTCAGCATAGCCTGTTCAGTCTTTCCTGATAGTTATAACCTCTCAGTTCTGGTGTCATCCTTGTAAATCCTTTTCTGCACCTTCTCCCGTGACTTTGAGATGAATGTTCTGCACATCCATTGAAATCTGATTGCATTGCTGTTCCTTCACCAAATATACTTTAAAATAGAGGATTTAGTGGTAGAAGCTAACGGCATTGGTCAGAGCATTTACTTATTGTGAGCATTTGTTCTCGGGTTAAGGATCACCTGAGGGATCGCTGGCCAGCTCCTGTTTTCATCTGCAATCATTTTGAAATTAATTGCAGACTGAAAAACTAAATGGAACAGAACGGCACTGAGAAAGGGAAACAGAAAACAAATTAAAAATGACAGAAGATTACGTGGAATAAACAGAAACAAATTAAATAAGTTTTTTTTAAATACAGAAATGAGAAGTGAGTGTAATTGTTAAAAAAAATCCCCACAGGAAACAAAGAGGTTAATAAGGGAAAAAAAACATGCACAATTAAGAATTTATAAAAGAACATACAAAGGAATGAAATAAAAACAGAAAATGCTGGAAGTACTCAGTAGGTCAGGCAGCATCTATGGAGAGGGAAACAGAGTTAACGGGCTCGATTTTCATTGAGCCATGGAGTCGGGCTTGGGGGTGTGCGGGGGGTTAAAATCGCAAAAACTGGTAGGTGGGACCCCCCCCACCCCCGCCTGGTTCCCGACTCCGAGCAATTTTAACTCAGGCGTGTCTGATGGTCCCGACTCCGTCCCACATCCAAGAGGTGGGACTGGTCTTTAAGGCCCTTAATTACCACTAAATGGCCTCTATAATCCTATTTTAACAGGCCCTTGCAACTTTAACCCTTTTCCCATGTAAAACACGCCAGGTGGGAATCACGAATGTGAAACATGGCGAGAGCACTATTGGATTGCTGACTATCAACTGCAGGTCAACCATTAAAGAGGAGATTTGATCAGCCATCATTTGCAGTGGCAGGACTTAGTGGTCTCAGGTCTGGGACAACTTTTAGAAGGCTAACCACACCTGTGGAAGGTTAGATCATCACACCCATCTCCAGTGTGGCCTCCTGGGAAACCCCTCTCGCCACCTTCACTCAGCGCTTCCTCAACAGAGGCATATACCAGAAGCATGGGAGCCATTTACTTCCTTCCCATCTGGGCATTAGAGGAGCTCGAGTACCAGCCGCGGCAGCAGCAGAACCAGGAAGAACAGCAGCAGCAGCAGGCTGCTGCTCACCCACCTGAGGCTGCACAGGTCAGAAGGGGCAAGCACCTGGAAGCCTGTCGGTGCAGGAGATACCCCCCAAACAGGGTCTACAGATGCAGGGTCACCTATCTCAACATGTCTGAGCAGCAGTGCCAAAGGCGGCTCCGACTTTCGCGAGAGGTAGTGACTGACATCTGCGCAATGCTACAGCAAGACCTGCTGCCCAGAGGACCAGGTGGACAAGCATTACCAGTGGCCGTCAAAGTCACCACCGCACTCAACTTTTCTGTCTCAGGCTCATTCCAGGGATCAGCAGCAGACATCAGCGGCATCTCCCAGGTGGCCGCACACTCTTGCATCACGCAGGTAACCGATGCCCTCTTTGCCCTCACGCACAATCACATCCATTTCACCAAGGATCGAGCAAGTGTCATGGCGCGAGCGGTTGGATTAGCTCATCTGGCAGGCTTTCCAAGGGTGCAGGGCGTCATTGACTGTACAGATGTGGCCCTTAGGGCACCCCATCGCAATCCAGGGATTTTTGTCAACCGCAAGGGCTTCCACTCCCTTAACGTTCAGCTGGTGTGTGACCACAAGAAGGAGATTTTGCATGTTTGTGCCATGTACCCTGGCAGTTGTCATGAATCCTTCATACTGCGCCACTCGAGTGTGCCTCCGCTATTCAGCCCGCCAGACAAACTTAATGGATGGCTACTTGGAGACAAGGGCTACCCCTGAGGACGTGGCTGATGACGCCATTGAGGAGGCCAGCCAACGAAGCTGAGGAGCGCTACAACTCCAGCCACATTTCCACCAGATCCATTATCGAGCAAACCATCGGTTTGCTGAAGATGCGCTTCAGATGCTTGGATAGATCAGGTGGAGCCCTGCAGTACTCAGCAGCCAGGGTCTCCAGAATCATCGTGGTTTGCTGTGCACTTCACAACATGGCACAGCGTCGTGGCTTGCAGATTCCTGAAGACCAAGTGGCTCCTCACATATCCTCCTCAGATGAGGAGGAGGAGGAAGAGGAGGAGGAGGGTGAAAACAAACATCCTGCAGAGGCCCATCAACCAGCGACAGCATTACGTGAGAGCATTGCTGCCCGGGATGCAAGGAACGCACTCATCCAGGCCAGATTTACTTAGCCTAGTCAATCAAACACTTTTGCCTCGCAGCTTCTTACCTGAGCATCCACAATGGCCAAGACCCTGCGGATTCCTAGCTATTTGACCAGCATACTGACAATTGCAAGTAATCCTAAGCCCTCAATGTGAAAGTCCCATTCGCGAAATGACACACGCCACAACTACAGCAGTAGCTATCAGATTTTTTATTCACATTATTAATCTGATGGTTTTTTTCTAACAATACATCAAATTTCACCCAAGTGACTACCCTTGTGACTACTTGTGCTTTATCTTCATCTTACGCGTGCTCCTACGTAGTGCTTCCCCTGTGGCTTCAGCAGATTGGGAGGCCCCTTGCTCACTTTCCTGCTGCTCCTGCCTTGACAACTTTGGCGGGCGTCCTCTGGGGTTGCGAGCCTGTGAGGGCTTGGCAACAGTCTGCTGCTCCTGCGGCTGTGCAGGGGTTGAGATGTCTATCTCACTTGGGTGTGGACTCCAGTGGGGCTCTGACCGAGGGCTCTGCAGTGGCATGGAAGTGTGAGCGCTTGGAGAGTGTAAGAAATGACCCAGACTCTGCCTCGCCTCGCCACCAGAGGGCTCCATGAACTCTCTTAATTGTGTCCTTCTTTATTCATTATTGTATTCACCTGTGCATTGTTAGATGCCTACTATTTAAGGGGTGTTCACTTTATGTTCTTTGCTCAGTCTTGAGTTGCACTGCCTGGAGATACCGCTTGCTGGTCTGCTTGCCTGTATTCTGTACTGTTGTTATTTTGTTTATGTCAAGTAAAGTCTACCTTTATTTTGCAACCTTACCTCTGCCTCAGTTTGCCTTACTGCAGTTGGGTCCACCGAGTTCCGGTCCTTACAGCAAGACTGAGCCAAAACATGGACCCAGCAGAGAAGGACCAATGGCCAAGACAAGTTTCTGAACAGCTACAACTTATTTTGAACGGACTGCAGTGTCTCGCCACGGCAGTCTCCCGAAACCAGAATCTGCTGGAGGGCCTCGTCATCACTTTCCATCAGAGCCAGAAACAGAGTCAGGTGATCCAAGCCGCTCCTGCACCGTTACCCGCTCCTACGGTTTCGCCTTCTCCTCTGAAAGAACCCCGATTACCTGCACCCGAGCGCTACGACGGTAACCCAGGAGGATGTCGAGGTTTCCTAATCCAGTGTTCCCTGGTTTTCCAACTGCAGGGTTCATTATTTCCCAGTGACTGTTCCCGAGTGGCCTACATCATTTCGCTACTTACCGGCAAGGCGCTTACCTGGGCTACAGCCATCTGGGAACAGCAAACGCCGGTATGTTCAAACTACCAACTTTTCTCGGAAGAAATGAGAAGGGTCTTTGATCACCCTGTCAGTGGGAGAGAGGCATCTAACAGACTACTTCGGCTTCGCCAGGGGGTTCGTAGCATTGCGGACTACGCTATTGAGTTTCGCACTCTCGCTGCTGAAAGCCAATGGAATTCGGAGGCGCTCATCGCCACCTTTCGCCACGGTCTCACGGATGAGATCAAGGATGAACTGGCTTCCAGGGATCCGGTGAGTGATTTGGAATCTCTTTTTGATATCTCCGTTCGTGTGGATAATCGTCTCCGTGAGAGGCGAAGAGAACGCCACTCCTTTTTCACTCCGTTTCCAGAGACCAGAGCTTTTCCTGCTTCGAAGCCATCTGAGAACCTCCGAGCCATCCCGAGTCCATCTTTGACCGATCCAGAGGAGCCCATGCAGGTAGGAGTAACCCGCCTCTCGCAGCCCGAACATGATCGCCGAATGAGAGAGGGATCTTGTCTCTGTTGTGGGAAAGCTGGCCACTTCCGCTCTTCCTGTCCTGATTTGGTGGGAAAAGCCAGGGCTCATCCAAGATGGAGGGACCTGAGATGAGCATAACCATTCCTTCCGACCCCACTGTTTCTAAGGTTTTGCTGGCATCCTCCCTTTTCTGGGACAATCAACAATATGATCTTAAGGCCATGGTGGATTCGGGGTCTGATGGTAACTTCATAGATCTGGGGTTAGCTAAACAGCTCAAGATTCCCCTGACCCATCCTGATCACCCCCTCACTGTTGTTGCCCTGGATGGAAGACCGCTGGGCTCTGGAACCGTTCACCATCATACTGCCCCTCTGTGTTTGGGTGTGGAAGGGCAACATTTTGAGTCCATCCAATTCTCCCTTATCCACTCTTCCCAGTTTCCTTTAATTCTGGGTTACCCTTGGTTGGCCTGCCATAATCCTCACTTAGATTGGGCCACCGGCCGGCTTACGGAATGGGGCTCCGCCTGCCATACTACCTGTCTTCGCGCCAAGTCTCCTTCCCAGCCCCAGGAGTTCCCATCACGCTCTGAATTGTCCCGAGTGCCACCCGAGTATGAGGATCTAAAAGAGGTCTTCAGTAAGGTTCGAGCCACATCACTTCCCCCTCATAGGCCATATGACTGTGCCGTTGACCTCCTGCCTGGGACATGCCCACCTAGGGGTAGGATCTTTTCCCTTTCTGCTCCTGAGACCGCCGCCATGGAGGAGTACATCCGTGACGCCCTCGCCGCTGGCTTCATCCGTCCGTCCACCTCTCCTGCTGGTGCCGGTTTTTTCTTCGTGAGTAAGAAAGATGGAGGTCTCCGTCCCTGCATCGACTACCGTGGCCTTAACCGGATTACTATAAAGAACCGTTATCCTCTTCCACTCATGTCGATGGCCTTCGAGCTACTTCAGGGAGCCACGGTCTTCACTAAATTGGACCTCCGCAACGCCTACAACCTCATCCGCGTCCGCGAAGGGGACGAGTGGAAGACGGCATTCAACACACCCACTGGGCACTATGAGTACCTGGTTATGCCCTTTGGATTGACCAACGCCCCTGCTGTTTTCCAGGCGCTCATCAACGACGTTCTCCAAGACATGCTGAATCGCTTTGTTTTTGTCTACCTGGATGACATTCTCATTTTCTCCAAAACTCTTCACGATCATGTCCAGCATGTAAGACAAGTCCTGCAACTTTTGTTTAACAACCTCTTGTTTGTCAAGGCGGAGAAGTGTGAATTTCACGTTTCCACAGTTTCATTTCTGGGCTTCATCATCTCCAGCGGCAACATTCAAATGGACCCTGGCAAGACCCAAGCTGTCCGAGATTGGCCACCACCCACCTCTCTCAAACAGGTGCAACGTTTCTTGGGGTTTGCTAACTTCTATCGGAGATTCATCAGAAACTTCGGCACCATTGCTGCCCCTCTTAACGCCCTCACCAGGATCGCCTCTACCCGGTTCAGTTGGTCCGCTGAGGCTGCGCAGGCTTTCGAGGATCTCAAGCGGCGCTTCACGTCTGCTCCTGTCCTCATTATTCCTGATCCCTCACTCCCCTTCATTGTCGAGGTGGATGCCTCGGATATAGGAGTGGGCGCCGCTTTATCCCAACGGTCTAACGACAACAAACTGCACCCTTGCGCCTTTTTCTCTCGCCGACTCACTCCCGCTGAACGAAACTACGATATTGGGAACAGGGAATTACTGGCAGTTAAGTTGGCACTGGAGGAGTGGAGACGTTGGTTGGAGGGGTCTAAACACCAGTTCATTGTCTGGACTGACCATAAGAATCTGGCCTATATCCAGGAGGCCAAACGACTTAACTCTCGTCAAGCTCGCTGGGCACTTTTTTTAATCGTTTTGACTTTGTCCTGTCATATCGTCCAGGTTCCAAGAATCTCAAGCCTGATGCTCTCTCCAGGCAATTTGATCCACCCGAGCGGGAGAGACAACCAGAACCTATTATTTCTACTTCCCGAATTGTAGCACCGGTTTGCTGGGGAATCGAGACGCTGGTCAGAAAGGCGCAACAGAGGGAGGCAGACCCTGGCAACGGCCCACCTGGTCGCCTTTTTGTCCCCAACACGACTCGCTCACAAGTCCTGCAGTGGGGGCATTCGTCGTGACTCACCGGTCATCCAGGCGCATCCAGGACGCTGGAGTTTCTTCGCAGAAGGTTCTGGTGGCCCACCATGGAGAAGGACGTAAAGGCGTTCGTGGCAGCTTGTGCCATTTGTGCACGAAACAAGAACCCTCGATCTCGCCCCCAGGGTTTGCTGCACGCTCTCCCCATTCCCACTCGCCCCTGGTCACACCTCTCGGTGGATTTCATCAGTGGCCTTCCACCATCTCAAGGCAACACTGTCATTCTGGTCATCGTAGATCGCTTCTCCAAAGCCTGTCATTTTCTGCCCTTGCCCAAGCTTCCCTCAGCCCAAGAGACAGCCGAGCTCATGGTCCAGCATGTTTTCAGGTTATTCGGTTTGCCCCTTGACATCGTTTCTGACCGTGGTCCACAATTCGCCTCCTGGTTTTGGAAAGCCTTCTACAAGCTCATTGGAGCTACTGTCAGTCTTTCCTCGGGTTTCCACCCTCAGTTGAACGGTCAAACAGAACGGATCAACCAAGACCTGGAGACGACCCTGAGGTGTCTCGTGTCCGCTAACCCTGCGACCTGGAGTCGTCACATCGTCTGGGCTGAGTACGTGCACAACACGTTGCGCTGCTCCCCCACAGGACTGTCGCCGTTCGAGTGCCAGTTCGGTTTTCAACCTCCACTGTTCCAGGAGCAGGAGCTCGAGGTGGGGGTTCCGTCCACGGAGAAGTTTGTCCAGCGTTGTCGGCGGACCTGGAGAAGAGCGCAGCTGGCCTTGCAATGAGCTTCTCGACAACGGCAGATCCAGGCCAACAAGCGGCGCAGACCGGCTCCTGCATTCCGTCCTGGTCAGAGGGTTTGGCTTTCTACGCAGCATCTCCCGCTGTGAGTGGGGTCCCGCAAACTGGCGCCCCATTTCATCGGCCCCTTCATGGTGTTGAGAAAGGTCAACCCAGTGTCCTACCGTCTCCAGCTACCCCGCTCCATGCGGATTCATCCTACCTTCCATGTCTCCCGGCTTCGGCCAGTGGCCAGCAGTTCCCTGGCGCCCGCCACGAGGCCTCCTCCTGCTCCCCGCATCATCAACGGCCAGCCTGCTTACACGGTCCGTCGCCTGATGGACTCTCGCCGGGTTCGCGGGGGCCTCCAGTTCCTGGTGGACTGGGAGGGATATGGTCCGGAGGAACGCTCTTGGGTCCCGGGCCGGGACATCCTGGATCGCGATTTAGTACGGAATTTTTTGCGTCGTCACCATGGACCTTCTGGGGGAACGTCAGGGGTCGTTCCTAGGGCGTGGGGTCCTGTAAGGAATGACCCAGACTCTGCCTCGCCTCGCCACCAGAGGGCTCCATGAACTCTCTTAATTGTGTCCCTTTTTATTCATTATTGTATTCACCTGTGCATTGTTAGATGCCTACTATTTAAGGGGTGTTCACTTTATGTTCTTTGCTCAGTCTTGAGTTGCACTGCCTGGAGATACCTCTTGCTGGTCTGCTTGCCTGTATTCTGTACTGTTGTTATTTTGTTTATGTCAAGTAAAGTCTACCTTTATTTTGCAACCTTACCTCTGCCTCAGTTTGCCTTACTGCAGTTGGGTCCACCGAGTTCCGGTCCTTACAGAGAGGAACCCCCACTTCCTGGAGGTCTGCGACCAACCTCCCTCTCATGGGTCAAGTCCCCCTCCGTGCCTGCAAGTGGCTGGAGAGCACCTTGCTGCACATCAGGGGTGCCATGGGGACCCGTATCTGCAAAGGCAGTCCTACTCAGAAGGACTTCCATGAAGGTCTGGTTTCTCTGTTTAATAGATGCCCATCGCTCCTCAAGAGATGTCATTCTATTCTGAACAATGACCATGTTTTACATACCCTGGCGACTAAGCTCCTCCATGGCCCTAGCCCTCCTCTCCTCTACCATAGCCATCCTCTCCTGTACGGTAGCCAGCCTTACCACGGAGGTAGCAATCGTTTCCACGGAGGTAGCCATCCTTTCCATGTTGATGCGTTCATGCATCAATGACTCCACAAAGGCTCTGCTCATGTTCGCTATGGTCTCCTCCATTCACTCCACACTCAGCGACCCTAGAGACAAAACCTGCCAGAGACTCCTGCATCTGTGCCTGGAGTTCCACCACCTATGATCTTATGGATGGACCCAGAGGCAAAGATTCGACATGCTGCTGATCCGAGCTAGCAGAGTCCTGCGCCCTCCGACTAGGACTCTGCACTGCTGTCCCTGTCTCCACAATCTGCTGATGCTCACGTGTGAGCTGTGCTACACCAGGTGACAACACTACTCTATGTCCTGAAGGTCCCACCGAGGTGTGAGTGTCTGCGCTGGTGCTGGGTGTGCTGAATTCTGCTGACGCTGCGCCCTCAGAGGTTGCAGCTTCCTCTGAGGAGCCTGGCTGCTCAGCCTCTTCTTCCTGGCTAGGGGGGGACGGATGCTCGTGATGGTCCTGTGGGGGAGTAAAGGAAAGTGTCAGAGATGTGATGCAAAGGCTACATGCACATAGCTTTTTGCAGATGCTCATAAGTGCATCTGTTACAGCTTCACAATCATGATCACTGACTCATGCTTTGCTAAAGAGAGATGGGAAACTTTTCTGTCACCAGCTTGCTGTGTTGCACCCGTCTGTCTGTCCCACATGCGCAAATCATCCTCAATGCCCATGATTTCCAGGACGGCCTCCTCCCAGGGGGTCAGGTGGGCTATTGCGGGTGGACCTCCTCCTGTCCTGGCTCGCTCTCTTTTGCTGTGAGCTCTCTTTTCCTGCAATGACAGAGACAAGTGGAGGTTGAGTGAGAATGAAGGAGTGAGTGTAGTGATTGCATAGCATAGATACTTAGAAGGAGACAAAGATGGAGTGAGGTTGCAAGACCAAGGGCCCTCCCTGTGTGTTGTCAGTTGTGTTGAAAGCATCAGAGTGATAGGGAGTGTGAGGGCTGCATGGTGGAATAGTTATGTGAATGTGAGCATAGAGAGAGAGAGGGAATGGGTAAGGGTGCATGGATGTCAGTGTCAAGTGGGATGTGGAGGAAGAGATTGCTAAAGCTGAGTGCTGGTGAGGAAAGGCAATGGTGATCAGATTGAGGGTGATGGGAAATTCATACTCACTTTTCCAGTGCGCTGAAGGTCATGAAATATTTTCCTGCACTGCATCAGGTTCTGCAGGTGACTCCCAAGGAGTTGGCCTCCTCAGCCTCCTGCAGCCGCACAGCCTTGATCTGAGTGGGAGGCCTCTTCCTCCCTGATGAAGGGAACAGTACCTCCCTGTTGACCCTAGCCCTATCCACCAATGCCTGCAGTGCCGCCTCGTCAAAGCGAGGAGCTGTTCTTGCCCTCCCGCTTGTCATCTTTCCTGCAGGTCCCTCTGACACCAAATGGAGGAAGCTTGGAAGCCTGCAAGAAGAAGCAAGGCTTGCTGTGGACCTTAAATGCAGCAGCAATGATGACGTCATCGGAGGGGGCTTTCAGTCATGAAAAACCCCTTTGCAAAGGCTTCCCACACGCTGGAAATCAATTGGCCAATTGAGTTAAAATTGCATCAATCTCCCACATCCATTTAGATTCGTGTGGGAAACACAAAATTCGGATAACACGACAACAGCCCGCACCTGAGTTAAAATCGAGCCCAACGTTTCAGGTCGATGACCTTTGTTCAGTTCTGTTTTTATTTCAGATTTCCAGCATCTGCAGTATTTTGCTTTTGTATACAAAGGAATGAACAAGGACAGTCCATTCAGTCACCAGTCACACCCTGTTGCAGGGATCCATGAACAGGACTTGTGGAGACTATTTTCATCTCTCTCTTGCCATTGTGTCAGACCAGGCTAAGCCTCAAAAATAAAAGGAGATAGTTAAGACACAACAAATAGGCATTAATAAAGTAGGAAGAAACAAAAGATTGAGAACAATATTATTGGAGAAACTACTATAAGCTTCTATTGTATGGAAATCAGTACAGACATATTCTTATTCCAACCCCAATCTCCCTCTTCATTTGTACGGCTATTGTTTTAAGTCTGTGTGAAATAAATTCAATGAAATGTTGGATATTTAATCATCACAGGTAGACATTTTATTCCAGGTGCGTTTG
Organism: Somniosus microcephalus; assembly: GCF_052327205.1. Lineage (NCBI taxonomy): Eukaryota > Metazoa > Chordata > Chondrichthyes > Squaliformes > Somniosidae > Somniosus > Somniosus microcephalus. The sequence goes on along the minus strand of NC_140999.1, from coordinate 117,101,234 downwards.
CAGCTGGATCGCTGCGCTGCGGAATATCTGCACGACTTATAGTGCACTGCTGTTCCCATCTAACCTTCCAGGTTGGGACTTCACTGAATGTTTAAAGCAAGCTACTTTAAAATCCTTGCACACTGCTGAGCCAAATATCATAGCATTGCCACAGCTATTTTAAGGGCTGCAGCAGACATTTAAAGAGGTTAGGATAAATTTGGAAAGAAGCCAATTTCTGGCCTGCAAATGGAGGGCTTCTTCTCTGATGCATCAATGGAGATGCTGCTTGGTGCAAGTTGGTGAAAGGAGGGCTACTCTGTTTGACACTCCAGGGCACCCTCCCTGTAGGAGGGCACTTCAGAATGTCTGGCATGAGGTTTCTAACAGAGTTAACTCTATCTCCAACACCCAGAAATTGCATACCAATATAAATAGATGGCGTACCTGAGAAAAGCTGCCAAGATAAGGCTGTCCGAGTTCCCTACACCAAATAAATGCTCCAAGTATGCATGCCACAAAGTGTTATTTCTCAACCTGTAACACATTTACCGATGCTCCATGTGAACACCAACATCTCCAAGTTTCCTTCCAAGTCACCCACCATTGTGACTTGGACATATATCGCAATTCCTTCATTGTTGCTGGGTCAGAATTCTGCAACTCCCTACCTAACAGCGCGGTGGGAGTACATTCACCACATGTACTGCAGCGGTTCAAGAAAGAGGGCCACCATTGCCTTCTCAAGAGCAACTAGGGATGGGCAATAAATGCCAACCTTGACACTGATGCTCATATCCCAAGAATTCATTATTTAAAATGCAAACCATTTACGCTTGGCTATACTAGAATAGGACACAAATTCAAGCTGCATCTTATAACGGAACTGTTGTCACATAACACCTTAGATGGTCTACACTCCAAAATTCCTTCTAGCAAAATCCAGCAGCATGATGCAACGTTCATTCACTCACATAAATGATGGGATGCACGATGACCACTTGGCTATTACTGTATGTGTCACTGAAACTTCCAGCAATTCAAGGTATCACCTTGATCAGCTGAAACTTCTAAACTCGCATGTCTACCTTGATTGGTTATCCTGGGGTTGCCAGCTTTTGAAAAGTGAAAAATTGGGTGGAAAGTGGGGACGAGAACCTGAGGCTTGTAATAGGGAAATAAAAGTTTCTTAAAAATTGTGCGTTAAGGCAAATAATTTCAAATATTATGTGGCCTCAACATTCAACTGGTATAGGGAGTACATTTATTTCAATGTCATCTCTCTCACTGTAGAGTTTCCTAGACCCTGCCTCTTTGCCTGCTATTTGTTTAGATCCTGCAGATTAAGGGCAGGATTTTCCTGGCGGAATGGCAGCAGGAGAGCTGGTTGGCGGGTTCCAGTCCCGCTCCCGGCTGCAGCAACTCTGTGAAAAGGATTTTCCATTGATTGGGCTTGTTAAGCCCTCCCTGTGGGGTTCCTGGCCAATTAATAGGAAGCGGGTCTGATTACGTCATTTGATGACACATCATCAGCTGGTTTCCTTAAAGGGACCACGGCCACATTGATTTTGACAGTTGTGCTGTCAGTGTTCTGCAGCATTGAGGTGCTGCAAACACTGACAAGCACTGCACCCAGGCTCTCCCATGACACCCTCCATATGCTTATGGAGGGAGTCACAGCATGCAGGGAGGTTCTCTTCCCTTCCCATGGGCGGAAGAGACCTCCCCAGGAGATCAACACAGCCTGGTGCACATTGCACAGGAGGACACAAGCAGGGATGTTGTCAGGAGCACCAGGCTGCAGTGGCGCCAACCTTTCAATGATCTCAGTCGAACACGAAACGTTACTGCAAAGCCACACTCAACCTCATCCTACTGTGCCACTCATCACATCCCCATCACTCTGCCTTCCCTACCCTACCCCTGCAGATCCTTACACACACCAACTTACCATGCACCTCCACCCATCCCTCTCTATCTACATTATCAATTTCCCATCTCACTAGCCACCCCTCACACTCACCCTCATCTTAGTCCAATCATACCAACTAACAATACACAAGGGTAGGCACTTGGTGTGTTATGCAATGTTCATGTAAATTTTCTGTTAATTTGTTGTCAAACATTGAAATCTTTGCCCTTGATTTTCAGTGGGACGTGAGGCGGGCTTTTAGGCATGCTGGGGGCTAAAATCCCGAATTCGGGGGTCCCGACACCATCCCACCCAAACCCCGCCTCCACGTAAGTTTCAAAGGAGGCGGGTACCCGCCCCGCACTGGGACCCGCCGACCTGAGGCGGGAAGGGATTAGTGCCAATTAACTGCCTGTTAACAGGTAGTTAACAGGCAGTTTTTAGCCTAAATCCCTATTTTGAGGGGTGTCGTGCGGGATTCCTGACGGCTCAAAACCACGCCAGGTTAGAGCAGGCGGGCCGTCGGGTTGAAGGACTTGGAGGGGTCGCGATGTCGGTGTTCAGGTGAGTGATGGGTGCATGAGTGCAAAGGTAAGTGTGTTTGGTGTGTCTAAAGTGTGTAAAGAAGTTTAAATTACCTGTACTTACCTTAACAGCCTTTCTTCCTCTAGGTTTCGGGAGTCCATCACTCAGCCGGCACTGAAAGCGAAATGGCTGTGAGCTGTCAAAAGTGACAGCCTTCAGCTTTCATTGCCGGTGAGAGTTCTAACTGAGTCTGCGTAGAAGGACTCAGGTTAGAAGTCAGACTGTCAGTGTTTGGCAGCTTCAAACAGCTGTGAAACACTGATATTTCATCCGTCAAGGCGTCTTGACAGATGAAATTTCAGTCTGTGACGTCACCTGTTGCTGGGTGGCCCTTAATTGGCCTGCTGAGCCCGCTGGGTGGGCTCAACAAGGTCAATCAAGGGAAAATCGCGTGGATTGGCCGGACGTCGGTGTAGGCGGGACTAAAACCCGAAAGTTGTAGTCCCGCCTCCTTCCCGACTGCTGAATGAAAATCCAGCCCTTTATTTTCAACACTTTGCCTTATTGTACAGATCAGTGTTCACCTTTGGAAGTGACTTTGTGAGTTGCAGTGAATGGTGAGACATAACGGTAACCCCCCCCCCCACAATGGTGATGAGTGTGAAAGGAACGGCTTGGTCATTGTAGGAATGTCTTATGGTGTTGGTGCGGGGTGGTGTTAACCTGGTGCATCAGGTGGCAGCCAGGGTGTACAGCATGAAGTGAAGTAAATCTGGCCATGGTGATGCCGTCGCTGGCCTCCTGGTCAGCAATATGGTCGGGTGCGGATGCCCTGTGTCCTGTGCAACATCAGGTGATTGCAGAGAAGGTTGGTATTGTTGTTGGTGATGTTGGTGTGCCTGGTGATTTGGTGTTGGGGCTAATCGTGGAGGGATTCAGAGGACCAAGGTGAGATTTTTTCAAGGGCACCGATGTTGCTAGAATAGATGGCAGCTGAAGTTGAGCTGGCAGAAGTGATCTGTCAATTGTGAGAGAGCTTGCTCCAAGAAGGTGACAGTGTATATAGAGTTAACACCACATACTTACAGCCTCTAGACAGATCAAATGTGTCTTCCAAATCCTGAAATTAGCAACGTCTGACATATGAAAGTGAACAGATGTCAGAGTTCAGCTTTTATACTGTAGTTGCAGCTGTGAACTATGCAACTCGCTGCTACTCCCGGCATACTTACCTGACGTGATCTCTGAATGTCGTGCAACCCATTTAAAATGCGGGAAAATAGGAAAAGGCTGTCAAAATATCATTTAACAAGCACTTAACAAGGAGTTAAGGGGGAAAAATGGTGTTGCTTTGCACCTCCTGTTAGTGCCCCAATTCAGCAGGAGGTTAGCAGTGGCCGTAGCCGGTAGCGCCCCGCAGCACTACGCCTATGCCGATGAGGTCATCGCTGTGCACAGCGCCCCGCTCGAGCCCCGGCCTCAAACTTGGCTCGTGCCCCCTGACCTACCACCGGAAGCTATGTCCGACAGGATCAGGTTGCCGTGTTTGCGGCCGGGGTGGCACAAATTAAAGGGCAGCTGCCGGGCAGCCATTTTTTTTTGGCCGCCTGCCAGCACGTGCCCCCTCTCACCTCCTCTTGCGGGGTGCCGGCCGCGATCAGTCAGCCTGGCACTCTTCTTGACTGCTGGGCTCTTTTGCCGGCTCCCCACTCCCCGGTGGTCCAGCCAGGGTGTTGCACGTAGCGCCGTGATATTGAATGGGAGCGCCCCAAGAGGGAGGGGGAGTGCTTCCAGTAGCACCAGCCTCCTGCTTGGGGTGCTACCATTCAATTTTTGGCACAGGGGCACTAACTTTTTCGGGGCGCTAAAAGTAGTGCCAATCATTGCGACTTTAACAGCTGACCCGCTTCCGAACCCGCCCTCTGAGCGCCGGCAAAATCATGGCCTTAGAGTGCCTTCAACCCTTTACTACTGCTTACTATTTGTATTTAGTGTTAATTGTTGCCCCCAAACCCTTGTGTTCATTTCACATGTATGGTTGAAGCTATTTATTTCTGCAGTTGTTCTCTCTGTTGCTGCTCCTGCCCTTGCCGAGGGCACTGAGACTCTCTGAGACCCCAGTGATTTTACAAATTGGTCCAGTTTTTCTACTTTACGATAAAATCTTCTAAAATAAACACAGGCAACACCCTAGAAAAGGAGAGTTTTGTTAAAAATGTCATGAAAAGTGGACAGCCTGCTCAAAAAATGGACTGATTGGGCATAAAAATGAATAGGTGGTGAACCCAACTCAGCCCCATCAACACCCGCCTGATACAGGATTAAACATTTAGCCCAGTAGTACTAATGTGTCAAACTGTCAGGCCCAGTGATTTAGCCAATTCTGATTTGTTCATCCAATTTTCAGCACTATATCTTGAGTCTACTCTGTATACAAGGGAAGGAAAGGAAAACATTCTGCTGAATGCCCCTTTTGGGCGGGAGCCAAGTGGTTTTAATGACCTGTAAATGTCACGTCAGAAATTGCAGCTTTAACTGTAACATTTGCAAATTGCAGCTTTCTAACCTGAATACAAAGACATAAAAATAAATGCATGTTTTGTTTCAAAAAATCTATCGCTGTGACATTTTCAAGCTGGTAAGATAACAGTCTAGACTTCTGACAACACATTTTCATTCTTTATGCGCAGAGATTCTAAATGGGTTCCTTCTGACTCACCTGGTTGTATGCCAATTTAGTATATGCAAATACAGATGTATGAAATTTGGACATATGCAAATTTAGTGTATGGAAATTTAGTATGTGCTTCAGATGTACGCAAATGTGGGTGCTATTATTGTTAAGGTTCCCAATAGATAGGACAAGTGAGTTGGTGCAGCATGATATTTCATGAATGACTGTATTGACTTAGGCCAATATTAACATTTGTCTCAAAATGAGAGGTCGCTGGACGGAGTGCATCCACCACCTGCCCATTGTTGCTGCCGTGAGGCCTGAGCCAGTTTGAGGCCTGGGCTTCACTTGCAAGGATCCGGCAAGATGTGCGTGCTGAACCGGTATTCCGGTGGAGCTCACTGGTTAGGGAGGCCGGAAAATCTGCTGGCACCAATACAAGGCCAGATGACAGTCTAACCCCGGAGGAGGGAGTGGGGAAAGCTGTCCAGGGGTGCATGCGGTGCATGCATGGGCTGGCAGCAGGCCAGAGGATTGTTGGGGGGGGGGCAAGGTGGAGCATTCCCGCTCCTCCTGGCCTCACAGAAATAAAAGAGGTAAACGTTAAAATCGGCCCTATATGACTGCGCGCATAAAGCAGGTGGGAGCCACCTAAAAATGCTATGGGATCACTAACCAGCCTGTTTATGCGGGCGCTCATACCTACTTGCGCCCAATTCAAAAATAAAAGATGAAAATGGCTTTGGGCCCTTTTTTCAGCGGCTGTTAGTGGTGCCTTTAAGGACTGCTGATTAGACTGCTCAAGGCTAGTATAAATGGGCAGCGCATGCATAGCACATGTGTTGTAGTACTCCCACTTCTGAGTCAGAAGGTCGTGGGATCTTGTGCCGCTCCATAGATTTGAGCACAATATCTAAGCTGACTGAGTGCAATACTGAAGGAGTGCTGCCCTGTTAGAGATGCCAACTTTCGGATGAGACAATAATCCAAGGCTCCATCTGCCCTCTCAGGTGGACGTAAAAGATGCCAAGGCACTATTTCAAAGAAGAGCAAGGGAGTTCTCCCCGCTGTCCTGGCCAATAGTCATCCTCCAACCAATATCACTATATTATCCAATAATTATTGACTTCCTTAATGAAATAATGGAGAGGGTTGATGTTATAAAAATATATATTTTTTAATTAGTTCTTGGGATGTGGGCGTCGCTGGCAAGGCCATCATTTATTGCCCATCCCTAATTGCCCTTGAGAAGGTGTTGGTGAGCCGCTTTCTTGAACCGCTGCAGTCCGTTTGGTGAAGGTACTCCCACAGTGCTGTTAGGGAGGGTGTTCCAGGATTTTGACCCAGCGACGATGAAGGAACGGCAATATATTTCCAAGTCAGGATGGTGTGTAACTTGGAAGGAAACTTGCAGGCTCCCATGCGCGTGCTGCCCTTGTCCTTCTAGGTAGTAGAGTTCGCGGGTTTGGGAGGTGCTGCCGAAGAAGCCTTGGTGAGATGCTGCAGTGCATCTTGTAGATGGTACACACTGCAGCCACGGTACGCTGGTGGTGGAGGGAGTGAATGTTTACGGTGGTGGATGGGGTGCCGATCAAGCGGGCTGCTTTGTCCTGGATGGAGTCGAGCTTCTTGAGTGTTGTCGGAGCTGCACTCATCCAGGCAAGTGGAGAGTATTTCATCACACTCCTGACTTGTGCCTTGTAGATGATGGAAAGGATTTGGGAGGCCAGGAGGTGAGTCACTCACCGCAGAATACCCAGCCTTTGACCTGCTCTTGTAGCCACAATATTTATGTGGCTGGTCCAGTTAAGTTTCTAGTCAATGGCAACCCCCATGATGTTGATGGTGGGGAATTCAGCGAGGGTAATGCTGTTGAATGTCATGGGGCAGTGGTTAGACTCTCACTTGTTGGAGATAGTCATTGCCTGGCACTTGTATGGTGCGAATGTTACCTGCCACTTATCAGCCCAAGCCTGAATGTCATCTAGGTCTTGCTGCATTCAGGCATGGACTGCTTTATTATCTGAGAAGTTGCGAATGGCACTGAACACTGTGCAATCATCAACGAACATCCCTACTTCTGAACTTATGATGGAGGAAAGGTCATTGATGAAGCAGCTGAAGATGGTTCAGCCTAGGACACTGCCCTGAGGAACTCCTGCAGTGATGTCCTGGGGCTATGATTGACCTCCAATAACCACAACCATCTTCCTTTGTGCTAGGTATGACTCCAGCCAGTGGAGGGTGTAGTGTATGTAACTGTTCTACCTTTAAGAGAACTATTGTATGTAACCATCCCCCTTTAAGAGAACTATTTTAGGTGTGGCACTATTTGATCTTGGCTGCTGTATACTGTAATACCGACGGTGACCACACCGGTATATAAGTGCTGTGTCAGGATTTATTGGGCAGATTCGCCCTGACCTTCAAATAGTAAAGTCCTGTTAAAGTTACTCTTGTAGCCTGTGTATTAATTCGCCATAATACCTACAGACTTTACAGTGGCGACGAGTTCGACCTTACCCTGCGGCAACAATACTTCCGAAGCAGTTAACGAGCATCGAGAAGAGGCACCCGCCCTCGTCGTTCTGCTGAGAGAAAACTCGAGTCTGCAGAGCAAGGAAGAAGGAAGAATTCAGACACGAAGCCTTCCATCAGCAACAGGCACTGATTGTCCCTTCTGCCACAGTGGTGAGTGAGCCGATCAGCACGAGAAGCAAGTCGGCCACGGTGACTGTGAGTAAAGGGAAAATAAAAAAATAAACGGAGGATAAGGGCGGTGAACTCGACCACGGTCGGGGGGAAAGGAGCCGGACAGAAGTCGGGCCCAGAGGCGCTGAGACTGGGGCAGCGTGGAGCACAGAAGCCGCGGTACAAGTGGGCTGGGAGACGCAACGGCGTCGTGAGACAGCTAGACCGCGACCGGCGAAAAAGGCCGGGCAGCTACCGAGGCCACGAGGCGCTGCGACCGGGATCGTAAGGCGTGGGAAGATATAAAAATAAATAAATCGCGGAGAACTCAGCCGCAGCCGGGGAGGAAAGCACCGGACTGCGAGAGGGCTGGGAGGCGCGATTGGAGTGAAAAAGGCCGGGCAGCGACCGAGGCCACGAAGCGCTGCGACCGGGATCGTAAGGCGTGGGAAGATATAAAAATAAATAAATCGCGGAGAACTCAGCCGCAGCCGGGGAGGAAAACACCGGACTGCGAGAGGGCTGGGAGGCGTGATTGGAAGCCGCTGAGGGAGAGACAGAGCCCGAGCGAGGGAGACTGAACGAGATCCAGCCCAGCGGCTGAAACTGTTCGCCGTCAACGGGTTGTACCCAGCGCCGGTTGCCCTGCCGAGAAAAGGGAACAAGGAACGCACTGAAGCCGACGCGCAGGCTGCGAACCCCGAAAGCCAGCGGTCGTCGCCCGAGGGAAAAGCTTACCCCTCCCGCCAGGGGAAGAAACGCGGGAAGCCGCCAGTAGGCGGGGAAGAAGACAGAAGCGGGAAACCGCCATTTTGCCAGTAGGCGGGGAAGAAGACAAGCGCGGGAAACCGCCATTTTGCCAGTAGGCGGGGAAGAAGACAAGCGCGGGAAACCGCCACTTTGGAAAAAAAAAAGTTAACGAACAAATTCGTTGTTGTTTCGCAGAAAGATAGTGAGAGATAGTGAAGATGCCTAAGCATGGTAACATCAACAACTTCGATTCCGAGGTGGAAGATTGGGCCACGTACGTAGAACGTATTGAGATATATTGTGAGGCCAATAAAATAGCAGATGATGATAAAGCTCTCACCTTATTAAACGCAATGGGGGCCAAGACATACGGGCTATTGAAGCATCTTCTATCACCAGCTAAACCGGCGGATCAGACTTTCGCTAATATTGTTACTGCCCTGAAGGATCATTTGAACCCCACACCACTGATGTTGGCGGAACGATTCAAATTCTATGCGAGAACACAACGGAAAGAGGAAAGCAACGCGGAATACTTGGTCAAACTGCGTAGACTAGCGAAATACTGCCAGTTTGGGGAAAATCTGACAGAGGCATTGAGAGACAAGTTCGTGTGCGGGTTGTCGAAGGAAGGAACACAAAAGCGTCTGCTCGAAGAGAACGATCTTACACTTGATAGGGCCGTCCTTATTGCAGCATCGCATGAAGCCGCAGCGAGAGGCACAGCGGAAATGCAGCTGAAGGCAACGGTACTCAGTGTGGATCAAATTACTTCGGGTACATCGAAATGTTATCGTTGTGGGAAGACAACACACGACCAGAACCAATGCTGGTTTAAAAACCAGGAATGTAGAAAATGTGGCAAGCTTGGTCACATAGCTAAGGTATGCCGGTCAGGGAAGAAGACCAACAACAACAAAAAAAAGTCACCGCAGGAAAAGTACAACAAGGTACACAAGGTGGCGGAGAAGAGTTCAGATGAACAGAATTCGGATTCAGACCCAAACGGCCAGGAACTGGGTAGTCTGAGAATTCACAATGTGAGTAAAGAAACCGACCTACAAACTATATGGGTCATGCTAAAAATAGCCGGAGTCCAAGTGAAAATGGAATTGGACACAGGATCAGCCCTATCAGTCATAAATCGAAAGGATTACAACCGGCTATTCTCACATATACCCTTGAGAGATACTAAGTTTGTATTGCAGACATACACGGGGCATAAAGTATACCCCATGGGAAAGATAAGAGTCAAGGTGAGAGACAGGGGCAAAGAACACCCAGGAATGGATTTATATGTACTACCTGAGGGAGGACCACCACTTCTAGGATGGGAGTGGATCAAGAAAATAAACATGGAATGGCACTACCTAAAAGCAATAACGAGTGAGGACTCGGTGCAGACAATCAGCTCAGACTCTGAAATGGATGACGATAAGACCAGCCCAAGTACGAAAGACAAGTCTAAAATGGACTTGCTGACTAAGGTTGGAAAAACGAAGGCGTGCATAAATGCTTATGCTCCAGAGGAGAACAAAGTTGCAGAACAGAATTCCACTGAACAACAACAACATAGTTTGAGAGCGAATTCTGAGTCTGTCCAGGTTACAGACATATACATTACTGAGGAACACCGAGCTCGAACTCAACTCCATTGCAAATTACGACAGCAATTAGAACAATTGAGTTGCCGTCTCGAGCAAGAGATGAAAGCAATGCAAAAGTTCTTGGACACCGAATGGGAGAATCTGGAAAGACAACAGAAGCAGCTGAGGGAGAAAAGGGAGCAGGAGCACACAAACCGTCTGCGCGAGGAGGCCAAACGAATCAAAGCTGATTCGGGTTCTGAAGGTGCGTGCTCTAATCTGGTGGAACATGATGTTCAGCAACTGAAGGCGCTTGTTAGCAGGTTGCAGGCAGAAAAGGCTGAGTTGGTCGACATGACTTCCGAGCTCCTACTGAAGTTGGGTGCAGCATCACCGGATGATTCAGTTGTGGAAATTCGAATGGTGGAGGCTGCGGATGATGGCGAAGTAGAAGCAGCAAAGGAGCCCCAGGGCAAGGTTATAAACAGCCCTGCAGCTAATGGGAAACGGATGATGGCAGAAGAATTAACAGTCAGCCAACTCCTTCATATGCTGAGGGACAAGACTCTAAAATGGAAAAAACTTGAACACGAGCCTCAATCTTCAAAGAAAAGGGGTTTGGAGCTCTCAAAAGTTATTGAAATAGCTGAGGTGGCAACACAGACTGAGAAGACTGCAGCAGAGAAGCCCTTGGATGCCAAAAGTACGCTGACTCGCGTCAATGTAGAACAACGGAATGCTGAAACAGCTACTTCAGTAGAAGGATTGAATAGTCCGATCAATCAATCTCCGAATGAAGTTGAAGTATTGAAATCACAAATGAGGTCATTAGTAAAAGACTTGCAGGAAGCCCAGGAAAAGCGCGATGAAGCTGAACGCATGAAGAAGTCTCTTCAGGAAAGATGTCTGGATTTGGAACAAAAGTTGGCTAACGTCCAGCTGGGTAAGGAGGAAATAGAAGTCCCTCTCGCTGGTCTAGCTCAGGACGACACCGAATATTACCATGACCTGTTGAGCGACACTGAATATTACGATGACCTGGTCTGCCCAGCTTGTGCTGAAAACTCCCAAAGTGCCGAAGCCATGATGAATCACCTAAAGTCTAAGGAACATCGGGAGATGGTGGCGCTACTATGGGAAAAGGAGGATGAGAGGGAGGAACTGTGCATGCAGCTGGCAGCTGACAGTGGAGCCCAGAGAGTCTCCAGGAAGCAGAAAAGGAAAAGACGAAGCAGAAGACGATGACCATCTGAACCATTATCACCTCTACCAGATCACGCACGTGGTCCCTCCGAACGGAGCCAAATCAGTTGGGAAGTAGAGAAACTTCCCAAGGCAATCTAGCTGTTTGTAAAAGTCAACAATGCTGGTTCAGAAGTGACGGAAGTTCAAGCTGTTAAGTTAGTTAAGGACTATTGGATGAGTCACTCCAGCAACGTGAACCGACTACACCACAAGGAACTGCTACACCATGGCGGCATTGTCCGGACCGAGTCAAGAAGCACAGGCGACGCCTCCACAGAGACTGAATCTGTGAACTGTTTCCCGCAGAGACTGAATCTGTGAACTGTTTTCCGCAGAGACTAAATCTGTGAACTGTTTTCCGCAGAGACTATATCTGTGAACTGTTTTTACATGAAGTGAATATATGTTGGCCTAGAAATTGAGTTTGTCTCCGCCAGGGCTGTAGCGCCCGAAATTTAGCGCCAGCGTTAATTGCCGCTGCGCCCGCCAAAAATTCAGCTGCGCCGCGCCCAGACGGCTGCGGGCGCTAATGGAGGGTGTCAGCGCCTCACAATGGGCGCTGAATGCAGGATTGTGGCGCTAATCCCCCGCTGTGGCACCCGATGCGGTGCGGCAGGCTGGGGTACTGCAGGCTTCCTCCTTCTGTTAAGGAGGAGCTGCCTGCAGCCGACCGCTGGCCGGTGGAATCTCACGAAAAATGAGCCCGGCACCTCGGAGAAGTGCCGGGCTCGAGGCCCACACACATCTGTGCCGCGGGGGGGTGGTGGAGGAGTCCAGGGTGGGAGGTGCGGGCAGGCAGCCGCCGGGAAAGCGGCCGGCCGCCGCGCCACCTTAATGCGCCGGCGCTAAGTCCAGCAAGAAACTTTTGAAAAATCGTTGGTTGCGGCTGCCACGGGCGAGGCGGCCGCAACTGAATTTCGGCGTCCGGCCGCGTTACCACGGCAACCGGGACGTTGCGCACACCGATGACGTCATCGGTGCCGGCGCAGCGCTACCGGCTAACGCCGATGGTAGGGCCCAAATCAATTTCCGAAGCGGCTATAATTCCGGCGCAAGGCCCTCTAGCGCCTCTAATTGGGCGCTAACCCCACTCAATTTCTAGGCCGTTATGTTTAATGGGGAATAAGTATGTTGTAAGCTAAAAAGGGAGGATTGTAGTGTATGTAACTGTTCTACCTTTAAGAGAACTATTGTATGTAACCGTCCCCCTTTAAGAGAACTATTTTAGGTGTGGCACTATTTGATCTTGGCTGCTGTATACTGTAATCCCGACGATGACCACACCGGTATATAAGTGCTGTGTCAGGATTTGTTGGGCATATTCGCCCTGACCTTCGAATAGTAAAGTCCTGTTAAAGTTACTCTTGTAGTCTGTGTATTAATTCGCCATAATACCTACAGACTTTACAGAGGGTGTTCCCCCTGATTCCCATTGACTTCAATTTTACTAGAGCTCCTTGATGCCACACTCGGTCAAATGCTGCCTTGATGTCAAGGGCAGTTACTCTCACCTCACCTCTGGAATTCATCTCTATTGTCCAGGTTTGGACCAAGGCAGTAATGAGGTCAGGAGCTGAGTGGTCTTGGCACAATCCAAACTGAGCATCGGATAGGAGTGCAGAAGAGCATCGATTACTGGGAAGTAAGTGCTTCTTGATAGCACTGTCGATGACACCTTCCATCACTTTGCTGATGATTGAGAGTATACTGATGGGGTGGTAATTGACCAGATTGCATTTGTCCTGCTTTTTGTGGGCATAACATACCTGGGCAGTTTTCCACATTGTCAGATAAATGCCAGTGTTGTGGCTGTACTGGAAAAGCTTGGCTAGAGGTGCAGCTAGTTCTGGAGCACAAGTCTTCAGCACGACAGCCGGGATGTTGTTGGGACCCATAGCCTTTGCTGTATCCAGTGCGCTCAACCATTTCTTGATATCCCGTGGAGTGAATCGAATTGGAGTGAATCGAATTGGCTGAAAACTAGCTTCTGTGATGGTGGTAACCTCAGGCGGAGGCCGATATGGATCATCCACTCATCACTTCTGGCTGAAGATGAATGCAAACGCTTCAGCCTTGTCTTTTGCACTCATGTACTGGGCTCTGCCATCAATGAGGATGGGGATATTCATGGAGCCTCCTCCTCCTGTCAGTTGTTTAATTGTCCACCACCATTCACGACTGGATGTGGCAGGACTGCAGCACTTTGAACTGATCTGTAGATTGTGGGATCTCTTAGCTCTGCCTATAGCATGCTGATTTCGCTGTTTAGTATGCATGTAGTCCTGTGTCGCAGCTTCCCCAGGTTGGCACCTCATTTTTAGGTACACCTGGTGCTTCTCCTGGCATGCTCTTCTGCACTCCTCCTGGCTTGATGGTAATGGTAGAGTGAGGGGTATGCCAGGCCATGAGGTTACAGATTGTGGTTGAGTACAATTCTGCTGCTGCTGATGGCCCATAGCGCCTCAAGGCTGCCCAGTTTTGAGCTGCTAGGTCTGTTCTGAATCTATCCCATTCAGTACGGTGGTAGTGCCACACAACACGATGGAGGGTGTCCTCAGTGTGTAGATGAGTCTTCGTCTCCACAAGGACTGTGCGGTGATCACTGCTACCAATGCTGTCATGGGCAGATGCATCTGTTAGACATCCTGCAGAGATGCATGTTGGACATCTTGGGGAGTTAAAAGTTGAACTTCATTGTTGAACAAGTTTTCCTGGAAGTGTCATAAAAAGAATGCATTTTCAGGCATTCCGATATAAATAGGATGATATTGAAGCGTTGTGAGGAGAAAGCATGGCTTGCCTTCTGATATGTCTTCTTCTTAGGCAGTCCCTCGGAACCGAGGATGATATGTAAAGTGCTCATGTAAGGAAATAAGTGTGGGGTAATAAGTAGGGGTAACGAGTCCTTTTGCTAAAGATAACAGTAGGTAAAGGAAGTTTTGTTTAAGGGAAGTGGTCCTGAGGTAAACAATTGCAAATGTTACATAGATAATTGATTTTCAGAGGATTTGGGAAATGGATACGTCATTTTGGGTTTTCCTTTGATGTAGTTAAAATATGGTGTATAAAGGATTATGGTTTTCAACAGTGTCTCAGAGTGTACTCGAAAGATACAGAAGCCGGTAAAGTCACTCTCTGTATACAGTTAAAAGTCGATCACCTTTCTGTGTATCAATAAAGCCTGTTCCGTATACTCCAATACGAAGTCTTATGCTTACTCAAATTGTGTTGTTGTGAGCCAGAGGAGAAAGGAGGTTGCTTAACAGCAACTGCCACAGGTAGATTGGTGAGGACGAGGTCAAGTAGGTTTTTCCCTCGCGTTGGTTCTCTCACAACCTGCCATAGGCCCAGGCTGGCAGTTATGTCCTTCAGGACTCAGCCAGCTCAGTCAGTAGTGGTGCTACCGAGCCACTATTGGTGATGGACATTGAAGTCCCCCACCCAGAGTACATTCTGTGCCCTTCTACTCCCGGTGCTTCTTCCAAGTAGTGTTCAATATGGAGGAGTACTGATTCATCAGCTGAGGGAGGGCGGTAGGTGGTAATCAGCAGGAGGTTTCCTTGCCCATGCTTAGCCTGAAGCCATGAGACTTCATGGGGCCCAGAGTCAATGTTGAGGACTCCCAGGGCCACAGGGATGGTGATGGAGGAGTCTGGGATATTGGCTGAAAGGTATGATTCTGTGAGTATGACTATATCAGGCTGTTGCTTGACTAGTCTGTGGGACAGCTCTCCCAATTTTGGCACAAGTCCCCAGATGTTAGTGAGGAGGACTGTGCATGGTTGACTGGGCTGGGTGTGCCATTGTCGTGTCTGAAGTCGGTGCTGAGGGGTCTGTCCAGTTTTATTTTTTTGTTTTATTCTATTGTTTTCTGTAGCAGTTTGTAACAACTGAATGGCTTGTTAGGCCATTTCAGAGGGCATTTAAGAGTCAACCACATTGCTCTAGGTCTGGAGTCACATTGTGGCGGTACCACTGGTTGTCCCTTACATTGAGACACATAATTTCCTTTAACTTACCTGTTGGGGCCGTTGCCCTTTTAACTTACCTGTTGGGGCCATTGCCCCTTTAAGGCGCGCTCTAGCGCGCTGACGTCACGTCACGTACAACGTGATGTGCGTGCACCGGCACAGCCCGGCCTAGCGTCTTTGGCCTCAACGGCCAGCCGACGGGAGCGACGAGATCTTCCGCTCCCGCGGCAAGCACCGGCACAGCCCGGCCTAGCGTCTTCGGCCTCAACGACCAGCCGACAGGAGCGATGCGATCTTCTGCTCCTGCAGCACGCACCGGCACAGCCCGGCCTCGCGACTTCGGCCTCAACGGCCAGCGATGCAACGACGCGCATCACGAAACGCCCTAAGCGCGGGAAACGCGAACAACGTGATGACATCACAACACAAACGCGATGACGTCAGCACGCTCCCCACAGGACTGCGAACTCAGTCCTCGTGGAGTCCCCGCTGGGACAAGACCTACACCAGGGTGCTCCTACAGTCAGCCATCTTACCTGCTATCTTACCTGCTGTAATTAGCCTGTTCCTGCAAATAAACAACTTGTTAATAGTTTGTCGAAGTCAAACTCTCTTAATTAGTGGCGATCTACACGAACCGCTACATTGGTGACCCCACGACGTGAGTACGGGAGCTCATCAATTCCAACGCTACAATTGGTGAACCCGTATCCGTGAACGATTTTCACGGTAGCAACGCGCGCCTGAACCTCGTCTTCACTCAAGACGACCAACGCACAACCGACGAACAACCACGGAACAGCAACCGCCTAACACCGATTCCACCAAAAGCGACCCCGTCTTTGCGAACGTCTTTGCAAAGGAAGCGCAGCTTGGAGGTGAGCCCGTTTTTCACAAACAATCTCACAGAGGTAGAGCACGACCAACGGCAACTGTCGTCCACCAGCGCTACAATTGGTGGGTTTGTGAACGTCTTTCATAAACGAAGCACGCTATGGAAGCATCAGCCGTTCTGCTGTCGCTACCGCAATCCAGGGAGCCACAGTCTCCCTCGTGCTTTATGACGGTAGAAGCCCCGTTCGCCGAGAACATCGATGCGGCACAGACCACGCACGTGCTCACGGTCTCCGTATTCGACTCTTCTACCGCCACACGGATCGTCCGCCTCTACGTCCAAAGCAACAGCAAGTATACATCCCTCCAAGCGCTGGGTACAGCATGTTCGGGCCCACAAGATCGGAGCGCGCCCCGCGGGGATACCACGAGGACTCATCCCCGCAAAACATGAGGACTCACCCCCGCAAAACACGAGGATGCACTCCTCGCACACGAGGACACAACCCTCGTGAACACCGACGACTCCTTCTCCGCCGACGACGCACCAGCCCTTCAGCCTGCTGGTTGTGTTACCTACTACACGATTCGGTGTGAACAAAAAGCGTGCTGCCCTCCCGGCTGTTTTCTCCTAAATCTACAACTGTTACAAGTGTTGCCGCTCTCCAGGCAGAGTTAACCCCTCCTGAAAGCAACAACAACCTGGACCATTGCCGCCCTTTCTCCAGTTTTCCCTTTAACAAACGCAAACGTCTACTGAAGCTGCACACATCGAGGACTGGTCCAACGGGCATCCTGCGGCCGCAATCAGCCACGTGAAAGTTGCTAGCCTCACCGAGAACTGATCAACGCAGCAACTCTTCACCCTCCGTTGTGTTATCGTCATAGCATTATGGCACGCACCGTTCCATGCGTTCCAGCCTCCCGAAGGTTTCGCTCACCTGTCGGCGAGTTCACCGACCTCACCAGTCAAGTCCTCCTGGATCGCCCGTTGGCGTTCCTGCAGAGTTCGTCGGAACAAGGACTTGTTTCAACATCAACAGAGACATCGCCTGCGTCCGCCCAACCTGCCCGTCACTCTGACAAGGCCTGCTGTTTCGCACGTCTCCACAGTCCTTCGCCTGACGGATACGTTTTATTCGCCACGACGCGCATAAGGATCCGCTCACGAGCAACATCTTCATACCTCGCCTACCAAGTCGAGACAGCATGACCGCCGTGACCACCAGCTCGTCAGACCATCTCATCCTTGGACTTTCGTTAAAGCCAAATCTGGGGGGGCCTATGTGGCGGTACCACTGGTTGTCCCTTACATTGAGACACATAATTCCCTTTAACTTACCTTTTGGGGCCGTTGCCCTTTTAACTTACCTGTTGGGGCCATTGCCCCTTTAAGACGCGCCCTAGCGCGCTGACGTCACGTCACGTACAACGTGATGTGCGTGCGCTGGCACAGCCCGGCCTAGCGTCTTTGGCCTCAACGGCCAGCCGACGGGAGCGACGCGATCTTCCGCTCCCGCGGCAAGCACCGGCACAGCCCGGCCTCGCGACTTCGGCCTCAACGGCCAGCAATGCAACGACACGCATCACGAAACGCCCTAAGCGCGGGAAACGCGAACGACGTGATGACGTCACAACACAAACGCGATGACGTCATCACGCTCCCCTCAGGACTGCGAACTCAGACCTCATGGAGTCCCCGCTGGGACAAGACCTACACCAGGGTGCTCCTACAGTCAGCCATCTTACCTGCTATCTTACCTGCTGTAATTAGCCTGTTCCTGTAAATAAACAACTTGTTAATAGTTCGTCGAAGTCAAACTCTCTTATTTAGTGGCGATCTACACGAACCGCTACAACATATAGGCCAGATCAGGTTTCCTTCCCTAAAGGGCATTAGTGAACCGGATGGGTTTTTACGACAATCCGATGGTTTCATGGTCACCATTACTGATACTATCTTTTTATTCCAGATTTATTTAATTAACTGAATTTAAATTCATTTGATAAAGTACCATACAATAGACTTGTTAGCAAAACATGGGATTCAAGGCGCAGTGGCAGTGCGGTTACAAATTGGCTAAGAGATATAAAGCAGAGAGAAGTGGTGAACAGCTTATTTTCAGACTGGAGGGAAGTATACAGTGGTGCTCCTCGGAGGTTGGTATTAGGACCACTGCTCTTTTTGATATATATATATTAATGACCTGGACTTGGGTACACAGGGCATAATATCGAAGTTTGCAGGTGAAACAAAACTCAGAAATGTAGTAAACAGTGAAGGTATTGTAACAGACTTCAGGAGGACATAAACAGACTGGTGAAATGGGCAGACACATGGCAGATGCAATTTAATGCAGAGAAGTGTGAAGTGATGCATTTTGGTAGGAAGAATGAGGAGGGGTAATATAAACTAAATGGTGCAATTTTAAAGGGGTTGCAGGAACCGAGCGACCTGAGGATTTACGCAAACTTACCTTTGAAGATGGCATGAAAAGTTGCTAAGACTGTCTAAAAGCCGTATGGGATCCTTGGCTTTATAAATAGAGGCAAAGAGTACAAAAGCAAGAAAGTTATGTTAAACCTTTCTAAAACACTGGTTAGGCTCCAGTTGGAGTATTGTGGCCAATTCCAGGCACCAAACTGTAGAAAGGATGTCAAGGCCTTAGAAGGGTGCACAGAAGATTTACTAGAATGGTACCAGGGATGGAAAATTTCAGTTACATGGAGAGACTGGAGAAGCTGGGATTGTTTTCCTTAGAGCAGAGACGGTTAAGAGGTGATTTAATAGAGGTGTTCAAAATCATGAGGGGCTTTAATAGAGTAAATAAGGAGAAACCGTTTCCAGTGATAGGAAGGTCGGTAACCAAAGGACACAGATTTAAGGTAAAAAAGACTGAAAATGCTGGAAATACTCAGCCAGTCAGCCAGCAGCTCTGGAGAGAAAAATAGAATTAATGTTTCAGGTTGATGACCTTTCATCAGATGAAAGGTCATCAACCTGAAACGTTAACTCTGCTTCTCTCTCCACAGATGCTACCTGACCTACTGAGTATTTCCAGCATTTTCTGTTTTTATCAGATTTCCAGCATCCACAGTATTTTGCTTTTGCAATTTACGGTAATTGGTAAAAGAACCAACGGCGAGATGAGGAGAATTTTTTTATGCAGCGAGTTGTTATGATCTGGAATGCACTGCCTGCAAGGGTGGAGGAAGCAGATTCAATAGTAACTTTCAGAAAGGAATTAGAGAAATGCTTGAAGGGGATTAATTTGCTAGGTTTTGGGAAAAAGGCAGGTTAATGGGAATAATTAGATAGCTCTTTCAAAGAGCCGGCACAGGCAAGATGGATCGAATGGCCTCCTTCTGGTGTGTCATTCTATGATTATATCATGCTGTTTGTGGGACCTTGCTGTGCGCAAATTGGCTGCTGCGTTTCTTACATTACCATAGTGGCTTCTCTTCAAAAGTACTTAATTAGCAATAAAGCGCTTTGCGATGTCCTGAGGCCGTGAAAGGTGCTTTATAAATGCAAATTTTTTTCTTTCAGTTCGTTGATCTTCAAAATTGCAATTGGGGTCCTATGTATGTCATAGGACCCTATTTTGTATATTAAAAAGTAGCCTCCCACCTGGAACATGTTAATGATCATCTGAAGGCCTCCACAAAGATGGCGGCGGCTGGAGCGTCAATGTAAATAGGACAATAAGTGACCGAATGCCATTTTCAGGCCACAGCCTCTTTGTTAAAGCTAGGCAGACACAGTTAAAATTGGCCCACGGTGTAGCATGAGATGCTTGCTGAGCATCTTTTGCATCAAAAATCCTTGAGGCAGTGAAAACGCATCTTCTGGCCATATCTGAGCAACAAATTACTTGCTGCAACAGATTATTTGTCTGATTACTTACCCAAGAAAACAATAGATTATGCTTGAAAACAACTCCAGAAACAGTGGTGTACTGTGAAATTACAAATTCCATCTTGCAGATTGACTAACTTCTCCTGTCTGGATCTAACTACAGTAGTTGATTAAGTGAAACACTGGCCCTGATAATATGCCGTGAGCAGACGAACAGTAATGCAATTGTCTGAACTTGTGTCCCCATTCGTTTAGTAGAGGCATTAATCCATTTAGAATGGGTTAACACTTCATTATAATAAATAACAACAGAAAATGCTGGAATAACTCAGCAGGCCAGGCAACACCCGTGGAGAGAAAATAGCAGCAACGTTTTGAGTCAAACTCTTTGTCAAGACTGGAAAGGCACAGGAAATGAAATAGATTGAGAGGCCAGGCTGGGAGAGAACAAAAGAGAAGTGAAGAGACATTAAGAGGTATTCAAAATGAGACGAGATGGTGATAGGACTAGTGGAGACAAAAGACGGCTCTAGATTAGGTGTGAAATGTGCATTGGTACATTGATGACTGCATCGGTGCCGTTTCCTGCTCTCGCCCTGAACTAGACAATTTAATTCACTTTACCTCCAATTTCCACCCTTCCCTCACCTTCACATGGTCCATCTCCGACTCTTCCCTTCCTTGACTTCTCCATCTCCATTTCTGGCGATCGGCTTTCGACAAATATCCACTACAAGCCCACCGACTCCTACTGCTACCTGGACTACACTTCCTCCCACCCCGCCTCCTGTAAGGACTCTATTCCATTCTCCCAGTTTCTCAGTCTCCGCCGCGTCTGTTCTGACGATGCCACCTTCCATACCAGTGCTTCCGACATGTCTTCCTTTTTCCTCAACCGAGGATTCCCCTCTACTGTGGTTGACATGGCCCTTGACCGTGTCCATTCTAGTTCCCGCATTTCTGCTCTCACCCCTTCCCCTCCCTCCCAGAACCACGATAGGGTTCCCCTTGTCCTCAACTTTCAACCCACCAGCCTCCACAGTCAACGGATCATCCTCCGCCATTCCCGCCACCTTCCTCGACTTCTCCATCTCCATCTCTGGGGATAGGTTATTGACCAACATTCACTACAAGCCCACTGACTCCCACAGCTACCTGGACTACACTTCCTCCCACCCCTCCTCCTGTAAGGACTCTATTCCATTCTCCCAGTTTCTCCGTCTCTGCCGCATCTGCTCCGACGATTCCACCTTCCACACCAGTGCGTCTGACATGTCTTCCTTTTTCCTCAACCGAGAATTCCCCTCTACCATGTTTGACACGGCCCTCGACCATGTCCATTCTATCTCCCGCACTTCTGCCCTCACCCCTGCCCCTCCCTCTCGGAACCACGATAGGGTTCCCCTTGTCCTCACCTTTCACCCCACCAGCCTCCACATTCAACGGATCATCCTCCGCCATTTCCACCACCTCCAAAGTGATCCCACCACCAAACGCATCTTCCCCTCCTCTCCCCTTTCAGCATTCCGTAGGGACCGCTCCCTCCGAGACACACTAGTCCACTCCTCTATCACCCACAGCACCCCATCCCCTTCGCCCGGCACCTCCCCGTGCAAGTGCAGGAGATGCAACACCTGCCCTTATACCTCCCTCCTTCCCACTGTTCAGGGCCCTAAACACCCCTTCCAGGTGAAATAGAGATTTACTTTTACTTCTTGTAATCTAGTATACTGTATTCGCTGCTCACGATGTGGTCTCCTCTACATTGGGGAGACCAAACGCAGATTGGGTGACCGCTTTGTGGAACACCTCCGTTCAGTCCGTAAGGATGACCCCGAGCTTCCGGTCACGTGTCATTTTAATTCACCGCCCCATTCCCACTCAGACCTAACTGTACTTGGGCTCTTGCATTGTTCCACGGAAGCTCAACATAAACTCGAGGAACAACACCTCATCTTCTGATTAGGCACTTTACAGCCTTCCGGACTCAATATTGAGTTCAACAATTTCAGATCATAACCTCGGCCCCCATTACATTTTTACTTATTTTTTCTCTACACCTTTGTTTTGGCCCATTTCCTCCCCCCCTTTTTTTTTCTCAATCCAACATGGCAGCTGTCTCTCATTCTGCCAGAACATCTCACACCTAATCTAAAGCCATCTTTTGTCTCCACTAGTCCTATCACCATCTCGCCTCGTTTTGAATACCTCTTAATGTCTCTTCATTTCTCTTTTGTTCTCTCTCAGCCTGGCCTCTCAATCTATTTCATTTCCTGTGCCTTTCCAGTCTTGACAAAGAGTTTGACTTGAAACGTTGGCTCTATTTTCTCACCACAGATGTTGTCTGGCCTGCTGAGTTATTCCAGCATTTTCTGTTATTATTTCGGATTTCCAGCATCCGCAGTATTTTGCTATCGTACTTCATTATAATAGTCGAGAGAGGAATTTCAAAGACATTGTTGCTTAAGGGAAGGTCTCCAAATGCTTATCCTTAAACTGATTTTTCATTACATCTTCCTTCCTTCCAAGCAAATAAATACTTGCACTTATTTTTAACTAACTCAACAGTTCTTTTACTTTTGCATTGACACATATTTTCAACAAGCTTGCTATATGATATATATCTATATTGGAACACAGAAACTCTTGACTTCTTAAAGCCATTGGGGGTGAATTTCTATAAGGGTTCTGTAGTGTCCGTGTGTAGATAAAGACACTGAAGACAGGAGTTGGTTCATAGGTATTTACTAAGCAAGTCTGGGGGGGGGGGTTCTAAAGGATATACACAATACACAGGCTTATATAGCCCAAGTGGCAATTACCGGCATTACGCACACCTGGGGTTCTTAAAAGGCACATACACCATAATTGCTCTTAAAGGCACATACACCACAATTCCTCCCCTTCTAGCTAACTAGTACATCATATTTTAAGTAATTATTAATTACATGTTATATGCAAAATAATATACATTGCTGTATTAATTAATTATAAGTTAGTCTCTCAGGAGGCTTCCTGACTCGGTCCGGATAACGCCTCAGGGGTGTAGTAGTTTCTGGTGGTGTAGTAGGTTCTTCTGGCAAGGCTGATTCGGCTTGATGGCCAGTGTCGGGTTCATCGGGCTCCAGTATCACCGGATCGGAGGTAGATATGGGTATCTCTACTTCATCGTTAGATGTATAGAGTGGTGGTGTAGGTTGTCCCTTTTCGGATGACTTGATGATTTGGTCAGCATGGCGCCTTATTATGCTGTCTCCGATGTCCACGGTATACATCAGTGGTCCTAATCGTGTGCAGATAGTTCCAGGCTGCCATTTCTCGGTACGGTAGTCCCGGGCCAAAACCGGTTGGCCTATCTGGAAGGCCCTAGTTGGCCTTTCATTCATGCCCTGAAACTGCCGGTTCTCCACGTCCCTTCGGATGTTGGGCTTGACCAAATCCAGCCGGCATCTTCGGTTTCAATTGTAGAACATCATGGCGGGAGTTTGGTTAGTAACCATATGCGTTGCATTCCTATATGCAAATAAGAAGTTATCCACCTTGTGCTGAAGTTTTATGTCTTCATTACCCATGGCCTTGATGGCCTTCTTGAAGGTCTGGACAAACCTTTCAGCCAATCCATTGGTGGCGGGATGGTATGGGGCGGACGTGTAGTGCTTTACCCCATTGTTCTTTAAGAACTTTCTGAATTCTTCGGACACAAATTGCGGTCCATTATCAGAACATATCTGCTCCGGCAGCCCATTCCTGGCAAATATGGTCCTTAATACTGTGATGGTTTTTTCCGTGGTGGTGGAGGACATCTTTATTACCTCCGGCCACTTGGAGTGTGCATCAACTGCGATTAAGAACATTGAGTCCATAAATGGACCAGCAAAGTCGATGTGCACCCTTTGCCAGGGAGATGAGGGCCACTCCCATGGATGTAGAGGGGCCTGTGGCGGAGCATTTTGGACCTTCTGGCATCCTAGGCAGCTCTTGGTCATGTCTTCGATGTCTCCATCGATACCTGGCCACCATACAAACGCCCTAGCTAGGTTCTTCATTTTCACTCCACCCAGATGCCCCTCGTGAAGCTCCTTTAGCACTTTATCCTGGAGTTTGGGTGGAATCACCACTCTGGATCCACACATCAAGGTTCCTCGGCACACTGACAGCTGTTCTCTTCTTTGCGAGAATGCTGGCAACAGTGGTTCGCCATGTGCTGGCCATCCCTTCACTGTTAAATCGTAGACCCGTGAGAGAGTAGGGTCATTTCTTGTCTCCCTTTCAATGGCAGAATTTGCCACCGGTAGACATTCCACTATGGTAGAGTGGAATATCTCTACTGGGTCTACTGTAGGTGCCTCTTCTATCGTTGGCAACGGTAGGCGTGATAAACCGTCAGCATTCCCATGCTGTTTTGACCCTTTGTATTCAATGTTGTATTGGTGTGCCCCTAGAAAAAGGGACCACCTCTGTAGTCTTTGTGCCGTCATAATGGGGACACCTTTTTTAGGGTTGAATATGGAGATGAGGGGTTGATGGTCAGTCAGCAAGGTAAATTTTTGTCCGTGTAGGTAATGGTTGAATTTCTTCACTCCCCATACCAGGCTGAGTGCTTCCCTGTCTATCTGGGCATAGTTACGCTCAGCTGAGTTCAATGAGCGTGACGCAAAAGCCATCGGCCGTTCCGAGCCATCAGGGAATCTATGGGACAATACCGCTCCTATGCCGTAAGGGGATGCATCGCACGCCAGTCTGATTGGTAGTGATGGGTTGTAATGAGCCAAAATTTTCTCGGATGTGATTAAGTCTTTACATTTATGGAAGGCACGTTTACAGTCTTCGTTCCATTTCCAAATCACTCCTGTCTGTAGAAGATCATTAAGAGGGTGTAGAATAGTTGATAAGTTCGGTAAAAATTTATGATAGTAATTTATTAATCCCAGGAATGACCTTAATTGTGAAACATTTTCAGGTGCTGGGGCTTTTATAACTGCTTCAATTTTTTCAGGTGACTTATGCAACCCTTCCTTATTAATTATGTGGCCACAATATGATATCTGATTTTGGAAAAATTCGCACTTGGGGCGATTTGCTCGTAGGCCCCGTTCTTTCAGCCTAGTGAGCACCTGCTCCAAATTGGCAAGGTGCTCGTTGTCGTTTTCTCCTGTTATAAGGATGTCATCTAGGTAGCATTGAGTCCCCGGAATCCCTTGCAGGACTTGCTCCATAGCTCTTTGCCAGATAGCTGGAGCTGATGCTATTCCAAAAACCAGTCGATTGTACTGGTACAGGCCTTTGTGTGTGTTTATTGTGAGATACTTTTTAGAGGTCTCCTCAACCTCCATCTGTAGATATGCCTGTGCCAAGTCAATTTTTGTGAAACGTTTCCCTCTGGATAGTGAGGCGAAAATATCTTCTATCCTCAGAAGAGGATACTGTACCATGTGAAGGACCGGGTTTACAGTCACCTTAAAGTCCCCACAGATGCGAATTTTTTTCTGTTCCTCAGAGTTATTTTTCAATGTTTTTTTTATGACTGGAACGATGGGTGTTGCCCATTCGCTCCAATCTATTTTGGATAATACGCCTGCCTTTTCCAAATTCTTCAGCTCTGCCTCGACTGCCGGACGTATTGCGTATGGCACCGGTCTTGCCTTAAAAAATTTTGGAATTGCTATATCTTCCACTTTTATTGAGGCGGTGATGCCTTTCAAGGTTCCTGGTTTCTCTTGAAACACTTCTTTGGCGTTGGCCAAGATGTCTTTTAATCGTTCAGGTATGGTGTCATCATTGTTTTTTTCCTTACTGGTCACCGTCAGTGCCTGAATGGAGTGCCAGTCTAAACGTATCTTCCTTATCCATTCACGTCCCAACAACGGTGGACCACCATCTTGTAGAATGTATAAATACAACTTTTGTATTTCTTTGCCGTTGTATACCACAGGCACCCTTATTTTTCCTTTGGGGTAGACTTTCTGCCCCGTATATGTTTTTAAGATAATGGATGTGTCTTTTAGAGGTATATGCGAAAATAGCCTCTCGTAATCTCGTCGATTTATTACGGTTAGAGCTGATCCTGTATCTAGCTCCATTTTAACTGGGGACCCTGCTATTGTGAGGGTAACCCAAATGGTTTGGTAATCCTCTTTGGCAAGTACATTATGTAATTTGAGACAGCTTAGTCTCTTGTTTCCGGAGTCGCTATCGCTATTCTGATCTTCGGAGTTATTGTCCGTCATCATTTGTACCTTCCTGTACTTTTCTTTATTGATTTTTTGTTTTCTGTCAGTGGATTTATTTTGTCCAGATTGGCATACCCGTGCAATGTGTCCAATCCTACCACATTGCCTGCATGCTTTGCCCTTGAACCAGCAGTCCCTCTGGTTATGGGTGGATCTGCCGCAGCGATAACATCTTCCGAACTCCTGTGTCATTTTATGGGTGCCGAAGTCCTGTGTCTCTTGTTGTATCTCTGCAGCTCCTTTTGCTGCTGTTTCGTATGATACAGCCATACTGAAAGCTTTGTCCAATGTTAAATTTTTTTCAGAAAGCAGTCTTTTTTGTGTTCCTTCACTTAAGAGACCGCAAACAAATTTGTCTCGAAGATAATCCGATAGTCCTGCTCCGAATTGGCAGTACTTTGATAGCTTTCTTAATTCGTTTAGGTAATCAGCGTTACTTTCATTCTTGTGTTGATTTCTCTTGAAGAACTTGAATCGTTCCACTATCAGCAGCGGTGTTGGGTTTAAATGCTCCTGCAGGGTACCAACAATTTCTTTAAAAGTCTTGTCCTTTGGTTTGGCTGGAGTGATTAAATTTCGTAACAGCCCGTATGTCTTCGCGCCCATTAAGTTCAGAAGTACTGAAGCTTTTTTTTATCTGTTATTCCATTTGCAGTGCAATAAACCTCTACTCTTTCCACGTATGTGGTCCAATCTTCTATTTCGCCATCAAAAGCCTCAATATTACCAGATTTAGGCATTTCAGAAAAGATATGGCGCTTCCCGCGCTTTTGTTTTTTTTTTTCTCTCTGTAGCAACGATATGGCGCTTCCCGCGCTTTCCCGCCGCTGCTACCGATAACAACGCTGTTTTACTGTGGTTTCCGTTTATTCACTGTTGGAGACTCGTTCCCGACGGAGGTATAAACGCTGACCTGCTTGCCGCGCCGGCCGTCTCTCGAGTGCACCCTCCCAGTCCGTTATTGCTTGCCTCCGATTTCGCTGCCTGTCTCAGCTGTAGAGCCCGCCGCTGGAGCTCCAGCCTGACGCCCAGGAAGGATTAGCACAGTACCTGTCACCAGCTTGGCCAGCTGGTGAAACCACAGTTTCTCTTACTTCCTTGAGTCTTCTGGACGCTGGAGGAATCGATGTCCTTGAGGTGCTGCCGAATTGCAGGTAAGTCCATTTCCACTTCGTCGCCACTGTAGTGTCCGTGTGTAGATAAAGACACTGAAGACAGGAGTTGGTTCATAGGTATTTACTAAGCAAGTCTGGGGGGGGGGGTTTCTAAAGGATATACACAATACACAGGCTTATATAGCCCAAGTGGCAATTACCGGCATTACGCACACCTGGGGCTCTTAAAAGGCACATACACCATAATTACTCTTAAAGGCACATACACCACAGGTTCCACCACTCATTTTCTGTAACAAAAGTGCTTATGCCATTTTCTCGGGGTTTCTGCGGCTGTACCACTGAAGTCTTAATGGACGATCAGAAAAACCATCCTGGAACTTCTCCCCCATTATCTATTAATAGCCCTATCTGGAAATGCTAATCTTTTAACACTTCCCTGTAGGCTTTCTGGGCATCTAGGGGGAAAAATTCGGTTGGTTGCGCCACCCATTAGCGCCTAAAGAGGTCAAGAAGTGGGGCATTAACCAACTAGTGCCCGGGCGCAGCGAACCCTGCGCCTCTTCCCATATTGAGCGGACATTTAGCGCCGGCGCTAAACCGTAGCACCCGCTCACCGGCGCACGCAGATCATGACGTCATTTCAGTGTGCAACGCCTTTGGGGCGCCCCGGACCGGAAATTCAGTGGCGCCCCCCTCCGTTCCGCCTGGCGCTAACAAGGACAGGTTACCTTGAACTTTTCCCAGTCGCTGTCGGGCTCGGGGGGCACTCTTTAAAGGGGACTGTTCTGGATTATTAGTGGCAGCCATTTTTGGACTACAACTTCTTTGAGAGAGAGAGAGAGTTGCTGAGCTACACACGGAGAGCCATTTCTGCAGTGAGCCAGCGCTGGCAGAGGAACTTTAGCCTTCTGAACATCACTTTGCAGTTGGTAAGCTTCTCAAATGGCATAACTTTCAATGCGCACTTACTATGGGGGCTGCAATGGATGGGATGTCGTGCTTCGCAATCATATTGACAGGGCACAGAGATGCAGGGATAGAGTGGCAGGCATGGCCAGACGGAGGAGGGCCTACAGACGTCGCCCCACGAGACCTTACGCTGCCAGGGTTATCCGCCAGCAGTTTTCATATATCAACATGCCGGAGGAGCAGTGTTTCCGAAGGCTGTGCTTCAGTAAGGAGGTGGTCACTGAGCTCTGCCACCTGCTTCAGCCAGATCTGCAGCCTCAACTAAGGTGCAGGACATCTCTGTCAGTGGCTGTGAGGATCACTGTGGCTCTAAACTTCTATGCAAGCGGCTCCTTTCAGGCCGCTACTGGGGACATTGCCAACATCTCACAGTTTGCGGTGCATTGCTGCATCCGTCAAGTGACGAATGCCCTATTTAGAAGGAGACGGCAGTAAATCTCATTCCCAATGACCCCGGACAAGCAGCGAGAGCGCGCAGAGGGCTTCGCAAGGATAGCGGGCTTCCCCATGGTGCAGGGCGCCATTGACTGCACGCATGTGGCTTTGCGGGCGCTTCTAGATAATGCGGAGGATTTCCGCAACCAAAAGGGGATCCATTCTTTGAATGTGCAGCTGGTCAGTGACCACCGACAGCTGATACTCGCTGTGAATGCCCACTTTCCAGGCAGCAGCCACGACGCCTTCATCCTGCGCCAGACTTCTGTGGCAGACCTTTTCAAGGCCCCGGCTCACCCAGGAGGCTGGCTTCTCGGGGACAAGGGCTATCCTCTGTGCCCCTGGCTGATGACCCCGCTCCGTTCGCCCAGCACCCCTGCTGAAGAACGTTACAATGAGAGCCATCAAGTGACCAGGAACATCATTGAGCACACAATCGGCGTGCTGAGGCAACGGTTCCGCTGTCTGGACCATTCCGGAGGAGCCCTTCAGTACTCACCTGAGCGAGTCTCCCACTTCGTGGTTGTGTGTTGCATGCTGCATAACCTGGCAATCCTCAGGACCCAGCCAATGCCACCAGACATTGAAGAACCAGAGGAGGAGGAGGAGGAGGAGGAGCAGCAGCACCAAGACGGGAGGGAGGCACAAACTGCATGGGCCGTCCGTCAGAGGCTTATAGCAAGTCGCTTCTAAGCCCCTCTCAGGGAATGCTTGCTGCCATTCCA
Source organism: Somniosus microcephalus (assembly GCF_052327205.1). Lineage (NCBI taxonomy): Eukaryota > Metazoa > Chordata > Chondrichthyes > Squaliformes > Somniosidae > Somniosus > Somniosus microcephalus. Next base: position 117,071,731 of record NC_140999.1, on the reverse strand, counting down.
AGAACATGAATGGAACCGTTCTGCTACCCCTAAGCCGGTCAAGGGCAAAATTTGTGCAAAGAACAGACATGGCCATTGTGAATAAAGAAAGTTGTTTATTTAACAAAATGTGCTTCCTTCCCGCTTGACAAAGCAATGGCAACAAAAAGCAAAACAAACAGACTGCCACATAAGTGACTCTCACACCCGGGAGACTGTCCAAAACATAAGTGACTCTCACACCCGGGAGACTGTCCAAAACATAACTAACATTCAGACCAGCATCCTCAGCCTTGAATGAAACAAATAACAGGAATCAGCAGCACCTTCTACTTTTTCCCCCTCGATGGTGATCTGCTTCCTTTTCGGCATTGGCCCCTTCTCGCCCTGCAGCTCCTCCGTAATGGGACCCCAGTTGCTGCAGCAAGGTTGGGGGAGGCCTGCTGACTGTCCGAAACCGCAGATGCCCCTGAGGGACGGCCTGGGCGAGCTCTGGGCCTGGAGGGCCTGGCTGCTGACTGCTCCAATTCTGCATGGGCGGAAGCAGTCTGTCCTACAGGTGGTGGCAGCTGCAGTGGAGAAGTGCCAGTGGTGGCATTTGGAATGCTGTTATCTTGAGAGCGGACAGCAGCTCCCTGGTCGGCCGACACACTGGCACTCTGACGGGGCAGCACCGCAGCATGCGCAGCAATCGGCTGGTGCACAGATTGCTGGCCTGCTGTGGTGCAGCAAGGGCCCCGGGGAATCCTGCCCGATCCAGCGAGGGTGGCAGCAGTCAGTGCTCATATGGCCTCAATCTGCGTCTGCATGAGACCAGCGAGTGACTGCGTGGCAGCACTCAGCACTTGTGTGGCAGGTGCCATTGCTTCGCTGAAGCCCTGGACAATCCTTGCCAGTGCTGTGCCGAAGTCCTGCACACTCCTTGCCTGTGCTGCGCCGAAGTCCTGCACACTCCTTGCCTGTGCTGCGCTGAAGTCTTGGACACTCCTTGCCAGTGTCTCAATGGATTCGGGCATCCTTCCCACAGCAGCCATGAGCTCAGTGTGCCTCAGCCCAGCCTGGGCGCTCATTTCAGCGAGGGCACGCACCTCTTCTGCGTTCTGTGCAGCAGCACTCGCGGCCCGACTCGCCCTCCGGGGAGACAGCCCCCGAGCTTCCCTACCCACCTCGCGTTGCTGCAGGCCGCTGGGTCCTGGAGCTGGATCCTCCTCAGAGCATTCCCCCCGACTCCCCTCCAGGGAAGGAGTCTCCCCAGTCAGGAGATTGGCTGGCTCGCCCGAGGGTTGAACGGATGGTCCGGCTTCCTCCTCCTCATCGCCTCCGGAGTCAGTCGCAGTGGCAGCTTGAGGGCCCGCCTCCCGAGCTGGTGATGCAGCATCTGAAAGCAGGGAGGTTCAAGAGTGGCTTTAGCGAAAGGACAGGGTGTCAGCAAGGGATGCATGAGTGCTGCAGTGCTCTGAATTGGGTCGAGAGTGAAATAGCATGCTGGTGTGGGGAACAAGTGGAAGCAGAGAGGTCAAAAAGGTAATGACCTTACCATCGCTGTCCACAATGGGGTCAGCATCTCCAGAGGCGACGGGGCCACTCATCCGGCTTTCGACGATCTGGTGGACTCGCTCCTCCAGGTTTGTAAGGGTCTGCAGGTGAGGCCGGCCTCCTCTGGTCCGAAGCTGTTGCCTGCGGTTACTTGCCAGCTTGGCCTGCAAGAGAAAGGACAGGTTGTGATGAAACATGCTGCCCTGATCTGGTATCATATGCCTCCCATGGTGGAATAGCCCTTACATTATGCTGCCCTGATCTGGCCTCACATGCCTCCTGTTGTGTATGTGCCTTTAAGAGAAGAACTGATTCTATACTGCGGTACCGGCAGTGACCACCCCTGTATATAAAGCCATAGCAGGCTTCTGTATTTCAGTCTTAAGTTACCCTCTCTTCAAGTAAATACCTGTTTTATTGTTCTCCTGCAGTCTGAGTATTATTGATCCTCGGACACTACACTGGCGACGGGCAGGTTCGAACTCACCTGCAGTACTGCATCACCTCATGGGGATCTTTTCCCTGAAGAGAAGCTTCTTGGAGGTCGAAGTCAGAACGGCGGGCGTCGACCGCGGGCAACCGCCCAGGGATCCATCGGAGAGTTGCAGGAGAGGCTGTGGAGAGATGGGCCTGGCTCCCCAGTTGAGGTGTTCCAGCAAGTCGTGCTGGTAGCAGGTAGTGCGCTGACCCTTCCGGACTGCGGCGGGCTCGGGCTCGATCAAGCAGCTCTGCAAAGGGGGCGTGCATCGTTGTCGGGAGGAAGCGAGAGAGAGAGGGTGGAGCGCACAGGGCGCAGTCGGTGCTCAAGAACAGGGCAGCGTGGAGAGGATAGAACGCGGGGAAGGAAAAGTGATACGCGCCGAAGCCGCGGGTCGCGGCCATTACCCTGTAGAATGCTAGGAGCAGCGTGGCAGCAAGGGGAAGAAGGAAAAGCGCGGGAGGCGCCATTTTATTACATTGGGGAAGAAGGAAAAGCGCAGGAGGCGCCATTTTATTCCATTGGGGAAGAAGAAAAAGCGCAGGAGGCACCATTTTAAATCACTCAAGATGCCGAAGAGTGGCAGTATCACTGCTTTCGACAATGAGGTGGAAGACTGGACCACGTATGTGGAAAGAATTGAAGTGTACTGCAAGGCAAATGAGGTGGAAGATGGAAAGAAGGCGTCGGTATTATTAAATTTGATGGGCGTGAGAACGTGCGGCCTATTGCGGAATTTAATTACCCCAGCTAAACCAATGGAGAAAAGTTTTGAAGAGATTGTTAATGTAAAGTCCGCGCCTCAATAATACATGGACTTCGGGAGAACAGTTTAACATGTACTTTACTGAACAAGAGGCAGCTTGAAACTGAAACTACAGAAGCCTGCTAGGGCCTTTTATACAGGGGTGGTCACTGCCGGTACTGCAGTCTAAGACCAGTTATTCCCTTAAAGGTACATACACAACAATTCCTCCCCTTTTAGATAAACAGTACATAACATTCATTTAACAACTAAATAATAACTAATTACTATTACAATTTTCTCAGTAATATATACATCAACTGAAATAGTCATTTATAGGTTCAGTCTTTGAGGAGGCTTCCTGGTCCGGACTGGATAGCGCCTTTCTCGAGTATCCTGTTTTGGCGGTGGAGTCAATTCTGGCTCATTGTCATTGGTTGGTTCGTCAGCTTCCAATACCCCTGCTTCTGAGGTAAACGCAATCTGTACTTCGGGCTCATTACTAGGTGCACATGCTTGTGGTACAGGTTTGGCTTGTTCCTGTGACTCTAGAATCTGGTCAGCATGGCGTCTCACGATGCTCTCTCCAACGTCCACTGTGTACACTAGTGGTCCCTGCTGTGTGCATGTCGTGCCTGGCTGCCATTTTTCTGTGCGGTAATCGCGGGCCAAGACTGGTTACCCTATCTTGAAGCTCCTGGTTGGCTTCTCATTTATGTGCTGGAACTGCTTATCCTCAACATCTCGTCTTATGTTTGGTTTGAGCAAATCCAAGTGACATCTTAGTCTCCGGTTGAAAAACAGTACGGCTGAAGTTTGGTTGGTTACTGCATGTGTCGCATTCCGGTAAGCAAACAGGAAGTTATCCACCTTGTGTTGCAGTGGTATGTCGTCATTAAACATTGCCTTGATGGCCTTTTTAAAGGTCTGAACAAACCTCTCAGCCAATCCATTTGTGGCTGGATGATATGGGGCAGATGTGTAATGTTTCACCCCATTATTCTTCACGAACCTCCGGAAATCCTCAGACACAAACTGTGGGCCATTGTCAGAACAGATCTGTTCTGGCAATCCATTCCTGATGAAGATGGTCCTTAGGACTGCAATAATTTTCTCCGTGGTGGTGGAGGACATTTTAATGACCTCTGGCCATTTCGAATGGGCGTCCACAGCGATTAGAAACATTGAGTCCATAAATGGACCAGCGAAATCAATGTGTACCCATTGCCATGGAGATGAGGGCCACTCCCATGGATGTAGCGGGGCCTGTGGTGGAGCGTTTTGGACCTTCTGGCATCCTGTGCATCTCTTGGTCATATCCTCGATTTCTTTATCGATTCCCGGCCACCACACAAACGCCCTGGCTAGGCTCTTCATTTTTACCCCTCCCAGATGACCCTCGTGAAGCTCATTGAGTACTCTGTCTCTCAACTTGGGTGGAATTACCACTCGGGATCCACACATCAAGGTTCCCCGGCACACTGACAGCTGTTCCCTCCTTGGCGAGAATGCTGGCAACAGTGAGTCGCCATATGCTGGCCATCCCTTCACCGTCAAATCATAGACCCGAGAGAGTGTCGGGTCATTTCAGGTTTCCTTCTCAATTCCTGCGTTTGTAACAGGCAAACATTCGACTATGGTCGCATGGAATATCTCCACCGGGTCCACTGCAGGTGCTTCTTCTGCCGTAGGCAATGGTAGGCGCGACAGCCCATCAGTGTTTCCATGCTGTTTCGTGCCCTTGTACTCTATGTCATACTGATGTGCCCCTAGAAAAAGTGACCATCTTTGCAGCCGTTGCGCCGTCATCACCGGAACGCCCTTCTTTGGGTTAAAAATTGAGACCAGGGGTTGATGATCAGTCAGTAGGGTGAATTTTTGCACGTGCAGATAGTGATTGAACTTGTTCACCCCCCACACCAGGCTGAGGGCCTCCCTGTCAATCTGGGCGTAGTTACGCTCGGCTGAGGTTAGCGAGCGCAATGCAAAGGCTATTGGCCTCTCTGAACCGTCATGGAATTTGTGTGAAAGCACCGCTCCAATGCCGTAAGGTGACGCATCACATGCCAACCGAATCGGTGGTGTTGGGTTGTAGTGGGCCAATACTTCATTTGAAGTGATTTGGCATTTACATTCCTGAAAGGCACGCTTACACTCATCACTCCATTTCCATGTTACACCAGTTTGAAGGAGGGCGTTCAGTGGGTGCAGAATTGTAGATAAATTCAGCAAGAACTTATGGTAGTGGTTCACCAACCCGAGGAACGGCCTCAGTTGCGACACATTTTTTGGTGCTGGAGCCTTGACTACAGCCTCAATCTTGTCCGGCGACTTATGCAACCCTTCCTCATCAATCATGTGGCCACAATACAAGATTTGTCTCCTGAAGAACTCGCATTTGGGACGGTTGGCTCGTAGCCCATATTCCTGTAATCTCGTGAGCACCTGATCCAGGTTGGCAAGGTGTTCATTGTCATTTTCGCCCGTAACCAGGATGTCGTTCAATTAACACTGGGTCCCCGGGATCCCTTGCAGGACTTGTTCCATTGCCCTCTGCCACATAGCCGGGGCCGATGCTACCCCAAATACCAGTCGATTGTACTGGTAAAGGCCTTTGTGAGTGTTTATCGTGAGGTATTTCCTAGATGCTTCTTCCACCTCCATTTGTAGATACGCTTGAGCCAGGTCAATCTTTGTAAAACGTTTCCCTCCAGATAGTGAGGCGAAAATATCTTCTATCCACGGAAGCGGATACTGTACTGTGTGCAGGACTGGGTTCACAGTCACCTTGAAGTCCCCACAGATGCGAACCTTCCTTGGCTCCCCAGGCGTGCTGCTCAATGCTTTCTTCATTACAGGAACGATGGGTGTGGCCCACTCGCTCCAGTCCACCTTAGACAGCACCCCCGAATGTTCCAGACTCTCCAGTTCAGCTTCCACAGCTGGGTGTATCGCGTATGGCACTGGTCTGGCCTTGAAAAATTTTGGGGTTGCGTTATCCTCAATCTTTATGTTTGCCTTTACTCCTTTGAGAGTCCCAAGTCCTTGTTGGAACACCTCTTCTGCGTCAGATAGAATTTGTGACAGACGTCCAGGTGCGACGTCATCATCTTTTTTGTCAGTCACAGTTAGTGCCAGAATGGAATGCCAATCCAATTGTAGTCTTCGGATCCATTCACGTGCCAATAATGGTGGTCCTCCATCTCGTAGTATATACATGTATAGGTTCTGTGTTTCCTTTCCGTTATATTCAACTGGCACCCTTACTTTTCCTCTGGGGTAGACCTTTTGCCCCGTGTATGTCTTCAATACAATGGATGTGTCCTTTAAGGGTATGTGTGAGAATAGCCGCTCATAGTCTCGTTGATTCATGACAGTTAGGGCTGATCCTGTGTCCAATTCCATCTTTACTGGGGACCCTGCTATCATGAGGGTGACCATCAGATTTAATAATACCGACGCCCTCTTTCCATCAGCCACCTCATTTGCCTTGCAGTACACTTCAATACCTTTCCACATACGTGGTCCAGTCTTCTACCTCATTGTCAAAAGCAGTGATACTGCCACTTTTCGGCATCTTGGGCGATTTAAAATGGCGCCTCCCGCGCTTTTGCTTCTTCCCCAATGGAATAAAATGGCGCCTCCTGCGCTTTTGCTTCTTCCCCAACGGGATAAAATGGTGCCTGCCGCGCTTTTGCTTCTTCCCCTTACTGCCACGCTGCTCCTAGCATTCTACGGGGTAATGGCGGCGACCCGCAGCTTTGGCGCATCTCGCTTTCCTTCCCCCCCATTTAGTTTCTCTCCGCTGTCCTGTTCTCGAGCACCGACCGCACCCTGTGCGCTCCACCCTCTCTCTCTTGTTTTCTTTTCCCAGCGACGCTGCGCGGCCCGATTTGTAGAGCCGCTCGATCGAGCTTGAGCCCGCCGCAGTCTGGAAGGGTCAGCGTGCTACCTGCTACCAGCACGATTCGCTGGAACCACAGCCTGCTAGGGCCTTTTATACAGGGGTGGTCACTGATGTATAAAAAAGAGTCTCACACATCAAGGAGCTTTAAAGTAAGCTTTAAGCAACTTATAATTATATTATATACAAGTGCGGACTTCACCATGCCTCTAGGAGAAGCCCTTTTACTATACTGAGCAGTTCAGTATTTATACTAGTCCAAACACAGGAAGTGACGTATGCACAGGAAGTGATGTATGCACAGAGTTCACAGTTCACAGTTCACAGTTCACAGGAAGTGATGTGCACATAACTTCATCCGGAAGTTTATTTATTATTATTACATTCTTCCCTCCTGCGAGATTAGAAGGCTGTGGTCTTCCTTTTATTCCGCAGCCGCCGAATGAGGAAGAGTCGCATCCGTTTGGGTTCCCGTCGTAGAGGGTCTCTGGTCCGCTTACATGCTGTTGGCCATTGGTCAGAGTCTGTGTGGCCTGGATTACCCTGTGAAGGGTCGGGGAGATCATGGCTTCCTGTACGAGCCCCAATAAGTGCAGAGTCGGTCTGTCTCTGTACAGAGGGAGGTGCAGAGCTGGTCTGTGGCGGATCAGTACTTTGGTGCGCGGTACTGGGATGGTCGCAACTTTGAGTACGGGGTTCTACCGGCACCAAGCTAGTTGGTGTCAGATCAGGATCCTGGAGAGGGGTACCCGGTAGGTTCCAAGAGGCTCCTGGTAAAATACCATCACTCGATGTCCCACTAGGTCCTGGTGGGCAGGGAGCCAGATCCCGTAATGATACGGTAGATTCTCGGCCGTCGGGATATCGTATGTAGGCATAGGTGGGGTTGGCATCGGTTAGTTCGACCTCGTCTACGAGAGGGTCATTTTTAGACGTCCGAACGTATCTTCGGAGTAGTACAGGTCCAGGAGTAGTTAGCCATGATGGGAGGGATGTCCCATAAGATGAGCGACGCTGGAATCCAAAGAACCGCTCATGAGGTGTAGTATTTGTGGCTGTAGAAAGAAGGGACCGTATAGAGTGCAATGCATCCGGAAGCACTGCTTCCCATTGCTGGTTTGGTAGGCCCCGAGATCTTAAAGCAAGATGTACGGAATTCCAGATGATACCGTTATACCTCTCTACCTGCCCATTTCCGATGGGATAATATGGCGTCGTTTTGCTTGTAGCAATTCCCCGTTCTGAAAGGTAGTCCTTGAGTTCCCTTGACATAAAGGATGGACCCCGATCCGAGTGAATGTAAGCCGCCATGCCACAGAGAGAAAATACCTGCTCAAGGCAGCAGATTACTGTGGACGCCAGCATATTGGAGCAGGGGAAGGCAAACGGAAAACGTGAATATTCATCAATCATGGTGAGCAAATATGTGTTCCGAGTTGAAGAGGGCACTGGGCCCTTAAAATCGATGCTAAGTCGTTGCATCGGTTGGGTTGCGTGTATGAGCATACCATCTGAGGGGCGGAAGAACTGAGGTTTTAATTCTGCACAAAGCCGGCATTCTGAGCACATTTTCTTTACATCTCCAGTAGAAAAAGGGAGATTCCATGATCGTACAAAATGTAGCATGCGCGTAACGCCAGGATGACACAATCCATTATGGACATCTATGAGGGTAGAGGATGACATAGTGGAGCAGAATGCTCGTGTGAGGGTATCCGGGGCCACATTCTCCTTGCCAGGTCGATAATGAATGGTGTAACCAAAAGAGGCCAGTTCCATCCTCCAAAGCTGTATTTTATTATTCTTTATTTTGGTTCGTTTTCGATTATCGAGCATGAAGGCGACTGATCGCTGGTCCGTGATTAATGTAAAGTTCTGGCGAGCTAGGAAATGGTTCCACTTCCGTACCGCCTCTATGATGGCTGTGGCTTCCTTCTCAACCAGAGGATAATGTAGCTCGGCACCTTGTAAGGTCCTGGACATAAATGCTACAGGACGACCTTCCTGATTTAGAGTAGCCGAGATCGCCACCTCCGAGGCATCACATTCGACTATGAAAGGGAGATTCTCATCGATGGAGTGAAGAGCCGCTTTCTCCAACTGTTTTTTGAGAAGGTTAAAGGCTGCAACAGCCGTTGTTTCCAATGGAAATGATCTAGCATGCAGCAAGGGTTGGATTTTGTCTGAAAAATGATGAATCCATTTAGCATAGTATGCAAACAGACCGAGAGCCCAACGTAAAGAAGCCGGATTCTTAGGTGACAGGAGCTCTTGGAGCGGGCGAAGTCTTTCTGGGTCTGGCTTAATGATACCATTGCCTATGCAGTAGCCAAGGATGTTGATGGTCGGTTGCGACTCAACAGATTTAGATTCATTCAAAGTTAAGTTACGGTGATGGAGGGCATCCCGAAATTTTTGGAGGTTGGCGTCGTGTTCCTGTTGATCGTGACCTGCAATAGCAATGTTATCAAGATAGGGAAAAGTGTCCCTTAAGTTTTCCTGCTTAACCAGGCCATCCATTGCCCGTTGGAAGACAGCCACTCCATTAGTAACCCCGAATGGGAGGCGACGAAATTGGTACAGCCGTCCATTAGCCTCAAAGGCCGTGTACTGCTTATCTGAGACCTTCAAGGGTACCTGATGATAGGCACTTTTCAAATCGTAAGTTGAGAACACTTTGTATTCGGCCAGTTTATTAACCATATCATCAATGCGTGGCAATGGGTAGGCGTCCAAGTCAGTATATTGATTGATGGTTTGCGAATAATCAATGCATAGTCATTGTTTGTGAGGTTTTAGAGGGTTCTTGACGATGACGACTTGAGCCCGCCAGGGCGACGAACATGGTTCGATGATATCCTCTGCTAAAAGTCGAGAGATTTCAGCCTCAATAAAAGATTGGTCTTCCTGACTAAAGCGCCGCGATTTCGTTATTATTGGTTTGCATCGAGGAGGAATACTGGCAAATAATGAGGGTTCATCAAGTGAAGCTGCTGATAATGCACAAAATGGTAATTAGGCAGTATATTAGAAATAGTAAGTCCAGGTTTGGATCCGCCGAACTCAATGGTGAGTTTCTTATGCTGTTTTTGAAAATCCAGCCCTAAGATGAGATCACTACATCAGTCCTTGAGCACCGAAAGTCGGGTGGAGGGATACATGCGACCATTAAGTGTCATATCAATAATACAAAAGCTGGAGATTCTGGTATTAAGTGATGACTGAGCCATCGCAATTGCCTGGTCCGATGGGAAGATATGTAGTTTCAATTTCGCAACAACCTGTTCTCTAATGAAACTATCAGTACTTCCTGAGTCAATTAAGGCATCTAAGGTATGCCCATTAATTAAAACTTTTGTAGCTGCATGAAACAGGTTCTGTGGGCAAGCAGCTGTAATTGGTGTGGTTGCACAGAGAGTGGCTGAAACTCTAGGTGTGCTTCTTCGGGAGACAGCTCGAGACGAAGCTTGATAAGTCCTAGCTGGAGCATATTGATAGGCCCTAATTGGGGCAGTTTGGTAGGCCTTAGCTGGATAGGCCCTCGTGGAGGCTCTTGATTGGCCAACTTTTGCAAAGTGTCCCTTTTTATCGCAATGACTGCAGATCACATTGCGAGCAGGGCAGAATTTCCTAGGGTGAAAAGAATCTCCACAAAAGAAGCATTCCTTCCTAGATTGCCAAGAGGCTGCTAAAGTGGGGTCATCCTCCTCTTCTTCATCAGAATTATCATCAGGATTAGATTCCTCCATGATAGGGTTCACCTGAGGCCACTTGAATCGTCTAGTTGCAGTTATAGCAGCAGATCGAGATCTGGGCAGCTGATAGAGGTCTGCATTTTTCTTTGCCAAATCCAGAGAACAAGCCAGGTCAAAAGCCTTTTGTAGCTCAAGTGTTTTACTTTCTAGTAGACGCTGGCGTATAAATGGAGAGGCAATCCCGCAGATGAAAGCATCACGAATCATTTCTTCGCGGTGCAGCTCAGCCGAGGCTGCCTGAAAGTTACAATCTGTGCTGAGCCTGCGAAGTTCGTGAAGGAATTCATTAATCCATTCCCTTGGCCCTTGTCGGGCTGTGGCCAGTAGATGTCTAGCATAGACCTCATTTGCGGTCTTGGCATATAGTTTTTTAAGTGCCCGGATCACCTCATCGTAATTATCCCATTCATCAACATATTCAAACACTGTCGGGGTCACATAGTTGATAAGTATCCTCAGTTTAGTAGAAGCATTCGCTTTACATTCATCAAGAAAATTCTCAAAAGTACGGTACCAATGCTTCCATACCCTGCCAGCTGCTGGTGCGTTTGGGTCCAAGTCCAGACGAGTAGGTTTAAGGATGTTTTCCATGATGGGTGGTTCCCTGAATCCTTAACTCCGAGTTTGTCCGAAGGTCTAGTATTTGTGAGTGTAAATACTAAGTTGCTTAAATTGATGTATAAAAAAGAGTCTCACACATCAAGGAACTTTAAAGTAAGCTTTAAGCAACTTATAATTATTATACTATATACAAGAGCGGACTTCACCATGCCTCTAGGAGAAGCCCTTTTACTATACTGAGCAGTTCAGTATTTATACTTGTCCAAACACAGGAAGTGACATACGCACAGGAAGTGATGTATGCACAGAGTTCACAGTTCACAGTTCACAGGAAGTGATGTGCACATAACTTCATCCGGAAGTTTATTTATTATTATTACAGTCACTGCCGGTACTGCAGTCTAAGACCAGTTATTCCCTTAAAGGTACATACACAACAGTTAATATCTTACAGGAACACCTAAACCCTACACCGCTGCTGATAGCAGAATGATTCAAGTTCCATAAAAGAAACCAGCACAAAGATGAGAGCAATGCTGACTATCTTACGGAACTACGCAAGTTATCGAAGCACTGCCAGTTCGGAGCAGGACTGGCAGACACCTTGCGGGATAAGTTTGTCTGTGGGCTCCAGAGTGAAGGAACCCAGAAACGACTACTTTCGGAAAAAGACCTGATGCTAGAACAGGCTTTCAGCGTGGCAGTGACCTACGAAGCAGCAGCACGGGGTGCTGCGGAAATACAACAGAAACCACAGGAATACAGCGCTAATGAAATGGTGTATGGAGCAGAAAAGTGCTAACGCTGCGGCAGAACAACCCATGATCAGAAGGACTGCTGGGTTAAGGACAAAGTATGCAGGCAATGTGGGAAAATGGGACATATAGCAAGAGTCTGCAGGTCGGGAAAGAAAACCAACACTACAAGAACTACTAAGGAAAAGAACAAGAAAGTAAAGAAATTGACAGACAGTAGTTCGGAAGATCAGGAGAGTGATAAGGACTCCGGGAGCAGGAGACTAAGTTGTCTAAAGTTACACAACGTGATCGCAAAGGAGGATCACTGAACCATTTGGGTCACCCTCATGATAGCAGGGCCCCCAGTAAAGATGGAATTGGACACAGGATCAGCCCTAACTGTCATGAATCAATGAGACTATGAGCGGCTATTCTCACACATACCCTTGAACGGCACGTCCATTGTATTGAAGACATACACGGGGCAAAAAGTCTACCCCAGAGGAAAAATAAGGGTGCCAGTTGAATACAACGGCAAGGAAATACAGAAACTGTATCGATATATACTACCAGATGGAGGACCACCATTATTGGGACATGAATGGATCTGAAAAATACAATTGGATTGGCATTCCATTCAGGCGCTAACTGGGACTGATAAAAAGGATAATGACGTCACACCTGGATGACTGTCAAAAATTCTAACTGACGCAAAAGAGGTGTTCCAACAAGGACTTGGGACTCTAAAAGGAGTAACGGCAACGATAAAAATCGAAGATAACGCAAACCCAAAATTTTTTAAGGCCAGACCGGTACCTTACGCGATCCGCCCAGCCGTTGAAGCAGAGATGGAGAGTCTGAAGCATTCGGGTGTGCTATCCAAGGTGGACTGGAGCGAGTGGGCCACACCCATCGTTCCTGTAATGAAGAAATCATTGAGCAGCACGCCTGGGGAACCGAAGAAGGTTCGCATCTGTGGGGACTTCAAGGTAACTGTGAACCCAGTCCTGCACACAGTACAATATCCACTTCCACGGATAGAAGATATTTTCGCCTCACTAGCTGGAGGGAAACGCTTTACAAAGATTGATCTGGCCCAAGCGTATCTACAAATGAAGGTGGAAGAAGCGTCTAGGAAATACCTCACGATAAACACTCACAAAGGCCTTTACCAGTACAATCAACTGGTATTCGGGGTAGCATCAGTCCCGGCTATTTGGCAGAAGGTGATGGAACAAGTCCTGCAAGGGACCCCGGGGACCCAGTGTTATTGGGACGACATCCTGGTTACGGGCGAAAATGACAGTGAACACTTTGCCAACCTGGAGCAGGTGCTCACGAGATTACAGGAATATGGGCTACGAGCCAACCGCCCCAAATGCTAGTTCGTCAGGAGTCAAATCTCGTATTGTGGCCACATGATTGATGAGGAAGGGTTGCATAAGTCGCCGGAGAAGATTGAGGCTGTAAGCAAGTCTCCAGCACCGGAAAATGTGTTGCAACTGAGGTTGTTCCTCGGGTTGGTGAACTACTACCATAAGTTCTTGCCGAATTTATCCACAATTCTGCACCAACTGAATGCCCTACTGCAAACTGGAGTAACATGGAAATGGAGTGATGAGTGTAAGCGTGCCTTTCAGAAATGTAAATGCCTAATCACTTCAAAAGAAGTATTGGCCCACTACAATCCAACACTACCGATTCGGTTAGCATGTGATGCGTCTCCCTATGGCATCGGAGCGGTGCTGTCACACAAATTCCCTCACGGTTCAGAGAGGCCAATAGCCTTTGCGTCGCGCTCGTTAACCTCAGCCGAGCGTAACTACGCCCAGATTGGCAGGGAGGCCCTCAGCCTGGTGTGGGAGGTGAAGAAGTTCAATCACTATCTGCACGGGCAGAAATTCACCCTACTGACTGATCATCAGCCCCTGGTCTCCATTTTTAACCCAAGGAAGGGCGTTCCGGTGATGACGGCGCAACGGCTGCAAAGATGGTCACATTTTCCAGGGGCACATCAGTACGACATAGAGTACAAGGGTACGAAACAGCGTGGAAACGCTGATGGGCTGTCGCGCCTACTGTTGCCTATGGTAGAGGAAGCACCTGCAGTGGACCCTGTTGAGATATTCCATGCGACCATAGTCGAATGTCTACCTGTTACAAACTCAAGTATAGAGAAGGAAACCCGAAATGACCCGACACTCTCTCGGGTCTATGATTTGACGGTGAAGGGATGGCCAGCACATGGCGACTCACTGTTGCCAGCATTCTCGCCAAGGAGAGAACAGCTGTCAGTGTGCCAGGGGACCTTGATGTGTGGATCCCGAGTGGTAATTCCACCCAAGTGGAGAGATAGAGTGCTCAATGAGCTTCATGAGGGTCATCTGGGAGGGGTAAAAATGCAGAGCCTAGCCAGGGCGTTTGTGTGGTGGCCGGGAATCGATAAAGAAATCGAGGATATGACCAAGAGATGCACAGGATGCCAGGAGGTCCAAAATGCTCCACCACAGGCCCCGCTACATCCATGGGAGTGGCCCTCATCTCCATGGCAACGGGTACACATTGATTTTGCTGGTCCATTTATGGACTCAATGTTCCTAATCGCTGTGGACGCCCATTCAAAATGGCCAGAGGTCATCAAAATGTCCTCCACCACCACGGAGAAAACTATTGCAGTCCTACGGACCATCTTCGCCAGGAATGGCTTGCCAGAACAGATTTGCTCCGACAATGGGCCACAGTTTGTGTCAGAGGATTTCCGGAGGTTTCTGTGGAATAATGAGGTGAAGCATTACACATCTGCCCCATATCATCCAGCCACAAATGGATTGGCTGAGAGGTTAGTTCAGACCTTTAAAAAGGCCATAAAGGCAATGCAGAATGACGACATACCACTACCACACAAGGTGGATAATTTCTTGTTTGCTTACCGGAATGCGACACATGCAGTCACCAACCAAGCTCCAGCCATAATGTTCTTCAACCGAAGACTAAGATGTCGCCTGGATTTGCTCAAACCAAACATAAGACGAGATGTTGAGGATAAGCAATTCCAGCACATAAATGAGAAGCCAACCAGGAGCTTCAAGATAGGGCAACCAGTCTTGGCCCACGACTACCGAACAGAAAAATGGCAGCCAGGAACGATATGCACACAGCAGGGACCACTAATGTACACAGTGGACGTTGGAGAGAGCATCGTGAGATGCCATGCTGACCAGATTCTAGAGTCACAGGAACAAGCCAAACCCATACCACGAGCAGGTGCACCTGGTAATCAACCCGAAGTACAGATTGCGTCTACCTCAGAAGCAGTAGTATTGGAAGCTGACGCACCAACCAATGACAATGAGCCAGAATCAACTCCGCCGCAAGAACAGGATACTCGAGAAAGGCGCTATCCAGTCAGGATCAGGAAGCCTCCTCAAAGACTGAACTTATAAATGATTATTTCAGTTGATGTATATAGTACAGAGAAAATTGTAATTGTAATTAGTTATTATTTAGTTGTTAAATGAATGTTTTGTACTGTTTATCTAAAAGGGGAGGAATTGTTGTGTATGTGCCTTTAAGAGAAGAACTGATTCTATACTGCAGTACCGGCAGTGACCACCCCTGTATATAAAGCCATAGCAGGTTTCTGTATTTCAGTCTTAAGTTTCCCTCTGTTCAAGTAAATACCTGTTTTATTGTTCTCCTGCAGTCCGTGTATTATTTATACTCGGACATTACACCTCCCATGGTCGATTAGCCCTTACATTATGCACTGAGGTGAATGTGCATGTGTGTTTCCAGAAAGGGCCATGGGTGCTGGATGACAGCTGGCCATTGGGGCATTGCACACCCTCTGGCCATAAAGTGAGGTGCAGATGGAGGGATGAAGATGATTCTCAAAAAGGCACGCACCCTGACGACCCGAGTGAGGTCGTTGAACTTCTTCCTGCATTGCACAGGAGTCCTCGGAACCATGCTGCTGGAGGTGACTCTTTGGGAAACCTCCCTCCAAGCTCTGTGGTATTCGGTGTGTTGAGGCCTCCCGCCATTCTCCGGGTACAGCACAGGTCGCCGGCATTCCACCGCGTCAACCAGAGCATCCAATGCCCCCTCGCTGAAGCTCTGCGCTCTCTCCCTGGCCCTCTCCATGTGGTTGAAGTGTTGCCCGCCACAGTTAGGTTGCCGCCGATTTTGAGGCCTACAAGGCGCAGAGTGTGGCTGCAGATGATAATCGATCCGCCCCTTTAAGAGCTGGCCGGCGCCAGCGTGTCTGGGTGAAGTCGATAATTGACAGCACCTGCACTGCGCCCGCCCGCGGAGAAATTGCGTTGCGCCACTGGGTTAGCACCTTAAGACTATCATGCAGCACCTGATTTAGCGCCGCAATCAGCTTCAGCGGCACTGCAACCCAATATCGCCCAAGGTGGCGATAAATTGCGCCTGGCGCTGCTAGCGCCCCAAACGGGGCAATACTGAATTTCGCCCCACTAATGTCACAATGACTCAGAAATTCGGGTCGGGGGCTTCCTGCGGGTGCAAGTCCCCGACCTGCACTTACCTTGCGCGCCGGCCGTTGTGCTGTGGGCCCGCGTAGGATTCCGATCCTGGGCCTCCTCCAACTCCAGACGTGCAGTGCTTGCGTATCCCAGGGGCGCAGTTAGTTCAAAGCGTCCCCTGGGATCACGTGGGCTATGGAGAGCCAAAGATAGCAGGGAATGCTTCATTCATAAATTTGACAGGAAGGGCTGTCAAACCTATATATACTATAAGCCCCAAAACATAACTAAATCTTCAAATAATTTTTTTTTTTTAATCTCATTTTTAAAATAACTATAAATTTCCTGAAATAACTATTTTAAACAATAATTTAAATTTTTGAAAATATTAATTACATTTTCTAATGGGGCTAAAAATAAACTTACCTGTCTTTAAAGTATTTAAAAATAATAAACCTGTGGAAAAAAAGTTTTAATTTTAATTAATTCACCACTTACCTTGTTAAAAACAGGCCTTGCGTCTGCTTTTTAAAAGTGTAACTGCTGGAGACTTACCCTCCCAGAGAAAGCTGCAAAAAAAAAGGAAGTTCAATGCGTATGCGCTGCCTCTCCAGTGCACGCGTTCCACCTATCAACCCCTTCTTTCAAGGGAACAAATGTTCCGGTTTCCCGCGCATGCGCAGTGCATGCATGAAACCGGCACTTTCGTTGGGCCTACGCGTGAGTACCCCGTGCGTACTCACACGTGGGGACCCGAATTTCTGGGCCAATTTCTTTAGGAGTTTCACTTGTGATGGACTTGGTCTCACATCTCCTTCTCTATTGGTCTCTAATCTGTCAGATGGTAAATAGCATTCAATTGGGTCAGACTTTCTTGGTTCTGAATCCTCAATAGGTCATTCAGTAGCCTGTTCTCAGTTGCTTCTCTCATGTCCCGACAATCATCACTAAGTAAGTGAGTTTAAGCCCACTCCAGGACCCCAGCGCAGAATCCAGGCTGATGGTTCAGTGTAGTGCTGAGGGAGTGTTGCATTGTTGGAGGGTCGCCTTTTGGGTGCGATGTTAAACTGAAGCCCTGTCGGCACTTTCATGTGGATATAAAAGATCCCACGGCACAATTTGAATAACATGCCAGGAGATTCCTCTGTGTCCTGGCCAAGATTCATCACACAACCAACACCAAAAGCAGATCAACTAGTCAATTATCTCCTTTGCTCATTATGGGACATTGATGTGTGCAAACTGGTTGATGCATTTGCCTGCATAACTGCACTGACCTCACATCGTTATTGGCTGTAAAGCACGTTGGGACATCCCAAGAGCTGAAAGGTTTTGTATAAATACAAGTTTTTTTCTTTCTTGTAGTTATTTACCATGTTCTGTTTGTATCAAAGTTTGTATCTTTGATGATACCTTTCAGTGACTATGGCCTCAATCTTATCTGGGAGCGGGGGGGCGGTGGCGTCGGTGGGGGCTCTGATATCAGGTGGGAAACCGGGAAGTATGTTCTGCGCATCTGTCGGTGGCTTTTTAAAGCAGCCACCTCATTATCATTTTACTTCAGGCTTGCCATCCAATGAGCAGCAGCGGGCGTGATGAGGACCCACATGACACAATCTCAACTCCAGTATTTAAAGGCAAAGATGCAATTTGGAGGTGTTGGAGTTCAAGAGGAGTGAGTAAGAAGTTGAGGAATGGAAGTGAGACATGCAAAGGCTGCGGCCCGGCTCAATGGTGCCTCCCTGGATGTGCTGGGGGCTGTGAGGAGCTGGAGGGAGATACTCTTCCCCAGCAATGGGAGGAAGAAACCTGCGGCAGAGACCAAGAAGGCATGGCTGCGGGTTGCCAAGGAGGTCAGCAGCAGGAGCCTAGTGCCATGCTCCTGGATGCAGTGCAAGATACACTTTAATAGCCTAACCAGGTCAGGAAAGGTGAGCACAGTGGCACATTCAACTACATCCAGCTGTGCACATCACCCCACCCCTTACTCTGCCTTCTCAAGCTATTCCATCACATCACTCCTCATACCCACGTACCTTGCAGGTGCACCCATCCCACTCTGTCTGTGCACTTCCTCACATCCCCATCTATCCATCCACCACTGACACTCACGATCATCCTTATGCAATGTCATGCCTCTCTCTGATACCCTCACCCTCACCAAATGCTCGCCATTCATCGGATGAACACATTACACTTACTCACAGGTCAGATCTTTCCCTCCATGCAGGAGAAGAGAGCACAGAACACCAGGGAGAGGCAGAGAACCAAAGGTGGCCCTCCAGGCATCTCACAGTTAACAACTGCAGAGAAGGAGGCGCTGGAGATTAGTGGAGTCTGAGCGTGCCTGGCCATTGGAGATGGGGAGATGGGGGCCTGCCAGCTACCTGGTGACACAATTAAATATCAGACAGACGCATATCAAACAGCACTCAGTCATGTTGACTTGATTTCAATAGCGAGTGAAATATGATCATCATCATCATGATAAGTTGCAACATTATTTCCTTGCCAGTACTAATTCATGTCTTTTACCTGCCACAGGGCCATCACGCGTGCACCAGTATTTGAGGGAGGCCACTGACGACAACTCCTCCAAGGAGCTCAATCGTTCTGAGGGTGCACCGTCACAGGACTCAAGCACATCATGCACCAACTCAGATACTCGTACTTCAGTGGGACCACATGGACAGATAGTTGGGTTTTCACTCACACTTCACAAGTGAGCAAGAGCAGATGGTGGAGTCATGCACAGCAATGCTGAGTCCGCGTCGGAGGGTGCAGTCCTCTCCACGCTCTGCTCTGCTGGACCAGATGCTGTACCCTGAGGGCCAACGATGAAGAGGAGAATCATTGAGCAGCAGCAGAGAATGTGTGTTGCACTGACAGGCCTCCCAAGCACACTGTCCATGATTGCAGAGAGATTGGAGGAAGTTGCCTCAAGCATGAGTAGGAGGCTGAAGCCACAGGTGTAGCACCATGTAGGAGCTGTAGGAATTATGGTGGGGGCGGTTGGGGGAGATGCGGGAGTGGTGCAGGGGTTACGGTTGGTGGTGGAAAAGTGGCTGTTGCATGTGGTTGTAAGATGGCTCCACTGGTGGAACCTAAGTGAACCTCAAAATAATCAGGTCATCCCTGGCATCCCTGGCAGCAATGTGTGCAGCTGGTGGTGCATTACCCTCATCACCTTCCTCCTCCTTGTCTTTTTCCTCTTTCTTCTCCTCGAAATCCTTCGAAGAGGCTCTGAGCTCTGCACCTTGGTCCTCCTGCAGGTCCAAACCTCTCTGCTGCTCCCCTTTCTCCTATGCAGCTATAGGTCTGTGACCAGCAGACTGCTGCTGCTGGTGCTGTTGCTGTTGCTGGTCATCTTCGTCCTCATCTGAGGTCCAATCTAAGACAGCATAAGCGCCACCCATCCTGATCTGATAGATCAGAGCTCCAAAGTGTAGAAGATACCTCCAGTGTAGAAAGTAAACTCTCAGCAAAAGCACTGTGAACACAGCTAGCAGCTAAGAAAGCAGCTGTGAGTACTGAGTATGTGGTACCATATTCCCCTGAGATTGATTCATCCCCCTCAATTGCCATTGTGCTCTCGCCTTGCTTTCACTGGTGAGTTTCAGGAAGCCCAGGAAACCCGTGGATCACACGTTAAACTGAAAAATCTATGTCAATATCACTCTAATTGAGCAATTAGCAAGTGGCAATAGGCCACCTGCTTCTCCTGAGGGGGTTGTACACAAGCAGCCTAACGTGCTTCAGTTAAATGCGGAAGTCGGCGATTGGAGCTGGCTTGCCAACGCACTGGCATTTTGGATGGTTTTAACCCCCCACCCGTACCAAAAACCACAGGCTCCTTCATGTTAAAATCCCCCCCTCCCCATATAACTGGGGTGTGAGCTCTAAGCACCCTTTATCACCAGATTTCATTGTTGCAAAAGCCATATGTTCTCCAGTCTGTGTCTTACCAACCCTGAACCAGTGTTTCTTCCTTGATAGGAAGATGGCTTTTATTCTACTGTGCATGAGCAGTTGTGCTGATAATAGCCTGCTCTCTATTCGGATGCTATGGTAAACTAACACATTCCTACACACATCATTTCCCAGCCTCATGACTTCCTCATCAGATATTTACAGACTGCTCCACGAGTCCCTTCATCTGTAGGTAATTCCAACTTGAAATTGTGGGAATTAAATGGCATTCTTAGGCAAACCCATTTGCAAACTCTGGCCCTCATCACTATGTCTGGAGAAAACAGCTTTCATGCAATTTACCACGACAAGCAGCCCTCCCCTGCCTTGTGAACAAATCAGTCTTAATGGTCAGGTATGGCTTATGTCGGGCTGGGTGAGGTATCAGTAGTTGCGCTTGTTAGTTCAGTTTACATTTTAAGTCAGAAGAGCAATTTTCTACCACATGAGAAATGCTGTGACTTTTTCTGGGCCAATACATGACCTCATGCTATTTTTGTTGCATTAATCTATCTCTACTAGAGCTTCAGAAATATTTTTCAGCACATTTTTCTGTTACCTTTCTAGCATATAATCATACTCACTCTTTACACTAATTCATCCATTACTCTACTCCCCTCTGCTGCTGAGGAGGACGGGGACGGCAACGGAGGCAGGTGCTGGCAGGTGGCCAGCAACAAAAATGGCCGCCCGGCACCTCGCCTTTAATTAGCGCCGCCCCGGCCACAGGTAGACCCCCCTGACCCCGTCGGACATAGCGTCCAGCGGTAAGTCAGGGGCAGATACCGAAGATCGGGCTGGGGCGCAGCACCGCGGGGCGCTAACGGTTCCCGCCGCTGCTAACCTCCCACTGAATTTCGTGGGAAGCACTGGCGGCGCCGCGCCTGGTTGCTAGTTGCTTTGCGCCCCCTTAGCACCCTCTCAGGGCGCTAACGGGTGGCGCAAAGCAACCAAATTTTTCCCATGTCCAATGTACACTTGAATATCCTTGCCTAGCTTTTCATTGGTAAAATCTCTGTCTGCCCCTTACAAGACAAAGGTCATCAGGAGTTCAAATCAGGGGCAGGGACTCGCTACAATGGGAGTTGCTGATCCACTGGCTCAGTCAGGACCCAATGTATTACTGGAGACCGATATGCGTAGTGAGTTGAGATGTACCGGCCTCCAGCTGGACAAGAGTGGGCCCAACCAGTGGGGTCCAGTAAGGGGAAGTGATCTGGGCCTCCAAAGAAAGGGGGCATTTTTAAAAACTGCTTTAGCTGATCAGCCGTCTTACTCAGGGGCTGAGATGGACAAAATGGGGCGGGCGGCAGTGGGGCCTGAACAACCCCACCATCTCCAGAGTTTCCGGTCTCATGGGTCAGGCTTGTACCAGCAATGTGACCGCAATAGATCTCATACCCGCTGCTCTGCTCTGTGACAATGAGGTGCCCTCTCTCCAGCCCCACAAACACCAGCAGGTTCAGCACTGGACATCGATGGGAGCAATCCGAGCGGGGCTACTGGAATCACAACCAGAGGCGTTTCAGCCTCCAAGTCAAATCCTAGCATGATTTTCATTAGCTTGTGTATTCTAGCCCACTGCTCTACATAGCATAGCAGCATCCTTTGTAGGATCTATAAGATAGCTTCAGATCAAATGTTTTGTCATCTGATCATTATTATTAATATTTTCAATGATTTCTCAAGTGAAGCAATGGGTTGCAACACTAAGCGTCCACAATCTAATTGAACCGTTGACAAGCTAATGCTCAACATGTATTTTCTCTCCATCAATCAATGAACGTGATGTGTAAATGTCACGGCCACAACTGATTACCACACTTTTACAGCAGCATGTCCCCATATCGTTTCTGTGATGCATTCGCTGACATTATTATTGGTCTTCTATTAGCAGCCTTTTGCATCAGCAGTCCATACAAGCCTTAGCTTTCTTCCTGCTTGTGAGTCCAGCTCTACCAAGTAGTCTCTTGAAACACTGGCCCATAATTTCCGATAGGAGGCTTCCTGCGTGCGGATCCCTATTATCGGGAAAAAAAATGATGAACTTATCTGAGGGCTCCCGAGGTCCGGACACTTCCGCTCCTGGGACTCTCCACAGTCGAAATGCACAGGGCCCACGTATCCCAGGGGCGCAGGCGGTTCACAAACGTCCCTGGGATCACGTGGGCCAGGCCAGCCAATAGGAGAAGGGAATCTCCCTTCATACTTTTGACAGATAGACCCATCAAATATATAATTGCATTGTTCCAATGAAGCTCAACGTAAGCTCGAGGAACAGCACCTCATCTTTCGATTGGGCACTTTGCAGTCTGCCGGACTCAACATTGAGTTCAACAATTTCAGATCATTATCCCTGCCCCCATTTTTCATGCAGTATGATTTTTGCCATTCCTATTTGCAACATTTTATCATTCCTGCCTCTTACAAAAGTACAGGATGTTCTTTCTATTTCTTCCTCCCCTCCTAACCCCCCCCCCCCACCACCCCCCCTGTCTCTGCACCTACTTAATATCTGTTACATCTCCAGCTTTTTCCAGTTCTGACGAAGGGTCCCAGACCTGAAACGTTAACTCTGTTTCTCTCTCCACGGATGCTGCCTGGCCTGCTGAGTATTTCCAGCATTTTCTGTTGTTATTTCCCATCAAATATATGAATGGAGATCACCCCAAAAAGACACTAAAACATTAAATACATTTTTTTAATCACGTTTTTAAAATGAGTTAAAATTACTTTAAATTAAATATTTTAAACAAAAATTAAATTTTTTGAAAAAAATAATTAAAGTTTTTTACGGGGCTAAAAATAAACTTACCTTTTGTAAAAGTATTTTAAAATGATAAATGAGAGAATTTTTTTTTTTTTTTAACTTTTTTCAACTCATGCTGCTTTTACCAGGCGTAAGATTCCTAAGGGTTTTCAGCAGGCGGAGGTTCTGCAGAAAGTGGAACTCTCCACCCGCAGAGGCCCTTCTCCAGGGCAGGCAGATCGGAAATGCTAGTTTTCAGCGCATGCGCTTTGCATTCCTGAAACCAGCATTTCCGAAGTCCCTACGGGTGTGTACACAGCCTGTACACACCCATAGGCATCGGAAAATACAGGCCAGTATTCTAAGAACTAAAATTTTACTGAGAGATTTTGTCTGATGTCACCAAGGTAATACTTGCACTGTGGACATGCCACATGCTCAGTAGCTGAAGCTTTCACATTGCCAGGCTTTAATGCCTTCACAAGCTATAATGTTAGCAACAACTCTCATCTGGTGGACTCTAAAGATTTTAACCCAGCAAATGGACGATGTTTTCAGCGTCAATGTGGTGGTTTTCCAGCTGATGAGGGTCTGAATTTGGGGCATGCCTCAGAAACGCTAAAGTTCCACCCCATCTATGATGGGTTGTCAATTCTGACTGAAATGTCGCTGGACGGAAGATGTTCCCACTTCAAACAGGCGAATGCATTCCGCCAGTACCGCACCTGACTTTACTCATGCCTATATAATGCAGGCGTGAGTTTCCAGCATCAATTGTTAAACCAGGAAATTAATGATTTTCCAGCTTCGGAGGGGGAATTTTAACCCCCAAGGATGGGTGGGTTGGGGCAGATGAGAGGTAACATTTTTTTATATCTCAAGCCTGACTGCAACCTGCCTCCAACCTGCACACTTCCGGTTCTAACGGAGGCGGGTTGGGGGAATCAATCTGCTCAGGAGACGGGTTGGTCAGTAAAATCTTTTAGGGAGGCTGCGTGCCTCCATTTTAACAGGATTTTAATTTTTAACGCGTGGAGGCCGGGTTTTCCGGGGCTCAGGAATCCCGGCAGGTAAAAGAAGACAAGAAGGGCTAGATAATGAGTGAAGTGCCTTTACAGAACTGCTTGTGGGCCAGGAGCAGCAGGAGTGTTTCCTCCAGGCCCAACAAGTTTATGTCATTTGACTCCCCCCAACCCCCTGATCTCTGATGACTCCCCCCGATCTCCGACTCCCCCACTTCCCCCAACCTCCGACAACGCCACTCCCTGATCGCCGACTCCTCCACTCCCCGATCTCCGACTCCCCCACTCCCCGATCTCCGACTCCCCAGCTCCCCGATCTCCGACTCCCCCACTCTCCAATCTCCGACTCCCCCACTCCCTGATCTCCGACTCCCCAGCTCCCCGATTTCCGACTCCCCCACTCCACGATCACCGAGTCCCCCCGCTCCCCGAACTCCGACTCCCCAACTCCCCGATCTCCGACTCCCACACTCCCCGATCGCCGACTCCCCCACTCCCCGTTCTCCGACTCCCCCACACTCCGATCCCCGACACCCCCACTCCCCATTCTCTGGCACCACCACTCCCAGTTCTCCGACTCCCTCACTCCCCAATCGCCGACTCCCCCACTCCCCAATCTCCGACTCCCCCACTCCCCAATTGCCGACTCCCCCACTCCCCGTTCTCCGACTCTCCCACTCCCCGTTCTCCGACTCCCCCACTCCCCAATCTCCGACTCCCCCACTCCCCATTCTCCGACACCCCCTCTCCCCAATCTCCGACTCTCCCACTCCCCGATCTCCGACTCCCCCACTCCCCAATCTCCGACTCCCCCACTCCCCATTCTCCGACTCCCCCTCTCCCCGTTCTCCGAATCCCCCACTCCCCAATCTCCGACTCCCCCACACCCCATTCTCCGACTCCCCCTCTCCCCCGTTCTCCGACACTCCCACTCCCCGATCTCCGACTCCCCCACTCCCCAATCTCCGACTCCCTCACTCCCCAATCTCCGACTCCCCCACTCCCCATTCTCCAACTCCCCCTCTCCCCCGTTCTCCGACTCTCCCACTCCCCGATCTCCGACTCCCCCACTCCCCGTTCTCCGACACCCCCACTCCCCGTTCTCCGACTCCCCCACTCCCGATCTCCGACACCCGCACTCCCCGATCGCCAACTCCCCCACTCCCCGATCTCTGACTCCCCAACTCCCCAATCTCTGACTCCCCCACTCCCCATTCTCTGACACCCCCACTCCCCATTCTCCGACTCCCCCACTCCCCGATCGCTGAGCCCCCCACTCCCCGATCTCCGACTCCCTCACTCCCCGATCTCTGACTCCCTCACTCCCCGATCTCCGACTCCCCCACTCCCCGATCCCCGGCACCCCCATACCCCGATCCCCGACACCCCCTCTCCCCGATCTCCGACTCCCCCACTCCCCATTCTCTGATTCCTCCACTCCCCATGTTCTGCCTCCCCGAATGCCCATTGTCCGACTCCCTCACTCCTCGTTTGTTGTGTATGTACCTTTAAGGGAATAACTGGTCTTAGACTGCAGTACCGGCAGTGACCACCCCTGTATAAATGGCCCTAGCAGGCTTCTGTAGTTTCAGTTTCAAGCTGCCTCTTGTTCAGTAAAGTACCTGTTAAACTGTTCTCCCGAAGTCCATGTATTATTGAGGCGCGGACTTTACAGTGGCGACGAGTAAGTTCGAACTCACCTGCAGTGTGGCATCATCTCACGGGGATCTCGCCTGAAAGGAAGGTCCTGGAAGGTCGTAGTCTGAGCAACGGGCGTCGACCGAGGGCAACCGCCCAAAGAATCCATCGGTGTTTGGAGAATTGCGGGAGAGACTGTGGTTCCAGCGAATCGTGCTGGCAGCAGGTAGCACGCTGACCTTTCCGGACTGCGGCGGGCTCAAGCTCAATTGAGCGGCTCTACAAATCGGGCCGTGCAGCGTCGCCGGGAAAAGAAAACAAGAGAGAGAGGGTGGAGCGCACAGGGCGCAGTCGGTGCTCGAGAACAGGACAGCGGAGAGAAACCAAACGGGGGGGGAAGGAAAGTGAGACGCGCTGAAGCTGCGGGTCGCCGCCATTACCCCGTAGAACGCTAGGAGCAGCGTGGCAGTAATGGGAAGAAGCAAAAGCGTGGGAGGCGCCATTTATCCCATTGGGGAAGAAGCAAAAGCGCGGGAGGCGCCATTTTATTCCATTGGGGAAGAAGCAAAAGCGCGGGAGGCGCCATTTTAAATCGCCCAAGATGCCGAAAAGTGACAGTATCACTGCTTTCGACAACGAGGTAGAAAACTGGACCACGTATGTAGAAAGAATCGAAGTGTACTGCAAGGCAAATGAGGTGGCCGATGGAAAGAGGGCGTCGGTATTATTAAATCTGATGGGTGCGAATACGTACGGCCTATTGCGGAATTTAATTACCCCAGCTAAACCAATGGAGAAAAGCTTTTTAGGAGATTGTTCATATCTTACAGGAACACCTAAGCCCTACACCACTGCTGATAGCAGAAACATTCAAGTTCCATAAAAGAAACCAGCACAAAGATGAGAGTAATGCTGACTATCTTACGGAACTAAGCAAGTTATCGAAGCACTGCCAGTTCGGAGTAGGACTGGCAGACACCTTACGGGATAAGTTTGTCTGCGGGCTCCAGATTGAAGGAACCCAGAAACGACTACTTTCAAAAAAGGACCTGACGCTAGAACAGGCTTTCAGCGTGGCAGTATCCTACGAAGCAGCAGCACGGGGAGCTGTGGAAATACAACAGAAACCACAAGAATACAGCGCTAACGAAATGGCGTATGGAGCCGAAAAGTGCTATCGCTGCAGCAGAACAACCCATGAGCAGAAGGACTGCTGGTTTAAAGACAAAATATGCAGGCAATGCGGAAAAATGGGACATATAGCAAGAGTCTGCAGGTCGGGAAAGAAGACCAACACGACAAGAGCTACTAAGGAACAGTACAGGAAAGTAAAGAAACTGACAGATAGTAGTTCCGAAGATCAGGAGAGTGATAAGGACTCCGGGAGCAGGCGACTAAGTTGTTTAAAATTACACAACGTGATCGCAAAAGAAGTTCACCGAACCATTTGGGTCACCCTCATGATAGCAGGTTCCCCAGTAAAGATGGAATTGGACACAGGATCAGCCCTAACTGTCATGAATCGACGAGACTATGAGCGGCTATTCTCACACATACCCTTAAAGGACACGTCCATTGTATTGAAGACATACACGGGGCAAAAGGTCTACCCCAGAGGAAAAATAAGGGTGCCAGTTGAATATAACGGAAAGGAAGCACAGAAACTATACTTGTATATACTACGAGATGGAGGACCACCATTATTGGGACGTGAATGGATCCGAAGACTACAATTGGATTGGCATTCCATTCTGGCACTAACTGTGACTGACAAAAAAGACGATGACGTCGCACCTGGACGTTTGTCACAAATTCTATCTGACGTGGAAGAGGTGTTCCAACAAGGGCTTGGGACTCTAAAAGGAGTAAAGGCAACCATAACGCAACCCCAAAATTTTTCAAGCCCAGACCGGTGCCATACGCGATACCCCCAGCTGGGGAAGCTGAACTGGAGAGTCTGGAGCATTCGGGGGTGCTGTCTAAGGTGGACTGGAGCGAGTGGGCCACACCCATCGTTCCTGTAATGAAGAAAGCATTGAGCAGCACGCCTGGGGAGCCAAGGAAGGTTCGCACCTGTGGGGACTTCAAGGTGACTGTGAACCCAGTCCTGCACACAGTACAGTATCCGCTTCCGCGGATAGAAGATATTTTCGCCTCACTATCGGGAGGGAAACATTTTACAAATATTGACCTGGCTCAAGCGTATCTACAAATGGAGGTGGAAGAAGCATCTAGGAAATACCTCACGATAAACACTCACAAAGGCCTTTACCAGTACAATCGACTGGTATTTGGGGTAGCATCGGCCCCGGCTATGTGGCAGAGGGCAATGGAACAAGTCCTGCAAGGGATCCCGGGGACCCAGTGTTATTTGGACGACATCCTGGTTACGGGCGAAAATGACAATGAACACCTTGCCAACCTGGAACAGGTGCTCACGAGATTGCAGGAATATGGGCTACCAGCCAACCGTCCCAAATGTGAGTTCTTCAGGAGACAAATCTCGTATTGTGGCCACATGATTGATGAGGAAGGGACAAGATAAGTCGCCGGACAAGATTGAGGCTGTAGTCAAGGCTCCAGCACCAGAAAACGTGTCGCAACTGAGGTCGTTCCTCGGGTTGGTGAACTACTACCATAAGTTCTTGCCGAATTTATCTACAATTCTGCACCCACTGAACGCCCTCCTTCAAACTGGTGTAACATGGAAATGGAGTGATGAGTGTAAGCGTGCCTTTCAGGAATGTAAATGCCAAATCACTTCAAAAGAAGTATTGGCCCACTACAACCCAACTCTATCGATTCGGTTGGCATGTGATGCGTCACCTTACGGCATTGGAGCGGTGCTGTCACACAAATTCCCTGACGGTTCAGAGAGGCCAATAGCCTTTGCATCGCGCTCGCTAACCTCAGCCGAGCGTAACTACGCCCAGATTGACAGGGAGCCCCTCAGCCTGGTGTGGGGTGTGAAGAAGTTCAATCAGTATCTGCACGGGCAGAAATTCACCCTACTGACTGATCATCAACCCCTGGTCTCAATTTTTAACCCAAAGAAGGGCGTTCCGGTGATGACGGCGCAACGGCTGCAGAGATGGTCACTTTTTCTAGGGGCACATCAGTATGGCATAGAGTACAAAGGTACGAAACAACATGGAAAAGCTGATGGGCCGTCGCGCCTACTGTTGCCTACGGCGGAAGAAGCATCTGCAGTGGACCCTATGGAGATATTCCATGCGACCATACCCGAATGTTTGCCTGTTACAAATGCAAGTATTGAGAAGGAAACCCGAAATGACCCGACACTCTCTCAGGTCTATGATTTGACGGTGAAGGGATGGCCAGCATATGGCGACTCACTGTTGCCAGCATTCTCGCCAAGGAGGGAACAGCTGTCAGTGTGCCGGGGAACCTTGATGTGTGGATCCTGAGTGGTAATTCCACCCAAGTTGAGAGGTAGAGTACTCAATGAGCTTCACGATGGTCATCTGGGAGGCGTAAAAATGAAGAGCCTAGCCAGGGCGTTTGTGTGGTGGCCGGGAATCGATAAAGAAATCGAGGATATGACCAAGAGATGCACAGGATGCCAGAAGGTCCAAAACGCTCCACCACAGGCCCCGCTACATCCATGGGAGTGGACATCATCTCCATGGCAACGGGTACACATTGATTTCGCTGGTCCATTTATTGACTCAATGTTTCTAATCGCTGTGGACGCCCATTCGAAATGGCCAGAGGTCATTAAAATGTCCTCCACCACCACGGAGAAAACTATTGCAGTCCTAAGGACCATCTTCGCCAGGAATGGATTGCCAGAACAGATCTGTTCTGACAATGGCCCACAGTTTGTGTCTGAGGATTTCCGGAGGTTCGTGAAGAATAATGGGGTGAAACATTACACATCTGCCCCATATCATCCAGCCACAAATGGATTGGCTGAGAGGTTTGTTCAGAACTTTAAAAAGGCCATAAAGGCAATGTATAATGACGACATACCACTGCAACACAAGGTGGATAACTTGCTGTTTGCTTACCGGAATGCGACACATGCAGTAACCAACCAAACTCCAGCCGTACTGTTTTTCAACCGGAGACTAAGATGTCGCTTGGATTTGCTCAAACCAAACATAAGACGAGATGTTGAGGATAAGCAGTTCCAGCACATAAATGAGAAGCCAACCAGGAGCTTCAAGATAGGGTAACCAGTCTTGGCCCGCGACTACCGAACAGAAAATGGCAGACAGGCACGATATGCACACAGCAGGGAACACTAATGTACACAGTGGACGTTGGACAGAGCATCGTGAGACGCCATGCTGACCAGATTCTAGAGTCACAGGAACAAGCCAAACCTGTACCACAAGCATGTGCACCTGGTAATGAGCCCGAAGTACAGATTGCGTCTACCTCAGAAGCAGGGGTATTGGAAGCTGATGAACCAACCAATGACAATGAGCCAGAATTGACTCCACTGCCAGAACAGGATACTCGAGAAAGGCGCTATCCAGTCCGGATCAGGAAGCCTCCTCAAAGACTGAGCTTATAAATGACTATTTCAGTAGATGCATATATTACTGAGGAAATTGTAATTGTAATTAGTTATTATTTAGTTGTTAAATGAATGTGATGTACTGTTTATCTAAAAGGGGAGGAATTGTTGTGTATGTACCTTTAAGGGAATAACTGGTCTTAGACTGCAGTACTGGCAGTGACCATCCCTGTATAAAAGGCCCTAGCAGGCTTCTGTAGTTTCAGTTTCAAGCTGCCTCTTGTTCATTAAAGTACCTATTAAACTGTTCTCCCGAAGTCCGTGTATTATTGTGGCGCGGACTTTACACCGTTCTCCGAATCCCGCACTCTCTGTTCTCCGACTCCCCCATCCCCATTCTCCGACTCCCCCACTCTCCATTCTCCGACTCCCCCAGTCCTTGATCTCCGACTCCCCCACTCCCCATTCTCCGACTCCCCCAATCCCCAATCGCCGACTCCCCCACTCCCCGTTCTTTGACTCCCCCACTTCCCGACCTCCGACTCCCTCACTCCCCGTTCTCCGACACCCCCACTCCCTGTTGTCCGACTCCCCCACTCCCCGATCGCCAACTCCCCCACTCCCTGTTCTCCGACTCCCCCACTCCCCGATCGCCAACTCCCCCACTCCCCGATCTCCGACTCCCCCACGCCCCGTTCTCCGACTCCCCCACTCCCCGATCGCCAACTCCCCCACTCCCTGTTCTCCGACTCCCCCACTCCCCGATCGCCGACTCCCCCACTCCCCGATCTCTGACTCCCCCATTCCCCATTTTCCGACTCCCCACTCACCATTTTCCGACTTCCCCACTCCCCGATCTCCGACTCCCCCACTCCCCATTCTCCGACTCCCCCACTCCCCGATCTCCGACTCCCCCACTGCCCATTCTCTGACCCCCCACTCCCCGTTCTCTGACTCCCCCATTCCCCAATCTCTGACTCCCCCACTCCCCATTCTCTGACTCCCCCACTCCCCGTTCTCCGACTTCCCCACTCCCCGATCTCCAACTCCCAACACTCACCGATCTCCGACTCCCCACTCCCCATTCTCCGACACCCCCATTCCCCGATCTCCGACTCCCCCACTCCCCGATCTCCAACTCCCAACACTCACCGATCTCCGACTCCCCCACTCCCTGATCTCCGACTCCCCCACTCCCCGTTCTCCGACTCCCCCACTCCCCGTTCTGCGACTCCCCCAATCCCCGATCTCCAACTCCCAACACTCACCGATCTCCGACTCCCCCACTCCCTGATCTCCGACTCCCCCACTCCCCGTTCTCCGACTCCCCCACTCCCCGATCTCCAACTCCCCCACTCCCCGTTCTGCGACTCCCCCAATCCCCGATCTCCAACTCCCAACACTCACCGATCTCCGACTCCCCCACTCCCTGATCTCCGACTCCCCCACTCCCCGTTCTCCGACTCCCCCACTCCCTGATCTCCGACTCCCCCACTCCCCGTTCTGCGACTCCCCCACTCACCGTTCTCCGACTCCCCCACTCCCCAATCTCCGACTCCCCCACTCCCCGATCTCTGACTCCCCCACTCCCCGATCTCCGACTCCCCCACTCCCCAATCACCGACTCCCCAATCTCCAACTCCCCCACTCCCCATTCTCCGACTCCTCCACTCCCCGATCGCCGACTCCCCCACTCCCAGTTCTCCGACTCCCCCACTCCCCGATCTCCAACTCCCCCAGTCCCCGTTCTGTGACTCCCCCACTCCCCGTTCTCCGACTCCCCCACTCCCCAATCTCCGACTCCCCCACTCCCCGATCTCCAACTCCCCCACTCCCCGATCTCCAACTCCCCCACTCCCCGTTCTGTGACTCCCCCACTCCCCGTACTCCGACTCCCCCACTCCCCAATCTCTGACTCCCCCACTCCCCGATCTCTGACTCCCCCACTCCACGATCTCCGACTCCCCCACTCCCCAATCACCGACTCCCCAATTGCCAACTCCCCCACTCCCCATTCTCCGACACCGCCACTCCCCGATCGCCGATTCCCCCCACTCCCTGTTCTCCGACTCCCCCACTCCCCATTCTCTGACTCCCCCACACCCCATTCTCCGACTCCCCCACTCCCCGATCTCTGACTCCCCCACTCCGCGTTCTCCGACTCCCCCACTCCCCGATCTCTGACTCCCCCACTCCCTGTTCTCCGACTCCCCCACTCCCCGATCGCCGACTCCCCAATCTCCGACTCCCCCACTCCCCATTCTCCGACTCCCCCACTCCCCGATCTCTGACTCCCCCACTCCCCGATCTCCGACTCCCCAATCTCCGACTCCCCCACACCCCATTCTCCGACTCCCCCACTCCCCGATCTCTGACTCCCCCACTCCCCGATCTCCGACTCCCCCATTCCCCAATCACCGACTCCCCAATCTCCGACTACCCCACTCCCCATTCTCCGACTCCTCCACTCCCCGATCGCCGACTCCCCCACTGCCGGTTCTCCGGCTCCCCCACTCCCCGATCGCCGATTCCCCCACTGCCCATTCTCTGACACCCCCACTCCCCGTTCTCTGACTCCCCCATTCCCCAATCGCTGACTCCCCCACTCCCCAATCTCTGACTCCCCCACTCCCCATTCTCTGACTCCCCCACTCCCCGTTCTCCGACTTCCCCACTCCCCGATCTCCTACTCCTCCACTCCCCAATCTCCGACTCCCCTACTCCCCATTCTCCGACTCCCCACTACCCGATCTCCGACTCCCCACTCCCCATTCTCCGACACCCCCATTCCCTGATCTCCAACTCCCCCACTCCCCGATCTCCAACTCCCAACACTCACCGATCTCCGACTCCCCCACTCCCTGATCTCCGACTCCCCCACTCCCCGTTCTCCGACTCCCCCACTCCCCGATCTCCAACTCCCCCGCTCCCCGATCTCCCACTCCCCCACTCCCCGTTCTGCGACTCCCCCACTCCCCGTTCTCCGACTCCCCCACTCCCCAATCTCCGACTCCCCCACTCCCCGATCGCTGACTCCCCCACTCCCCGTTCTCCGACTCCCCCACTCCCCAATCTCCGACTCCCCCACTCCCCGATCGCTGACTCCCCCACTCCCCGTTCTGCGACTCCCCCACTCCCCGTTCTCCGACTCCCCCACTCCCCAATCTCCGACTCCCCCACTCCCCGATCGCTGACTCCCCCACTCCCCGATCTCCGACTCCCCCACTCCCCAATCACCGACTCCCCAATCTCCGACTCCCCCACTCCCCATTCTCCGACTCCTCCACTCCCCGATCGCCGACTCCCCCACTTCCGGTTCTCCGACTCCCCCACTCCCCGATCGCCGATTCCCCCACTTCCCGATCTCCGACTTCCCCACTCCCCGTTCTCTGACTCCCCCACTCCCCAATCTCCGACTCCCCCACTCCCCGATCTCCGAATCCCCCACTCCCCAATTGCCGACTCCCCCACTCCCCATTCTCCGACACTGCCACTCCCCGATCGCCGATTCCCCCCACTCCCTGTTCTCCGACTCCCCCACTCCCCATTCTCCGACTCCCCCACACCCCATTCTCCGACTCCCCCACTCCCCGATCGCCGACTCCCCCACACCTCATTCTCCGACACCCCCATTCCCCGATCTCCGACTCCCCCACTCCCCGATCTCCAACTCCCAACACTCACCGATCTCCGACTCCCCCACTCCCTGATCTCCGACTCCCCCACTCCCCGTTCTCCGACTCCCCCACTCCCCGATCTCCAACTCCCCCACTCCCCGATCTCCCACTCCCCCACTCCCCGTTCTGCGACTCCCCCACTCCCCGTTCTCCGAGTCCCCCACTCCCCAATCTCCGACTCCCCCACTCCCCGATCGCTGACTCCCCACTCCCCATTCTCCGACACCCCCATTCCCCGATCTCCGACTCCCCCACTCCCCGATCTCCAACTCCCAACACTCACCGATCTCCGACTCCCCCACTCCCTGATCTCCGACTCCCCCACTCCCCGTTCTCCGACTCCCCACTCCCCGATCTCCAACTCCCCCACTCCCCGTTCTGCGACTCCCCCACTCCCCGATCTCCAACTCCCAACACTCACCCATCTCCGACTCCCCCACTCCCTGATCTCCGACTCCCCCACTCCCCGTTCTCCGACTCCCCCACTCCCTGATCTCCGACTCCCCCACTCCCCGTTCTGCGACTCCCCCACTCCCCGTTCTCCGACTCCCCCACTCCCCAATCTCCGACTCCCCCACTCCCCGATCTCCAACTCCCCCACTCCCCAATCACCGACTCCCCTATCTCCGACTCCCCCACTCCCCATTCTCCGACTCCTCCACTCCCCAATCGCCGACTCCCCCACTCCCGATTCTCTGACTCCCCCACTCCCCGATCTCCAACTCCCCCACTCCCCGTTCTGCGACTCCCCCACTCCCCGTTCTCCGACTCCCCCACTCCCCGATCGCCAACTCCCCCACTCCCTGTTCTCCGACTCCCCCACTCCCCGATCTCCGACTCCCCCACTCCCCGTTCTGCGACTCCCCCACTCCCCGTTCTCCGACTCCCCCACTCCCTGATCTCCGACTCCCCCACTCCCCGTTCTGCGACTCCCCCACTCCCCGTTCTCCGACTCCCCCACTCCCCAATCTCCGACTCCCCCACTCCCCGATCTCCAACTCCCCCACTCCCCAATCACCGACTCCCCTATCTCCGACTCCCCCACTCCCCATTCTCCGACTCCTCCACTCCCCAATCGCCGACTCCCCCACTCCCGATTCTCCGACTCCCCCACTCCCCGATCTCCAACTCCCCCACTCCCCGTTCTCCGACTCCCCCACTCCCCGATCTCCAACTCCCCCACTCCCCGATCTCCAACTCCCCCACTCCCCGTTCTGTGACTCCCCCACTCCCCGTTCTCCGACTCCCCCACTCCCCAATCTCCGACTCCCCCACTCCCCGATCTCTGACTCCCCCACTCCCCGATCTCCGACTCCCCCACTCCCCAATCACCGACTCCCCAATCTCCGACTCCCCCACTCCCCATTCTCCGACTCCTCCACTCCCCGATCGCCGACTCCCCCACTCCCGGTTATCTGACTCCCCCACTCCCCGATCGCCGATTCCCCCACTTCCCGATCTCCGACTTCCCCACTCCCCGTTCTGCGACTCCCACACTCCCCAATTGCCGACTCCCCCACTCCCCATTCTCCGACACCGCCACTCCCCGATCGCCGATTCCCCCCACTCCCTGTTCTCCGACTCCCCCACTCCCCATTCTCTGACTCCCCCACACCCCATTCTCTGACTCCCCCACTCCCCGATCGCCGACTCCCCCACACCCCATTCTCCGACTCCCCCAATCCCCGATATCCGACTCCCCCACTCCCCATTCTCTGACTCCCCCACACCCCATTCTCCGACTCCCCCACTCCCCATTCTCTGACTCCCCCACACCCCATTCTCCGACTCCCCCACTCCCCGATCGCCGACTCCCCCACACCCCATTCTCCGACTCCCCCAATCCCCGTTCTCCGACTCCCCCACT
Source organism: Somniosus microcephalus (assembly GCF_052327205.1). Lineage (NCBI taxonomy): Eukaryota > Metazoa > Chordata > Chondrichthyes > Squaliformes > Somniosidae > Somniosus > Somniosus microcephalus. The sequence goes on along the minus strand of NC_140999.1, from coordinate 117,036,138 downwards.
CCCCGATCGGCGACTCCCCCACACCCCATTCTCCAACTCCCCCACTCCCCGATCTCTGACTCCCCCACTCCCCGATCTCCGACTCCCCCACTCCCCAATCACCGACTCCCCAATCTCCGACACCCCAATCCCCATTCTCCGTCTCCTCCACTCCCCGATCGCCGACTCCCCCACTGCCGGTTCTCCGGCTCCCCCACTCGCCGATTCCCCCACTGCCCATTCTCTGACACCCCCACTCCCCGTTCTCTGACTCCCCCATTCCCCAATTGCTGACTCACCCACTCCCCAATCTCTGACTCCCCCACTCCCCATTCTCTGGCTCCCCCACTCCCCAATCTCTGACTCCCCCACTCCCCATTCTCTGGCTCCCCCACTCCCCGTTCTCCGACTTCCCCACTCCCCGATCTCCTACTCCACCACTCCCCAATCTCCGACTCCCCTACTCCCCATTCTCCGACTCCCCACTACCCGATCTCCGACTCCCCACTCCCCATTCTCCGACACCCCCATTCCCCGATCTCCGACTCCCCCACTCCCCGATCTCCAACTCCCAACACTCACCGATCTCCGACTCCCCCACTCCCTGATCTCCGACTCCCCCACTCCCCGTCCTCCGACTCCCCCACTCCCCGATCTCCAACTCCCCCACTCCCCGATCTCCCACTCCCCCACTCCCCGTTCTGCGACTCCCCCACTCCCCGTTCTGCGACTCCCCCACTCCCCAATCTCCGACTCGCCCACTCCCCGATCGCTGACTCCCCCACTCCCCGATCTCCGACTCCCCCACTCCCCAATCACCGACTCCCCAATCTCTGACTCCCCCACTCCCCATTCTCCGACTCCTGCACTCCCCGATCGCCGACTCCCCCACTTCCGGTTCTCCGACTCCCCCACTCCCCGATCGCCGACTCCCCCACTTCCCGATCTCCGACTTCCCCACTCCCCGTTCTCTGACTCCCCCACTCCCCAATCTCCGACTCCCCCACTCCCCGATCTCCGACTCCCCCACTCCCCAATTGCCGACTCCCCCACTCCCCATTCTCCGACACTGCCACTCCCCGATCGCCGATTCCCCCCACTCCCTGTTCTCCGACTCCCCCACTCCCCATTCTCCGACTCCCCCACACCCCATTCTCCTACTCCCCCACTCCCCGATCGCCGACTCCCCCACTCCCCATTCTCCGACTCCCCCACTCCCCGATCTCTGACTCCCCCACTCCCCAATCTCTGACTCCCCCACTCCCCAATCACCGACTCCCCAATCTCCGACTCCCCCACACCCCATTCTCCGACTCCCCCACTCCCCATTCTCCGACTCCCCCACACCCCATTCTCCGACTCCCCCACTCCCCGATCTCTGACTCCCCCACTCCCCGATCGCCGACTCCCCCACACCCCATTCTCCAACTCCCCCACTCCCCGATCTCTGACTCCCCCACTCCCCAATCTCTGACTCCCCCACTCCCCAATCACCGACTCCCCAATCTCCGACTCCCCCACTCCCCATTCTCCGACACCTCCAGTCCCCGATCGCCGACTCCCCCACTCCCGGTTCTCCGACTCCCCCACTCCCCGATCGCCGATTCCCCCACTGCCCATTCTCTGACCCCCCCACTCCCCGTTCTCTGACTCCCCCATTCCCCAATCGCTGACTCCCCCACTCCCCAATCTCTGACTCCCCCACTCCCCATTCTCTGACTCCCCCACTCCCCGATCTCCTACTCCTCCACTCCCCAATCTCCGACTCCCCTACTCCCCATTCTCCGACTCCCCACTACCCGATCTCCGACTCCCCACTCCCCATTCTCCGACACCCCCATTCCCCGATCTCCGACTCCCCCACTCCCCATTCTCCGACTCCCCACTACCCGATCTCCGACTCCCCACTCCCCATTCTCCGACACCCCCATTCCCCGATCTCCGACTCCCCCACTCCCCGATCGCCGATTCCCCCACTGCCCATTCTCTGACCCCCCCACTCCCAGTTCTCTGACTCCCCCATTCCCCAATCGCTGACTCCCCCACTCCCCATTCTCTGACTCTCCCACTCCCCGTTCTCCGACTTCCCCACTCCCCGATCTCCAACTCCCCCACTCCCCGTTCTCCGACTCCCCTACTCCCCATTCTCCGACTCCCCACTACCCGATCTCCGACTCCCCACTCCCCATTCTCCGACACCCCCATTCCCCGATCTCCGACTCCCCCACTCCCCCATCTCCAACTCCCAACACTCACCGATCTCCGACTCCCCCACTCCCTGATCTCCGACTCCCCCACTCCCCGATCTCTAACTTCCCCACTCCCCGATCTCCAACTCCCCCGCTCCCCGATCTCCGACTCCCCACTCCCCGATCTCCAACTCCCCCGCTCCCCGATCTCCGACTCCCCACTACCCGATCTCCGACTCCCCCACTCCCCAATCTCCGACTCCCCCACTCCCCGATCTCCAACTCCCCCACTCCCCGATCTCCAACTCCCCCACTCACCGATCTCCGACTCCCCCACTCCCTGATCTCCGACTCCCCCACTCCCCGTTCTCCGACTCCCCCACTCCCCGATCTCCAACTCCCCCACTCCCCGACCTCCAACTCCCCCACTCCCCGTTCTGCGACTCCCCCACTCCCCGTTCTCCGACTCCCCTACTCCCCATTCTCCGACTCCCCACTACCCGATCTCCGACTCCCCACTCCCCATTCTCCGACACCCCCACTCCCCGATCTCCAACTCCCCCACTCCCCGATCTCCAACTCCCCCACTCACCGATCTCCGACTCCCCCACTCCCTGATCTCCGACTCCCCCACTCCCCGTTCTCCGACTCCCCCACTCCCTGATCTCCAACTCCCCCACTCCCCGATCTCCCACTCCCCCACTCCCCGATCTCCAACTCCCCCACTCCCCGATCTCCAACTCCCCCACTCCCCGTTCTGCGACTCCCCCACTCCCCGATCTCCGACTCCCCCACTCCCCGTTCTCCGACTCCCCCACTCCCTGATCTCCAACTCCCCCACTCCCCGATCTCCCACTCCCCCACTCCCCGATCTCCAACTCCCCCACTCCCCGATCTCCAACTCCCCCACTCCCCGTTCTGCGACTCCCCCACTCCCCGTTCTCCGACTCCCCCACTCCCCAATCTCCGACTCCCCCACTCCCCGATCTCTGACTCCCCCACTCCCCGATCTCCGACTCCCCCACTCCCCAATCACCGACTCCCCAATCTCCGACTCCCCCACTCCCCATTCTCCGACTCCTCCACTCCCCGATCGCCGACTCCCCCACTCCCGGTTCTCCGACTCCCCCACTCCCCGATCGCCGATTCCCCCACTTCCCGATCTCCGACTTCCCCACTCCCCGTTCTCCGACTCCCCCACTCCCCGATCTCCTACTCCCACCCGCTCCCATTGGCGACTCCACCCATCCCCCGATCTCTGACTCTCCCCATGACATCCAACTCCCCCACATCCCCTGATTACCGACTCCCCCCCACCCGATCTCCAACTCCCCCCGCAATCTTTGACTCCCCACCACCCACCTGCGATCTCCTACTTACCTGGCCTCCACTCCGCGGCTGCTATCCTGCCTGACATACAGCAACCCTGTCAGCCTCACTGGCTGTAGGGCAGGAAACCTACTGAAATAATTAAAAAGACTTCCTGCAGTTACTTTCTGCTGGCTGAACGGGAAACCCCTACTTCCGAAATTCCCCTCCCACCCCCACTCTCTTCACAGCCTGAGTAAATACCAACGCCAGAGTGCCCAGAAACTTTGATTTATACCTTAGCTTATAATGGAATTGATTTTTTTCAGTTGTGCTGACACAAAGTGCATAACATCCTCGAGAACAGAGATGTTCACTTGAGCAGTGCCCCGGCCACAGGGCTCAATATCCACCTTGAAACCCCCTGAGCTTCTTTAAATCGTAAGGGATTCCACTCCCTCAATATTGAGGGGGTCTGCAACCAATTAAACTACCATCCGACTTTGTCCTCCAGGGAGAAGGAGAGGATAGGGCTGGCTATTTTTGGACGATGGTTATCCCCTTTTACAATGCCTTATGACTTTAGCTGATCTTTCAGTAGAAAACTAGGATGGGTGGGCATGGATATGGGTTGGGGATGCACTCCGCTGCATTCTTCTCCATTTTGATGTTGCTTTGGTTTTTCTGCCGCAAGTGACGATTGAAGTACAGTTACGCTTGTCCATATATGGATAGGTGCTGCAATAATATGCAAATGACAATGACATCACCTGTTTCCATCACTTGTGCCATAGCAACGTCCATCCCTAGCATCCAGTGTTTCTATGGCAGTGGAGGAGGGTGCCTTAAATTTTTATACCCAGAAAGATTATTACAATCGATCGCAAGGCAAATGACTCCAGAGGCTATGGAACCAAAATTTACATCTTAATCATTTTTCTGAAGAATCACCAGAGCAGACAGAGGGCCTGGAAGTGCACCACAGCAAATCCCTGTGCCCCTCACCCTTGCGGAAACCAGGGAGCTGATGGGAATGACCCTAAGGCTGTAAAATCATCTGAAATCATGGAATACTTGCCTCAGATGTAAGGCCTGTCTTGCCAAAACTGCATCCCAATTTAGCAATCGCAGAAAATCTAAGTCCATATTTGATGATGTAATTGTCTTTCAGAAGAGACGTTATACCAAGCCCCGATCTGCCATCTCAGGATGGACATAAAAGATCCTATGACACTATTTGAAGAAGAGCAAGGGGGGATCTGCCTGATGTCCTGGCCAATATTTATCTCTCAATCAACTTCACAGGAACAGATTATCTGGTCATTATCACATTGCTGTTTGTGGGAGCTTGCTGTGTGCAAATTGGATGCCGTGTTTCCTACATTACTACAGTGACTGTACTTCAAACAGTCTCTTCTTCTTCTTAGGTAGTCCCTCGGAACTGAGGATGACTTGCTTCCACATTAAAAATATGTTCTCAGGTGGCTGATGAGTCTAATGCGGGACCTACAGTCTCTGTGACAGGTGGGGAAAATGGTGGTTGAAGGGACGGGAGGGTGGGGTGCTTGGGTTGATGTGCACCCCTTGCGCTGTTTGTGCTTGGCTTGTGCTTGCTCCCGGCGAAGAGACTCGAGGTGTTCGCTGCCTTCCCGGATGCTTCTCCTCCATGTTATGCGGTCTTGGGCCAGGGATTCCCAGGTGTCAGTGGGGATGTTGCACTTTATCAAGGAGGCTTTGAGGGTGTCCTTGAAGTGTTTCCTCTGCCCACCTGGGGCTCTCTTGCCGTGCCGGAGCTCCAAGTAGATCGCTTGTTTTGGGAGTCTCGTATCAGGCATGCAGACGATGTGACCCGTCCATCGGAGCTGATTGAGCGTGGTCAAAGCTTCGATGCTGGGGATGTTGGCCTGAGCGAGAACACTGACGTTGGTGCGTCTATCTTGCCAATGAATTTGCAGGATCTTGCGGAGGCAGCGTTGGTGGTACCTCTCCAGTGCTTTGCGGTGCCTGCTGTACATGGTCCATATCTCTGAGGCATGCAGCAGGGCAGATATCACTACTGCTCTGTAGACCATGAGCTTAGTGCTGGGTTTGAGGTCCTGGTCTTCAAACACTCTCTTCCTAAGGCGACCGAAGGCTGCACTGGCGCACTGAAGGCGGTGTTGGACTTTGTCATCGACGTCTGCCCTTGTTGACAGTAGGCTCCCAAGGTATGGAAAGTGTCCACATTGTCCGAGGCCTTGTCGTGAATTTTGATAATCGGGGGGCAGTACTGTGTGGCGGGAGCAGGTTGGTAGAGGACCTTTGTCTTACGGATGTTTAGTATAAGGCCCATGCTCTTGTACGCTTCGGTGAAGGTGTTGACGATGGTTTGGATTTCAACCTCCGAGTGAGCGCAAGCGCAAGCGTTGTCTGCATACGGTAATTCGACGGCAGAGGATGGGACAACCTTGGATCTGGACTGGAGGCGACGGAGGTTGAACTGTTTCAAAAAGTATTTCATTGGCTGTAAAGCAGTTTGTGACGTCCTGAGGTCGTGAAAGGCGCTATAGAAATGCAAGTTCATTCAAGTTCATTCTAATTTGTGGTGAGATCAGAAAGCGAAAGACACTTACAGAAACTGTAACTTGGATGTTTGAGTGAGAGAATTCAATTGGAAAAGTCTGGAACATTTTTCACTTAATATCAGTTGCTAGAAATGCAATGATGCATCTAACTTGTTAAAAAATTTTGTGTTACCAAAATGTACCAGTATTTCCTGCTGGAAGCCTGTAATACGCCTCTTAATAGCTCTGTTCAGGTCTCGAGAGTTCAGCAAATTTACATTTTAACATTGCCTTTTAACAATTACTAATGAGTTAAGCCATTTTACTGTATTGTTCTGACGAAAGGTCTTCGACCTGAAACGTTAACTCTGATTCTCTCTCCGCGGATGCTGCCTGGCCTGCTGAGTTTTTCCAGCATTTTCTGCTGTTATTACTGTATTATTTCTTTCCTTTATGACTTCTAATCCCTCCTTTAATTTTGCTTTAAATTTTCTTCCTTGTGCAAACAGTACTTTTCTGGCTGGGTGGATTATAAAGAACTTTGTTTATTAATCCCAATCTAATGTTCTTCTGGCAAACAACTCAATTGCTTAAAACCTTTATTCCTGTATAATCCTTCTGTTTTCTGTATCACTTTCAGTCTTGGCTGTCAGCACCTTTTTTCACTAATTTAATTTTTCACAAATATTCAATTGATTAGATATCTTTTGTTACCACTACAAATGGCAGCTTGTATTTGGTGTCCTTGGGGATAATTCTGTACGTTTTACATCTCTCATGATTTTTTATTTCCATTGACTTCACTGACAATAAAAATCGGTAGAGATATAAAATGGGCTGCTGATTCGCTATCGCTCCTTCTACACTATCGCACAAAGTCAAAAGCTACCCCCTTATGTGCACACTGTCATGATCGCTCCCAAATATCTTGTCACTTTTGGTTTAGATCCATACAATTTAGCTCCATTCTGTAATTGTTTGTAAACCTACCGAGGCATGACATTCACTTGCGTCCCATATCAGAATGAATGGTTTTGCTGCAGGATTTTCTCTTTTCACCCTCTCCATTAACTTTGACTGATGGAAACTACTTCCTCTGGTGGGGGAATCAAGAACAAGGGGACGAAATCTTAAAATTAGAGCCATGCCTTTCAACAGCGAAATCAGGAAGTGCTTCTTCACACAGAGGGGAATAGAAATTTGAAACTCTCTTTCCTAAAAGGCTGTGAATGCTGGGACAATTGGAGCTTTGAAGACTGAGATTGATAGATGTTTGTTAGGTAAGGGTATCAAGGGATAATGAAGCTGAGGCGGGTAAATGGAGTTGAGGTGCAGATCAGCCACGATCTAATTGAATGGTGGAACAGAGTCGAGGGGCTGAATGGCCTACTTCTGCTGCCCTACTTATCTATGATGCTTCATCTAAGATCAGGATGGGTTCCCTCAGCAGGTCTTTTCTCACAGAACTTCATATTTCATAAAATTATTCTGTTCCTTTGTGGCGTGTTTGTCAGCTCACCAAATTCACAGGTCGTACTATGAGTTCTTAATGCCAATCCGTGCTTTTTCCCATTTTTTTGCTCATATAATAATATAAATGGGCCTTTGATATGTTACATTTGGTTTAGGATTACATTCTCTTTCAAATATATTCATCATTACATCCAGTATCAGATTATCTCTCTCCTCACAGCAGAAATTCTAATAAGTATCAATATTTCTTCCCTAATTACATTTAGGAAAATGGATGCTTTCATCAGTTCCTCTTTCCTCTGCTTCAAGAGCTGCTGAATACACTTCCTTATGCTGTAGTAATCTTTTCTGAATTTCTAGAAGATGTTTAGTCACCTGAAGATTAGATGGTGATTTGTCTGTTTCAATATTTATTTTTCTTTCCTGCACAAGATTTGCTTTTCTTTCTTCAGTTAGTTATAATAATTCTTCACCATTTGCTCATTCAGAACTTCAACCACCATTTGGTTTTCTCCTGTATTAATGGCATTATAGTTCAAATTCAGCCCCAGTTTGTAGCACTCTCGCCTCTGTGTCAGAAGGTTGTGGGTTCAAGTCCCGCTCCAGAGATTTGAACAAAATCTGGGGAGGGAGTACTGCACTGACGGAGGTGCCGTCTTTCGGATGAAGTGTTAAACCAAGTCTCCATCTGCCCTCTCAGATGGGCGTAAAAGATGCCATGGCACTATTTTGAAGCAGGTATGCTCCTGGTATGCTGGCCATACTTTATCGTTCAGTCAAAATCACTAAAGCAGATTATCTGGTCACGATCACATTGCTGTTTGTGGGACTTTATACAAATGGGCTGTTGTGTTTCCCACAATACAATAGTGACTACACCTCAAAAGTACTTCATTAGCTTTGGGATATCCTGAGGTCATGAAAGGTGCTTATATAAATGCAAGTCTTTATTTCTTTCTAAACAACAACTCGCTTTAACATAATAAAATGTCTCAAAGTGCTTCTCAGGAGTTTGCCATCAAGCCACATAAGGCAATATTAGGACAGGTAACCAGAGCTTGGTCAAAGAGATAGATTTTAAGGAGCATCTTAAAGGAGGAGCAAGGTAGAGAGGCAGAAAGGTTTAACATAAGAAGATAAGAATTAGGAGCAGGAGTAGGCCATAAGGCCCCTCGAGCCTGCTCCGCCATTCAATAAGATGTTGGCTGATCTTCGATCTCAACTCCACTTTCTTGCCCGATCCCCATATCCCTTAATTCCTCTGGAGCCTAAAAATCTATCGACCTCAGCCTTGAATATACTCAACGATTGCGCATTCACAGCCCTCTGGGGCAGAGAATTCCAAAGATTCACAACCCTCTGAGTGAAGAAATTCCTCCTCAGCCCTGTCCTAAATGGCCAGCCCCTTATCCTGAGATGATACCCCTAATTCTAGACTCTCCAGCCAGTGGAAACAATCTCTTTGCATCTACCCTGTCAATCCCCCTCAGAATCTTATATGTTTCAATGATATCACCTCTCATTCTTCTAAACTCCAGAGAGTATAGGCCCAATCTAGGGAGGCAATTCCAGAGCTTAGGGTCTAGGCAGCTGAAGGCATGGCCACCAATAGTGGAGTGATGATAATCGGGGATGCACAAGATACCAGAGTTGAAGGATTGCAGATATCTTGGAAGGTTGTAGGGCTGGAGAAGATTATAGAGATAGGGAGGGATGAGGCCCATATGGAGGGATTTGAAAACAAGGATGAGAATTTTTAAATCGAGGCATTGCCATACAGGGAGGCAATGTAGATCAGGGAGCACAAGGGTGATGGGTGAACGGGACTTGGTGCGAGTTAAGATACGAGCTGCAGAGTTTTGGATGAGCTCAAGTTTATGGAGGTTGTGAGGTGGGAGGCCAGTCTGGAGAGTATTGGAATAGTTGAGTCTAGAGGTAACAAAGGCATCGATGAGGGTTTCAGCAGCAGATGAGCGGAGGCAAGGGTGGAGATGGGTGATGTTAAGGAGGTGAAAGTCCGGAATTCAGAAATTTGAATGACGACCAAAAACTCCCATACCTACTAGGGGAAGAGAGAAATTGTGTAACACTAGCGGCACACTATGTTACAGCTTGCCATAAACAGAGGGACAACCACTAAATATAAGAAAAGAGTATATATAAATTATATGAAAGTATATTTATACACTCAGGGATATATCTGTTTATACACTGTATGGATAGATCTGTATTTTTGTGTACAAACATGAATGTTTTTCGATGCTTTGGCAACATAAGATGTAACTTGTCATGCCAATAAAGCGATTTGAATTGAATTGAATTGAAAGTAGGCGGTCTTGGTGATGGAGTGAATATGGGGTCAGAAGCTCAGGTTCAAATAGAATACAAAGGTTGCGAATGGTCTGGTTCTGCCTCAGACAGTGGTCAGGGAGCATGATCAGTCAGTGGCTAGGAAACGGAATTTGTGGCGTGGACCGAAGACAATGGCTTTGGTCTTCCCAATATTTAATTGGAGTAAATTTCTGCTCACCTTGTACTACTTTCATATGGTGGTAGCAAAGCAAATCAAATGTCAATATCTAAGTCCGCTATCCAGGCCAAAACTTCCGGTGTAACAGTGTGGATAGCTTGTAGGCTGCCTGTGAATTTCCTCTGAGGGCAGTGCTCAATGACGTGTTCCAGGGTCTGATTAGGAGCTCCACAGTTGCATGATGGGGTGCTTTAATCTTCCATCTATGGAGAAGGTGGCAGCATCTACCATGACTGGTTCTGAGGCAGTTGATGGTTGTCCACTGTTTGCGAGGAAGGTTTGATCCTTCAGGTTGTACTGTGGGGTCCCCTATAAGCAATCCATTCCGTACATCATAGTTCTTCAAACATTTCGCCATCGGTCATCAAGGCTGAAGGGAGATCGCTGAAGGGCTTCAGTGACGGCCCAAAATGGCCTTCAAGATTTGAGACAGGTTGGTGGTAGGTTGTTCAAGTTAGCCTGGATCAGCATGTCTTTGCTGGTGTAGTGGTTATGTTCTCTGGAGACTGTATATTTGCAGCGTAGGTGTGGTGGTGTGATGTTTGCAAGCATGGGCAGCCAAGGTGTAGATGTCAATAAAAGCGTACCGGTGATAATTCTCATAGTATAATTCAGCTGGACATTAACGAATTTGACATGCAGACTCGATAGCCATGCCAGAGAGCAGTACTCCGCTGTAGAGTACACCAGGACGAGTGCTGCCATATGGAGGGTTTGAGCGTCTGTTCCCCATGTCGATCTGGTGAGTTAGACCACACTTAGAGTACTGCATACAGTTCTGGTCGCCATGTTATAAAAAGGATATAGAGGCACTGGAGATGGTGCAGAGAAGATTTACAAGGATAATATCAGAAATGCGAGGGTATACATATCAGGAAAGGATGAACAGGCTGGGTCTCTTTTCTCTTGAAAAACAAGGGTTTAGGAGTGACCTAATAAAGGTCTTTAAAATCATGAAAGGTTTTGATAAAGTGGATACAGAGAAAATGTTTTCACTTGTGGGGAAGAGCAAAACTAGAGACTATCAATATAAGATAGTCACCGAGAAGTCAAATAGGAAATTCAGAAGAAACTTCTTTACCCAGAGAGTGGTGAGAATATAGAACTCGCTACCACAGGGAGTGGTTGAAGCGAAAAGTTTAGAAGCATTTAAGGGGAGGCTAGACAAGCATATGAGGGAGAAGGGAATAGAGGGTTCCGCTGATAGATTTAGATGAGGAAAGACAGGAGGAGGCTCGTGTGGAGCATAAACGCTGGCATGGACTGATTGGGCTGAATGTCTTGTTTCTGTCCCGTATATCCTATGTAATCCTATGAGTTTCTGGAACAAGTTGACCCTACTCTTTAGTTTCTTCCTAAGCTTCTGGAGATGTTGTCTATATGATAGGGTGCGATCAAGCGTGACTACTAAATAGGAGGGTTTTTTGGCATGGTTTACCTCTGCGCTGCAAAAGGAGACTTTCAAAGCTTGGTTTGCTTGATGGGTGTATGTGTACTGAATGTCGCACAAGCAGCGTGAGAAATCAGAGGCAGTGGAGGCGTCGAGAGAGGTGGTGCTGAGGTAGAGCTGGGCGTCGTCAGCGTACATGTGGAACTGACGCTGTATTTTGGGATTATGTCGCCGAAGGGCAGATGTAGATGTGAAATAGGAGGGGGCCAAGGCTAGGTCCTTGGGGGACTCCAGAGGAACAGGAAGAGAGGTATTGCAGGAGATTAAAAGGCAATAACTCAGTCAATTTTTGTCAAAACAATTTTACAAGCCACTCCCTGCTTGCTTGCAAACTCCACCTTACAGGCTAACTAACTTCTGTCATTTGTATCTACGTGGTTGCTCAAATGAAACATTGATATTTAAAGGAACATTTCCAAACACTCATTCTCAAACCAATGCATCCTGACATATGCAAATTCACTGAGCTCCTGTGCATCTGCATATAGTAGGATTCAAATGTATCAACAATATGAGCTGATCTTATTACATGTGCTTTCCCTTGCTGATCACAGGTCAGAAATCACTAATACATTTTTTTGGTTAAATATTGTATAAGGATGTAATTTTGCAGCAAGTGTCTTTTCTTTGTTCTTCAAGGACACAATGCGGCATTGATTCCAGCCCCGAATAATAAAACGAATCATTCAAAGACAATAGGAACAAACCTGAAGCCTGTCAAAGTTTGTCAGTTCCTTTTTTACATATTCTTCTTTGTCTTTGCTAGTGCGGCTCATTTTGTGAAGGATCTTTCAGTTGTCCTGTATAGATTTTTCTCCTCAAGGCTCCTACAATACCATATATGTGCCTGACACAAATGCAACCTTAAACTCTTCATCATTTTCCCAGCAGCTATTATAGAACAAAGGCACTGTTCCGACAGCTTTTATTTCTATTTTTGAAACTCGCAAGGCCCTTATGTCTAATATAAAGCTGAACTATAATAGGTATTCCCTTCAAAAGCAGAAAAAAATCTTTAACCTTGTGATATCTTTAAAAAGCGACCACAGTCCCAACAGGTTTGATGGATGCCCTATGCAAGTCTGTAAGGAGCCCACTATCTGCACAAGACACTCTTTAAGGTGTTAATTCCTCCCCACTCCCTATTTAGAATAAGCTCCACGCGGTCTATGGTTCAAGGCTTAAAAATAATTCCTCTGTCAAAGTAATCTGACATGGAAATCTAGCCTGAGGCTTTCCATCCTACCAACTGCATAAATAAAATGACTCATGTCATTGATTTAGCTCCCATTAACATAACAAGCAGCTGGTTAGTGTTTATTTTAAACTGATATACACAATGCACTGAATATTACCTGTAACATACTGCAAAAGGCAACATGCAAAACATTTCACCCACACACCATTGGCCACAAACTCAATGGGAGGAATTTTCAACTCACTGCCAGAGTATAAAACTGGCACTGAGGGTCAGGTGGGCTTTCCAGAAACCAGCCAACTTTCCTCTCCATTGATTTCAGTCGAAAGAAAAATCAAGCAGTTTCTATAATGGGCATCAGACCCATAAAGGCAGTAAGAAGAAAATTACCATTAACTACTCCAAAGTAGAGATATCTTCTTCACACGTACAAGATGCCTAACCCTTTGTGTGGTGAGAGACAGGTTTCAAATATGACCCTCATACCTTCAATTCGATACATTGCTACGCCCAAAGATATACAAGTTTTGTCCTTACGTCTTGTGATTGGCTCTCTGACCAGCAATGCCTCAATTTTAAAATTCTCATCCTCCTGTTCAAATCCATCCATGGCCTTGACCCTCCCTATCTCGTTAACCTCCTCCAGCCCTAGCATCCTCCACGAACTCTGCGTTCCTCCAAATCTGGCCTTTTGTGCATCCCCCACTTCCTTCACACCACCATTGGTGGCCCTTCCTTTAACCGTCTAGGTCCTGTAGGGGGTGGTGTCGTGTGCACCCAGTCAGCTTCGCCTCTGACTGTCCCTTGAGCGGTTCAAATTGCTCCCACACCCCTGGGTTCTAGACACCGAACTTAGGTATTGGTGGCGATACAGAAAATCGAGTAGACAAGTGGTTTGGTGTAAGAAAACCAAAATTTTATTAAAGCAGAATACAACAATCTTAAGGAAAATTACTGGTATGAAAAATACAGGCAAAAACAATTACACTTATATGGGAATTGGGAACACACGGCACATCGAGGGAAAACAACTACATTAACAATCTCCTTATTCTTATCCCACCTGCTATACCTAACTAGATTAAGCTCTGAGGGGCCAGGAATTCATGCTCACCAATCCAAAACCTGTTGCTTTAACAGTTGTGAGTTTTGAGGTCTGGTCTCCCTGTCCTTTGGGGTTCCCCGTCGCCACGTGGTCTCAGGGCACAGCGCTGAAGTTGTTGATGTGAAGCACCCTCCCTTTTCCTCAGCTGCCATCGTCGTCTCGTCACGATAGGTTTTCTTCTTCTTCTCCCTCGGGCGGTTGTCGGCGGTAATGTTACGGTCAGGGGTCAGTTGGCGGTTTTCACCACTTAGATGATTTTACTACCCAGGCTTCGAACGCCGGTTTATTCGTCATGGGCGCCGCCACCCGCGTTTAACGCCAGCTTATTCGCAGTGTTCAAACGCCAACTTATTCTCACTGTCCATACATACACTGCCAATTTCTTCCCCAAACGCCAGCTTATGACTAGGTGTTTGATTTTTTTTAACCAATGCGTCTTTCACTGCCCTTCTCTGCTCTTATCGGTTTACCTTCTTCTTCGTCTCGTCTCGTCTCGTCTCGTCTGCCCCTTTTGTGGCCTTTGTGTCCTGTGTGGCTTTGAACTCGGGTCTCATACTCCTCCCGCGTTTGGCCCCGATGTAATGGGTGTCCTTGGTTGTTGAGCGGTGCGGGGAGCGAGAAGAGAACCACGAGGCCAGGGCGCAAGTATGAGCGGCAGCATAGAAACATAGAAACATAGAAGATAGGAGCAGGAGTAGGCCATTCAGCCCCTCGAGCCTGCTCCGCCATTTAATGCGATCATGGCTGATCATCCAAGTTCAGTACCCAGTCCCTGCTTTCTCCCCATACCCCTTGATCCCTTTAGCCTTAAGAAATATATCCAACTCCTTCTTGAATATATTTAATGAATTGGCCTCTACTGCCTTCTGTGGTAGATAATTCCACAGGTTCACCACTCTCTGGGTGAAGAAATTCCTCCTCATTTCTGTCCTAAAAGGACTACCCCTTATCCTTAGACTATGACCCCTGGTTCTGGATTCCCCAAACATCGGGAACATCCTCCCTGCATCTAGTCTGTCCAGTCCTGCCAGTATTTGATAAGTTTCAATGAGATCCCCTCTCATTCTTCTAAACTCCAGCGAGTACAAGCCCAATCGACCCAATCTCTTCTCATACGTCATTCCTGCCATCCCAGGTATCAGCCTGGTGAATCTTCTCTGAACTCCTTCCATGGCAAGAATATCCTTCCTCAGATAAGGCGACCAAAACTGCACACAATACTCAAGATGCCTAAAGGCCACAGACAAGAGGTCAGAGTCAAGAGTCAAGGGAAGAGAGTGATTGTCACTGATGGGCCTACAATTATACCCATTCTTCCACTCCTTATCTGCGCGCCAAATCAGGTCAGTCCATTGTTTAACTTTTGGCGGGCTTGTTTGAATGATTACAACCATTTACGACTTCTGGAATGGTTGTCTCCGGGTCTAATGGCCCCGATGTCCTGGTTGTTTGTCATGGATAAGACCTAATTGTCCCCATCCTGACTTGATGGCTACTGTGAGCTGTTACTGATTAAACAAGCAGAAACCTAATGGCCACGATTATGGGCCCATTCTAGCTTGATTGGATTCAAGTCGAATGAATGCGTATTCTGTGTTTACTTTGGCTGGCTGGCTCCAGAGAGTCCTGTTCTCACAGATACCTGCATTTTAAGTTTTGTCTCTGGGCTTGCTTACCTGCAGAGCCTTGCTTTAAAAATCCTGTCAGTTTTGGTCACGAGGTTTACAGAAGCCATTTTGGGTACCCTGCTTTTAATAACTTGTCCAAAACAGGGTCCCTTGATCCATAACTTGGGGAGTGCGGGAATTTTGAGAACCCTGCAACTTACACTCCCCCCTGTTGATACTAAACTTGCTTTAAGTATCATCCTGATGAGGTGAGCAAAACTTCCAACCCTCCATAGTCAACCTTCCCCTGTAATTATCTATCTAATATACCCATGACACATGCACTTCCCATTCCGCGAAAATGTAGCGTACATAATTATACATAGAGTAATTACAGTCGTTTTACAAACATCCAAGCACAGAGGGGGTCCGACACCCCTGCACCACTTGGTACACATCATCTTTATTAACAACACCTTTGAAAATCTTTATTGAAAACAACAAACACAAGAAGCAATTTCTAATCAGAAATACAAAAACACAAACAGGTGTATCTCCCTCCACCCTCACAAAATGTTCCTTCCAGCTCCTCTGGTTTCAGAATTCTAGTATTTGACCTTTTTCCTTACACTGAGTGCAGACTAGGTACAACACTATTCCCAACTGGCAAACCACGAGAATGTGGGAAGCCAGTCTGATCCACGAAGGGACCTCTATATTATTGAAATTGTCCCACCAGGGTGGAATCACAATGTCCAATATTTTAGCTCCTATCTCTACTGTTTTCTGCTCCAGAGTGTAAAAATGTTTCTGTGAAACTATAACGGTTTTGAGTATTTTGAAAAGGTGTTCTGGGAGAGGGGGAATTTCGTAGCCGAAATGCGCTACATACTTCTGCAGGTTGGTAAAATTCTCCTTTACAGTGAGGTGAACAGTGGAGGGTTCAGGAATGGGGACAATTCGTTCCTGGGCCACTTGAACTTCTGCCTTGAGTTTAAAGCAGAAACTGCTGTCACTAACCGGACACCAGCTATGCTGTCCATGCTGGTAGTGGGGCGCTCCTGTGGTGACACAATATGCCCCACCTCCTATATATGCTACCTGTGGGGGAACATGGCCTTGTGCCATTGCCTCCATGGTACAATTTATAGGCTTCGCGCCAGCAGCTCTGAACCCGCACTGTGGTTTTGAATAGGCGTTCAAGTGCTGGGGACACAGGATTATGTGTGCTCCCCAGCTCCGGCACCCTGAGAGGTCAGTACCTGTCATAGCGTGTTCCCACTTTGTGACGTAAGGTGGGACCGCTGTGAAATGAATGTGTGCACCCCCTTGAATGACTCCAATGTTCTCAACCCTGTATACAAGTGTGGGTCGGGCTGTCCTACCCATGACCAGCATTCTAACTACTATTCCCATGATCGTGTGGTTAGACCGTCCACTATCCACTGGGACTGGGTAGGCCTCGGAAGCTAGTCGGAGTTGGCACGGGCTTAATGCATTCTCAAATGGATGGAGGGCTGCGAGGTGTTTGTTGCTGATCCAGGAGGGGACTAAACCCTGTTTTAAATCCTCCAGATTACTGCGGCCCTCGCCCAGCAAGCATGCCCCATACAGCACGCACACCTCATTCTGCGCAGCCTGGTCAGAAGCATTTCTGTCCTCTCTTATGAGGGCATTTACGGTCTTTGCGTGCTTCTCCAATTCCGCTATAATCTCCTTTAAATGTACCATCATGGCCTGGTCCTCATGCAACTCCGAGCCCACTACTTTGTTCTCATCCATTAATATCTTCCTTAACTGAGTTTTTAAACCGTTTATCTGGGTCTGCAGCTCTATGTCATCTAAACTGTTGATGACAGAGGACCCAGTATTAAACGCAGTAAAAACATAATTCCATTCTCCCCTTCTTTGTCTCCCTGCATTACCCAAAAACTCATGGGGTGTGGTGTACAGTTTGGTTTTGTCGACATTGGCGAAATCGAACTCATAAAACTTCCTGAACATGTCCTTTAATAGGGCCTGGTATAGCTGCTCTGTTTCTTTGGAGCACCACTCCGGTAAGTGTACCTCGGTGAGATTTAAAATCACAGAGGCTACCGCGTAGTCTACTCCCTGGTACAGCACCTGATCGGTAGGCACCAGTACCAGTCCATTCCCTGGTCCCTTGGTGGTGGTGGGGCACCCTTCCCTGTGTGTCCTCGCTGTCTGGGTCATGGGCAGGGGCTTTTGGGAGCGGGTCACAAGCTCAGTGGCATTGACTGGGATCGGGGAGTATGGGACAGCGCACACCTTCCGGCTGGTATCCCACTTCATCCCCTTCCCGGCGTCTCGCCACTGCCGGTGGAAAATGATGGATATGCCTGCGGGGCAGACCCTCTCTGACCCCCACATACAGATGTAAGTCCCTTGGTCCGGCTCCCACCACTTGTCCCAGCACACACTCAATCCCCCGTGAGTCCCTGTAATCGTCCGGTGGGTATTGTTCCCCAACCGTTCCCACTCAACTGCGGGGTTTCTCATATCTTTGCTCAGCTTTCTGAGCCACCACCACCTATCCAAAGGAATGTGTCCCTTGCATGTTAAACATACACGTTTCCCTACAGTGACGCTGACCCTTGTGGTAATGACCTGTACCCTGTGTAAGGAATGACCCAGATTCTGCCTCGCCTCGCCACCAGAGGGCTCCATGAACTCTTAATTGTGTCCTTCTTTATTCATTATTGTATTCACCTGTGCATTGTTAGATGCCTACTATTTAAGTGGTGTTCACTTTATGTTCATTGCTCAGTCTTGAGTTTCACTGCCTGGTGATACCGCTTGCTGGCCTGCTAGCCTGTATTCTGTGCTGTTGTTATTTTGTTTATGTCAAGTAAAGTCTACCTTAGTTTTGCAACCTAACCTCTGCCTCAGTTTGCCTTACTGCAGTTGGGTCCACCGAGTTCCGGTCCTTACAGCAAGACTGAGCCAAAACATGGACCCAGCAGAGAAGGACCAATGGCTAAGACAAATTTCTGAACAGCTACAACTGATCTTGAACGAACTGCGGTGCCTCGCCACGGCATTCTCCCGAAGCCAGAATCAGCTGGATGCCCTCGTCATTACTTTCCATCAGAGCCAGAACCAGAGTCAGGTGATCCAAGCTGCTCCAGCACCGTTACCCGCTCCTATGGTTTCACCTTCCCCTCTGAAAGAACCCCGATTACCTGCACCCGAGCACTACGACGGTAACCCAGGAGGATGTCGAGGTTTCCTAACCCAGTGTTCCCTGGCTTTCCAACTGCAGGGTTCATTATTTCCCAGTGACTGTTCCCGAGTGCCCTACATCATTTCGCTACTCACCGGCAAGGCACTTACCTGGGCTACGGCCGTCTGGGAACAGCAAACTCCGGCATGTTTAAACTACCAACTTTTCTCGGAAGAAATGAGAAGGGTCTTTGATCACCCTGTCAGTGGGAGAGAGGCATCTAACAAACTGCTTCGGCTTCGCCAGGGGGCTCGTAGTGTTGCGGACTACGCTATTGAGTTCCGCACTCTCGCTGCAGAAAGCCAATGGGATTCGGAGGCGCTCATCGCCACTTTTCGCCACGGTCTCACGGATGAGATCAAGGACGAACTGGCTTCCAGGGATCCGGTGAGTGATTTGGAGTCTCTTTTTGATATCTCCGTTCGTGTGGATAATCGTCTCCGTGAGAGGCGAAGAGAACGCCACTCCTTTTTCACCCCGCTTCCAGAGACCAGAGCCTTTCCTGCTTCGAAGCCATCTGAGAACCTCCGAGCCATCCCGAGTCCATCTTTGACTGCTCCAGAGGAGCCCATGCAGGTGGGAGTAACCCGCCTCTCGCAGCCCGAACGTGATCGCCGAAGGAGAGAGGGATCTTGCCTCTATTGTGGGGAAGCTGGCCACTTTCGCTCTTCCTGTCCAGAGTTGGTGGGAAAAGCCAGGGCTCGTCCAGGACGGAGGGACCTGAGACGAGCGTAACCATCCCTTCCGACCCCACTGTTTCTAGGGTTTTGCTGGCATCCTCCCTTTTCTGGGGCAATCAACAACATGATCTTAAGGCCCTGGTGGATTCGGGGTCTGATGGTAACTTCATAGATCTGGGGTTAGCTAAACAGCTCAAGATTCCCGTGACCCATCCTGATCACCCCCTCACTGTTGTTGCCCTGGATGGAAGACCCCTGGGCTCTGGAACCATTCACCATCATACTGCCCCCCTGTGTTTGGGCGTGGAAGGACAACATTTCGAGACCATCCAATTCTCCCTTATCCACTCTTCCGAGTTTCCATTAATTCTGGGTTACCCTTGGTTGGCCTGCCATAATCCTCGCTTGGATTGGGCCACCGGCCGGCTTACAGAATGGGGCTCCGCCTGCCATACTACCTGTCTTCGCGCCAAGTCTCCTTCCCAGCCCCAGGAGTCCCCATCACGCTCTGAATTGTCCCGAGTGCCACCCGAGTATGAGGATCTAAAAGAGGTCTTCAGTAAGGTTCGAGCCACATCACTTCCCCCTCATAGGCCATATGACTGTGCCGTTGACCTCCTGCCTGGGACATGCCCACCTAGGGGTAGGATCTTTTCCCTTTCTGCTCCTGAGACCGCCGCCATGGAGGAGTACATCCGTGACGCCCTCGCCGCTGGCTTCATCCGTCCGTCCACCTCTCCTGCTGGTGCCGGTTTTTTCTTCGTGAGTAAGAAAGATGGAGGTCTCCGTCCCTGCATCGACTACCGTGGCCTTAACCGGATTACTATAAAGAACCGTTATCCTCTTCCACTCATGTCGATGGCCTTCGAGCTACTTCAGGGAGCCACGGTCTTCACAAAATTGGACCTCCGCAACGCCTACAACCTCATCCGCGTCCGCGAAGGGGACGAGTGGAAGACGGCATTCAACACACCTACTGGGCACTATGAGAACCTGGTTATGCCCTTTGGATTGACCAACGCCCCTGCTGTGTTCCAGGCGCTCATCAATGACGTTCTCCGAGACATGCTGAATCGCTTTGTTTTTGTCTACCTGGATGACATTCTCATTTTCTCCAAAACTCTTCACGATCATGTCCAGCATGTAAGACAAGTCCTGCAACTTTTGCTTAACAACCTCTTGTTTGTCAAGGCTGAGAAGTGTGAATTTCACGTTTCCACGGTTTCATTTCTGGGCTTCATCATCTCCAGCGGCAACATCCAAATGGACCCTGGCAAGACCCAAGCTGTCCGAGATTGGCCACCACCCACCTCTCTCAAACAGGTGCAACGTTTCTTGGGGTTTGCTAACTTCTATCGGAGATTCATCAGAAACTTCGGCACCATTGCTGCCCCTCTTAACGCCCTCACCAAGACCGCCTCTACCTGGTTCAGTTGGTCCGCTGAGGCTGCGCAGGCTTTCGAGGATCTCAAGCGGCGCTTCACGTCTGCTCCTGTCCTCGTGATTCCGGATCCCTCACTCCCCTTCATTGTCGAGGTGGATGCCTTGGATATAGGAGTGGGCGCCGTTTTATCCCAACGGTCTAATGACAACAAACTGCACCCTTGCGCCTTTTTCTCTCGCCGACTCACTCCCGCTGAACGAAACTACGATATTGGGAACAGGGAATTACTTGCAGTTCAGTTGGCACTGGAGGAGTGGAGACATTGGTTGGAGGGGTCTAAACACCCGTTCATTGTTTGGACAGACCATAAGAATCTGGCCTATATCCAGGAGGCCAAACGACTTAACTCTCGTCAAGCTCGCTGGGCACTGTTTTTTAATCGTTTTGACTTTGTCCTGTCATATCGTCCAGGATCCAAGAATCTCAAGCCTGATGCTCTCTCCAGGCAATTTGATCCACCCGAGCGGGAGAAACAACCAGAACCTATTATTTCTACTTCCCGAATTGTAGCACCGGTTTGCTGGGGAATCGAGATGCTGGTCAGAAAGGTGCAACAGAGGGAGGCAGACCCTGGCAACGGCCCACCCGGTCGCCTTTTTGTCCCCAACACGACTCGCTCACAAGTCCTGCAGTGGGGGCATTCGTCGCGACTCACCGGTCATCCAGGCACATCCAGGATGCTGGAGTTTCTTCGCAGAAGGTTCTGGTGGCCCACCATGGAGAAGGACGTAAAGGCGTTCGTGGCAGCTTGTGCCATTTGTGCACGAAACAAGAACCCTTGATCTCGCCCCCAGGGTTTGCTGCATCGTCTCCCCATTCCCACTCGCCCCTGGTCACATCTCTCGGTGGATTTCATCACAGGCCTTCCACCATCTCAAGGCAACACTGTCATTCTGGTCATCGTAGATGGCTTCTCCAAAGCCTGTCGTTTTCTGCCCTTGCCCAAGCTTCCCTCAGCCCAAGAGACAGCCGAGCTCATGGTCCAGCATGTTTTCAGGTTGTTCGGTTTGCCCCTTGACATTGTTTCTGACCGTGGTCCACAATTCGCCTCCTGGTTTTGGAGCGCCTTCTACAAGCTCATTGGAGCTACTGTCAGTCTTTCCTCGGGTTTCCACCCTCAGTCGAACGGTCAAACAGAACGGATCAACCAAGACCTGGAGACGACCCTGAGGTGTCTCGTGTCCGCTAACCCTGCGACCTGGAGTCGTCACATCGTCTGGGCTGAGTACGCGCACAACACATTGCGCTGCTCCTCCACAGGACTGTCGCCGTTCGAGTGCCAGTTCGGTTTTCAGCCTCCACTGTTCCAGGAGCAGGAGCTCGAGGTGGGGGTTCCGTCCGCGGAGAAGTTTGTCCAGCGTTGTCGGCGGACCTGGAGGAGAGCGCGGCTGGTCTTACAACGAGCTTCTCGACAACGACAGATCCAGGCCAACAAGCGGCGCAGACCGGCTCCTTCATTCCGTCCTGGTCAGAGGGTCTGGCTTTCTACGCAGGATCTCCCGCTGCGAGTGGAGTCCCGCAAGCTGGCGCCCCGTTTCATCGGTCCCTTCATGGTGTTGAGGAAGGTCAACCCGGTGTCCTACCGTCTCCAGCTGCCCCGCTCCATGCGGATTCATCCTACCTTCCATGTCTCCCGGCTTCGGCCAGTGGCCAGCAGTTCCCTGGCGCCCGCCACGAGGCCTCCTCCTGCTCCCCGCATCATCGACGGCCAGCCTGCTTACACGGTCCGTCGCCTGATGGACTCTCGCCGGGTTCGTGGGGGCCTCCAGTTCCTGGTGGACTGGGAGGGATATGGTCCGGAGGAACGCTCTTGGGTCCCGGACCGGGACACCCTGGATCGCGATTTAGTACGGAATTTTTTTCGTCGTCACCATGGACCTTCTGGGGGAACATCAGGGGCCGTTCCTAGGGGGGGGGTCCTGTAAGGAATGACCCAGATTCTGCCTCGCCTCGCCACCAGAGGGCTCCATGAACTCTTAATTGTGTCCTTCTTTATTCATTATTGTATTCACCTGTGCATTGTTAGATGCCTACTATTTAAGTGGTGTTCACTTTATGTTCATTGCTCAGTCTTGAGTTTCACTGCCTGGTGATACCTCTTGCTGGCCTGTTAGCCTGTATTCTGTGCTGTTGTTATTTTGTTTATGTCAAGTAAAGTCTACCTTAGTTTTGCAACCTAACCTCTGCCTCAGTTTGCCTTACTGCAGTTGGGTCCACCGAGTTCCGGTCCTTACACCCTGGGGCACAGGAGGGAGGCCTCCCCGTACATGAACCCGGTCTGGCTGGAGTACTGAGACGAATTGGAACCCAGTCACCCTGGCCACCTTCCCTCGTGGACGTAGACGGCGGTCTCCTCCACATCTCGTTCGCCGCTTCCGTTGGTTGCAATCAGTGCTCTATCTCCTGAGCACCCATAGATGTGAGAGTCCTCCACGTCGCCTCTCTTTCCAAGGCTCAGTCCTATCAGTGCGAGTAGGATTATGCTCCCCTTCAACCTGAAAGTCTTTCTGCAACAGATACAAAACATACAGCCAGGTCCCCAAGAGATTCTCTGGATTGGGTGAAGCATAGTCGGGTCTCGCCACCTCGACTCAAATACACCCACTCTTAGCAGATTACTACTTAATTAAAACTACCCATCACCTTACTTAACTTAAGCTAAAACACCCAAACTTAAGCTAAATACCTAAACTTATATTACCTAGACTATGTACATCTGCCGCCCGTCTCCAGGCGGCCAGGCTAATCTCTGTTTGGACTGTGGCCCACCGCTCCCTCCGGCGTGGTCGCACTGTCCTGCATTGTCAGTCCCTCGCAACCTGTGGCTGCCGGCTGGGGACCTCTGTCTTTGGACTTACCCCTGACTCAGGAGTCTGTCCCTTTAAAATGGGGAGCTGGTGACCAGGGTTTTCTAGGCTGGGGCATCCGTGGGGACCTTCTAGGGGCTTTGGCGGGTGGGGTTTTCTTGGCTGGTGGGCCTTTAACCCGAACCGTCGTCCCCTCCGGCGCGGCCTGTGGGCTCACCACTGTCGCTGGCTGAGGATCCTCGCCCTCAGGCTTTACCTCTCCCGAGCCTGGGCTAGGGGCAGGTAACTCTTCGCAGCCTGTTGCTGCAGGCTGAGAGTCTCCGCCCCCAGGTCCCAAACCTGGGTCCGGGGCGGGGTCGTCACCCTCGGGTCCCTCCTCATCTGGAGCCCAGAAGAGGGGATGGCCCCTCCCCTTAAGCAAGCCACAGCGCCTGCCTGTGCAGTCTGTGAACCCGCTCCTGCTGCAGGCTGAGGAGCTCTATCCTCAGGCCCTACCCCAACTGGCTGTTATCTCTTTTCGGGCTGAAACAGTTTGCACTGATTAATGTGAAACCATTTTGTGCGCCGAGGCATCTTAACAGCATATACCATGGGGCTGACCTTGTCTACAATGCTGTAGGGCCCCATGTATAATGGTTCCAGACTCCCTACTCGGGCATAGTTCCTCACCATGACATTATCTCCTACCTCCCACTCGTGGTGCTTTCGGGGTTCCAACAGCAATCGGCTACTCCGATGCTGCTTTCCCATGTTCCCAGCCGTCTGCTCATGGACCTGCTTAAGGTGCTCGAAGAGGTTTCGGGCGAACCTGTCCCGGTTTACCTCTCTGAGCTGATCTTCTGTGAGCACCAGGGCTAGTACATGGGTGGGGGTCCGCATAACCCTGCCAGTCATCAGCTCGTATGGGGAGTACCCCGTGCTTTTTGACTGGCTGGCCCGGATCCCCATCAGAACCAACGGTAGGACCTCGGCCCATTTGTGGGGCGAGTCCACCGCCTCCTTCCTCAACCTTTCTTTTAGGGTTCTATTCATTCTTTCCACAATCCCTGATGACTGGGTTGTGGGCCACATGCCACTTCCCCTCAATGCCCAGCAGCATAAGGGTATTCTGCATCACCTGTCCAGTGAAGTGATTCCCTTGGTCGGACTCCACATACTGTGGTAACCGCCACCGCGAGAACACCTCCCGGACCAGGATCCTGGCAGTACCCAGAGCTGTGGCTGTTCTGCAGGGGAAGGCCTCTACCTATTTGGTGAACGCATCCACCAGGACTAGACAGTATTTATCGCCTCCCTGGGCGGTGGGCAGGGGCCCGATGTAGTTGACCTGTATCGACTGCCATGGTCCCTCTACCCTCCTGATGTGTCCCATGGGTACCTTCCTTTTATGGGGGTCAGGGTTATTAGCAGTGCACATCAGACAGCCGGCGCAGAACTCGCGGACATCTTCCCTGAGTCCCGGCCACCATCCTGCCTGTTCCACCCGCTGCCAGGTAGTCTCAGGCCCAGGATGCCCCGCTCCTGGACCCTCATGGGCCAGTTGAAGGAATTCCCTCCAGTGTTGCTGCGGCATAACCCATTGTTCCCCCCCGGAACAGCATGCCCTCTTTGACGGAGAGGGTTGCTGTGCCGTACGGACCCGCTACCCTTTTTCCCTCAGTCACTGCGCTGAGGACCGCCTTGAGGACGGGGTCTTGGGCTTGGACCGTCTTAAGGTCTGGGGCTAAAGTTACCCCTGCACTCCCTTGTGTCCCATCCCTACCACTGACTGCTGCCATGGGTCTGGACCCATACGGGTCCCAGAAAGTGCCTGTGCGGGCATCCTCCTTGGCGAGCATGTCAGCCTGCTGGTTGCCTAGGCTATGGTGTTCTGTGGAGGAATGGGCTTTCACCTTGTGGATGAAAATCTCCCCTTTCTCCCCCACTGGTGCTAGGATCTTTTCCAGCAGGGGTTTTACTGTGAGGGGTCTCCCGTCAGCGGAGGTGTATCCGCGGCAGGACCAGATGGCCAGGTACTCCGTACACGAATTGCACGTAAACATGCTGTCCGAGCAAATCGTGTATGGGGTGGGGAAGATTTCAGGGTGTGTAACGACGTACACCACCGCGGACAGTTCAGCCTGCTGGGTGCTCATGGTGCTGGCGAGCTTAATTGCCAGGGCAATGTTTGCCGCTGGGTCATAAACTCCACATCCCGTGAGACGCTCGCCAGCAGATACCGTGCTGGAACCGTCCAGATAGATCTCGCGGCCTGTGGGATGTATCCCGGCCCATATACCTATGTCCACTTCCCAAACCCCTTCTATGGAACACCAGTGGGCTGTTTCAGGATATACCAGGTTGGCTGCGAGCTTTGGCTCACAGAGACCCTTCACCTTAAGATCCATCTGTGAGAGGAGCAGGGTCCAGCGGGCAATGCGAGCACTGCTCACTGTTCCATCCTTTACCCTCCCCTCCAGAAGCATCTGGGTGTGTGTGTGATGGGTGAGGAGGGTGATGGGAGAGGTGCCTGTGAAGATCAGTGATCTTTTCACAGCCCAATGTGTGGCCAAGCGGTGCCTCTCACAGTTGGAGTAGCTCCTTTCCACATCCGTGAGTATCCTGGAGGAGTAGACCACTGGCCTCAGCTGGCCATGCCGCTCTTGGAGCAGCACGGCACTCAGGCTGTCCCCACTGGCTACTACCTCCAGGAAAAACTCTTTCCCCCCATCTATGGCCCCTAGAGCTGGAGCGGTCTGCTAGTCCTTCTTGAGCCTGACAAATGCTGCCTGGCAGCCCTCATCGCAAACCCACTCCACTCCCTTGTGTTGTGGCTGCATAGTCCTCAATAAAGTCTCTACAGTACCCGGTTAACCTTAGAAACGACCTCACACCTGTTACTGTGTTGGGGACTGGTAACTCTTGCACCGCTTCTCTCCTAGCCTTATCTATGGCTCTTTCTCCAGCGCGTACGGTCAGGCCTAGGAATTTCACCTCCTGCTGGCTGATCTGCGCTTTCTTGGGGTTTACTTTAAAACCCTTCTGCCCAAGCAGCTCCAGCAGTTCGGCCAATAGTGGGCCATGCTCCTCTCTCGAATCGGTGAACAGGAGCAGGTCATCCACATACTGTACCAACTGTCTGGGCTGACTGAAATCCCTTAAACTGTTTGCCATGCACTGATGGAAAATGCTGGGGCTGTTGTGGAAGCCCTGAGGCAAGCAGTTCCACGTGTACTGATGCCCTTTAAACGTAAAGGCAAACTTGTACTGATCCTCCCTCCTTAAAGGGATGGACCAAAATCCGTTGGAAATATCCAGCACCGTGAAAATGGTCGCGGGTGCTGGGATACTTCCTATCAGGTCGGCAACTGCTGCTACCGTGGGTGCACAGGCTGGGAAGTTACTATTGAGTACCCGATAGTCCACCGTGGCCCTCCAGGAATTGTCCGGCTTTCTAACCAGCCACAATGTAGAGTTCATGTGGGTGGCTATCGGTTTCAGAACTCCCTCCTGTACTAAAGAGGACATGGTTGCTTCCATGACTGGCTCCGCTTCCCTGGGGAAGTTATACTGTTTCTGTGGTCGGGCCATGGGGTCCCCGTCTACGCTGACCTCAAACCCGTTGACCCTCCCACAGTCGTGTTTGTGTGTGGCAAATGTGGCCAGGTGGGCCTGCACAAATGCCTGGAACTCCTGTGGGGTGTTACTGACCATAAGCTCGAGGTTATAACCCTCTTTGGGCTTCATGGTGCATAGGGTCCCATTCTCTTCCTTTCCTGGGATAACTACTACCTCGCCGTCCTTTCCTTTACTTGCGCCCCATAGGCAATGATTTCTCAAATCTACTAGAATCCCATGGCCTACAATAAAGTCGGCTCCCAGGACCCCTCTTCCCCCCTCCACTTCCCACTTCATCAGGACACAGGTCCACTTAGAGCAGAGCGGTCCTAAACGAATGGCGAGCGGGATGGAAAACGAGCCGGCCTGTTCTTTGCCTGTGAACCCTGACAGACTGTATGGGACCCCGTTAGATAGAGGCGAGGTGGTGGGGTTAGCTGAGTGGACCACGGTGCATGATGCCCCCGTGTCCAACAGATAGGACCCCGTCACCTTCTCCACCTCCATCTCCACAAGGGGTCTTTTCCATTCATCGTACCGGAGAGAACACAGGTAAACAGGCTGCGCTGGCTCTAGTCAGGGCTGTGGGTTGGATGGGGCTGATGGGGTCAGAGCACCGGTAGCGGCTGCTACTCTCCCGTGGCCAGTCAACAAGGACCTCATGGTGTCCAAAAATGACTCGACCGCGGCGGGAGGGATTCCTGCCTCCGCCTTTTGGGCTGGTGCTGTGGAATTCTTTCCCTTGTTGTCTTTCCAAGGGTTCTTACACTCCTTCCGCCAATGACCATCCTTCCTACACCCGTAACAATTCGTCTTTGTGTTGGGGGGGGTTATTCCCTTCCTGATGCCACTCTTTCCCACCCTGTCCGGGTTTTACCTCATGCACCTTCCCCTTGGGTGGGTGTGCATCGGTTCCCCTACCGTTCTTATAGGCTAGGGTCAACTAGCTCAGATCACCGTAAGCTCGGTGGTCTGGGGATTCTTGGGGTCGAACCAGACTTCCGCCTTGGCCCGGACCTGTGGCAAGCTGTTTGCCACCAGGCAACGGAGCCAATGGGCCAGTGGATCCCCATTCAGGAACGCCCGGTTAGGTGTCCCCAGGCAGGCACTCCCGTACACCAGCCATAACCGGTCCGTGAAAGCCTGCGGGGTTTCCCCTGTGAGCTGGACCGTCTTCTCCACATGGGAGAAAGGACTTCCCTCATTCATCCCCATGGCCTCCAGAACTTCATCCCTGAGCGCCTCATACCCGCTCTGCCCCTTCTTACACTCGTCAGAGAGGGATTGGAGGAGCCTACTCTCCAGGGAGAATAGCAGCATCTTGGCCTGCTCAACGCCATCGCAGTCATTGATGCTGGCTGCCTGCTCTACTTCCCTGAAGTGGATCGAGGGGTCTTCTTTTTCGGAGAGCTTTGGGATATGGTTCAGCATAGCCCTAAGCGGTTGGGTGCTATAGGGTATTACGAGCTGGTTTCGGAGGGGTCCCTCATTTTCGCCATTGACGGGTGGGCCGAACCTCCGATGCCGTGCTGGGCACATCGGTCCCGGCTCTGACCTCTCTGGCAGGGGTTGCTCCACCTCCGCTCCCACATCTGGCTCCACCCCACCTTGCTGCCAGACCTCGCTGAACCCTGGCGCTACAGGTGGTGGTCGTGAGACCTCCTGTTCCTCAACCGGGTCGTCCCTGGGCACTACCAGTGATGTTTGAACTGTCCTCCCCTCGTTCCCCATAAAATCTGCCTGACCTGCCTTTGGGCTTATGAGGCACACCATGCCTTTTGCCTTCCTCAGGGCCAGGCTCAGATTTTCTATCCACTCCTTGCAGGGGCCATGATCTGCATCTTCAAACCCCTGTTCGCTCGCTAACTTGTAAGCTGCCTTTACCTCCTATACTTTCTCCTCTTGTTCCCTAACTTGCCTTGCCAAGCTGGCACTCTTTTCCTGCAACCTTAACTCATTTCCCTTGGCTTCGGTGACTTGGCACTGTAGGTATTCCAACTGGGCCTTGTGTTCTCCCATTAAATACAACCTCTCCTGATTCAGGGCCTGCAATGCTACCATTAACTTCTCCCCTGCTAGAGCCTTATCCTGGATCTCCAGGGCTGACTCCTTTAACTCGGCTGCCTGTGCAGCAACGAGCCTGTCCAAAAGCTGGACCTGCTTTTTGAAACACATCAGCCAGACTGCCTTCTCTAAAGACTTCTTGTGTTCCTTTCCCTCTGTCCACTTAGCTGCTGCATCTACCGGACGCCCAGCCCTTAACAGAGTGGTGATCCACTTCTTTGTGATATTCACCTTGCTAAACACATAATCAGAAATCCTTTCCTCCATCATGGTTTGCTCATCTGAACCATTGTCTACTGCATCGCACCCGTGTTGCCGGAGTCCTGCTGCGGTCACCATTTTCTGTAGGGGGTGGTGTCATGTGCGCCCAGTCAGCTTCACCTCTGACTGTCCCTTGAGTGGTTTGAATTGCTCCCACACCCCTGGGTTCTAGACACCGGACGTAGGTACAGGCGGCAATACAGAAAATCGAGTAGACAAGTGGTTTGGTGTAAGAAAACCAAAATTTTATTAAAGAAGAATACAACAATCTTAAGGAAAATTACTGGTATGAAAAATACAGGCATAAACAAATACACTTACATGGGAATGGGGAACACACGGCACATCGAGGGAAAACAACTACATTAACAATCCCCTTATCCTTATCCCGCCCCTTATACCTAACTAGATTAAGCTATGAGGGGCCAGGATTTCATGCTCACCAATCCAAAACCTGTTGCTTTAACGGTTGTGAGTTTTGAGGTCTGGTCTCCCTGTCCTTTGGGGTACCCCGTCGCCACATGGCCTCAGGGCGTGGCGCTGAAGTTGTTGATGTGAAGCACCCTCCCTTTTCCTCAGCTGCCGTCGTAGTCTCGTCGCGATGGGTTTTCTTCTTCTTCTCCTTCAGGCAGTCGTCGGCGGTAATGTTACGGTCAGGGGTCAGTTGGCAGTTTTCACCACTTAGATGATTTTACTACCCAGGCTTCGAACGCCGGTTTATTCGTCATGGGCGCCGCCACCCGTGTTTAACGCCAGCTTATTCGCAGTGTTCAAACGCCAACTTATTCTCACTGTCCATACATACACTGCCAATTTCTTCCCCAAACGCCAGCTTATAACTAGGCGTTTTTTTTTTTTTTACCAATGCGTCTTTCACTGCCCTTCTCTGCTCTTATCGGTTTACCTTTTTCTTTATCTCGTCTCGTCTCGCCTTGTCTGCCCCTTCTGTGGCCTGTGTGTCCTGTGTGGCTTTGAACTCGGGTCTCGTTCTCCTCCCGCGTTTGGCCCCGGTGTAATGGGCGTCCTTGGTTGTTGAGCAGTGCGGGGAGTGAGAAGAGAACCCACCACGAGTCCAGGGTGCAAGTACGAGCAGCAGCAGGCCTAAAGGCCACAGACAAGAGGTCAGAGTCAAGAGTCAAGGGAAGAGAGCGATTGCCACTGATGGGCCTACAATTATACCCATTCTTCCACTCCTTATCTGCACGCCAAATCAGGTCAGTCCATTGTTTAACTTTTGGCGGGCTTGTTTGAATGATTACAACCATTTATTTTAACGACTTTTGGAGTGGTTGTCTCCGTGTCTAATGGCCCCGATGTCCTGGTTGTTTGTCATGGATAAGACCTAATTGTCCCCATCCTGACTTGATGGCTACTGTGAGCTGTTACCGATTAAACATGCAGAAACCTAATGGCCACGATTATGGGCCCATTCTAGCTTGATTGGATTCAAGTCGAATGAATGCGTATTCTGTGTTTACTTTGTCTGGCTGGCTCCAGAGAGTCCTGTTCTCACAGATTCCTGCATTTTAAGTTTTGTCTCCGGGCCTGCTTGCCTGCAGAGCCTTGCTTTAAAAATCCTGTCAGTTTTGGTCACGAGGTTTACAGAAGCCATTTTGGGTACCCTGCTTTTAATAACTTGTCCAAAACAGGGTCCCTTGATCCATAACTTGGGGAGTGCGGGAATTTTGAGAACCCTGCAACTTACAGTCCTAAGCTCCGGAATTCCCTTCCTAAACCTCTTTGCTTCTCCAGCTCTCTCTCCTCCTTTAAGGCACTGCTTAAATGTCTACCTAATGTCTCCTTCTTTGGCTCAATGTAAATTTTTGTCTGATTATGCTCCTGAGAAGCACCTTGCGATGATTTAGTACGTTAAAGGTGCTATAAAAATGCAAGTTGTTGTTGATGTTTGAGATCATTGATTATGTTACTACTTTGCTGTAAACAAGATATAACATACAGTGAAACAAATCCAAGCATATTCATGGTCATGAGACACTATTTCATTGTGAGAGCTTGCTTTCTGTTATTGTCCACTATGACACCCACCATTTGCCAAGAATAAAGCAATTGCTGCATACGGAATAAAACAGGCCCTACAAGCTCTGTCTGTGTCTATCAATTAAAATAACAGAAATGGAGTTTGCTTCAAGGCACTAACACATCTCAGGGGCCTTGTCATACAATTGACCATAAGTGCTGTTCTGTATGCCACACATTGCTCGATGTCTAGCCTTACATATGTAGGGAGGTGCATGAAGGATACAGTTAGAATTAATATTCTTTGCAAAGGAAAAGTCTTAAATACAGTATAATACATCCTGTCTTTTGAAGAAAAATGGAGAGAGGCCCAGGCAAGAGGGTTCTTATATGGAATTTTATCAAATGAGGGTCATTAGCTCCACCCCCAAGTTTGAACCTTAACCTTCCAGGAATTAACTTGTATATAGTCTGCACACCAATCTTAAATTGATCTTCTGCTTTATAAAAGTGTGACCTGTATGTGAGTCAATACGGTATTTATGGGTTGTAACTCGTTTGTAATGTCATATACTAAAATCCAGTAATTGTTTAAGAACACATAGGGGGGAAAATTGGGTCGCGCCCCCCTTGGGATGCTAACTTTGCCGTTGCGCTACTTTTAGCACACCGAAAAAATTAGCACCCTCGCGGCCGAAATTCACCAGTAGCTCCCCAAGAGGGAGGCAGGGCACTACTGGAAGGGCCCTGCCTCCCTCTTGGGGCGCTGTGAGTGAATATCGCGGTGTTACGTGCCGCAGCACCACGCTCTGCGGCACGTTGTGCCGCGGTACTGTAGGCCTCCCTCCCCTTATTAAAGGGGAGGTGCCTAGCGCAGCATGACCCGGGGCCCAGCTGGGCCAACAGGGATCGGAGTGCTGGCAAAAGAGCCCGGCACTCAAGAGAAGTGCCGGGCTCACTGAGCGCAGCTGGCACGCCGCGGGGGGCTGCAGAGGAGGCCGGGGACGGCAGAGGGGGCAGGTGCTGGCAGGCGGCCAGCAACAAAAATGGCCGTCCGGCACCTCCCCTTTAATTTGTGCCGCCCTGGCTGCAGGTAGGCCCCCCTGACCCTGTCGGACATAGTGTCCGGCGGTAAGTCAGGGGGCGCTACCGAAGATTAATGGCCGGGACATGAGTGGGGTGCTGTGCACGGTGATGATGTCATCGCCGGCGGCGCAGTGCCGTGGGGCGCTAACAGTTACCACCACCGCTAACCTCCCGCTGGTTGTTTGCCGCTCTGAGGGCGCTAACGGGAGACGCAAAGCAACCGAATTTTTAGGCCATAGCATAATATCAGAAATAAAAACAGAGAATGCTGGAAATGCTCAGCAGGTCAGGCAGCATCTGTGGAGAGAGAAGCAGAGTTAATGTTTCAGGTCAATGGTGAAGGGTCATCGACCTGAAACGTTAACTCTGTTTCTTTCTCCACAGATGCTGCCTGACCTGCTGAGTATTTCCATCATTTTCTGTTTATATTTCAGATTTCCAGCATCTGCTGTATTTTGCTTTTGTATTAGTATAGTATCAGGCTCTTTTAAAAAATATATATTTCCATGTGTACATTTAAGATACTAACAGTAAACACTTGGGGTGAAATCGCTCTGTGAAATGATACTG
Source organism: Somniosus microcephalus (assembly GCF_052327205.1). Taxonomy (NCBI): domain Eukaryota; kingdom Metazoa; phylum Chordata; class Chondrichthyes; order Squaliformes; family Somniosidae; genus Somniosus; species Somniosus microcephalus. The sequence goes on along the minus strand of NC_140999.1, from coordinate 117,003,026 downwards.
CACAAATGCTTGTGCATCGTTTCTTTGCCGAATTTTAATGGAGGTGGTAATTTGTTTGTTTTAAATGGGTTGAGGCCACTGCTAAAATAGCCAAAGGATCTTCATGCAAACACGTCAAGGCGTTTGTACATTGATGTACCACAGTATGAAGCCTAGTTGAATGCCTAAGGCCCACCATGCAGGATATAAGCTGGGTTGAAAAGAACTAGACAGAGGGTTTAATAAGAAGTAGTTAGGTGATGCCAAGCTTGGGAGTAGATAGATTAGCCAGGGGGAAAGGCAGACAATGAAAAGGCTCTGGCAAGTACCTCAGGACACTGGAACATCTCTGTAGCATTATCTAGGTGGTCCAAGAAGATTTAGCACATACTAGGTAGGTTTATTAGTTCAAATGCTTCCTCACAATTACATTCTTTGTTCTGAACAATCAAAGGACATGGGAAAGCTCTCACACATTAATCAAATGACAAGGGCCAGAATTTCAACTCTGCTGCCTGGGCAGTAATCTGGCGGTATGGGTTGCCCACCCTTTATGGAATCCACTCAATTTTCTTTCCATTGAAATTAATGGAATGAAAATACCTTTTCTTATTAATTGTTAGGCAAGGGTATTAAGGGATATGGAACCAAGGCAGGTAGATGGAGTTAAGATACAGATCAGCCATGATCTAATTGAATGGTGGAACGAGCAGCAGCCCACTCCACCAGATTACTGCCCAGACAGTGAAGACTATAATCTGCTCCAAAACATCCTCATGTTAGTACCATAGCTCCTTGCTGTAACACTGACATTAAATGTCCATCACTATAACTTTTTTATATGGCTCACAAACATGAAGTGATAATCCAATTGTTCATTTTAGTAGTTTATACATTGTACAATAGCTATATAATATTAAAGTCCTGTGTATGCAAGCACTTCTTGTCCAAGTTTCTGTTACCACAAATGTTTTTATGCTAAAAAAATGTGGACTTTGGACCTGCAGCCCAACCGTGCCCCCCCGCCACCTCCCCCACACCACCCTGAAATAAAAGTTAAAACTTCGGGACCCCACCCCAATCCCCGATCACTGCTGAATCAAAGATTTAAATATTCAGGCCTATATACCAATCCCCCCAAAAATGGCAAAAATCATGCTTTCAGCCCAGGCCTTGCCTGCTGTCTCTGAGAAAAAAAATACCCTCAAATTCAGCCCAACCCAGGCTAATTGAAATAAATTTAAAAATATGGCTTCACGACAACTACACCTTTAAAAATAAACCCTGAAAATATGGCCTTATCAAAGCCTACTCACTGTACTTGTTGGCTCAGGACCAGAACCACTTTTCTTTTTTAAATGTGCACCCCTGGTCTCCACTCCTCACCCAGCTGTACTCCAAAAAAAATAATCAGGCCTATTCCCCACTTTTCAGCCTGGTGTCCCAGCAGCAGTGCTCCCAGCTCTATCTGACGTGCCTCACACTCCTGCCCCGCTCCTCACCCTTCCCAGCTCAGCAATGCTTCTCCTCCTTCTCATGTGAAAAATAAAACTGCCAGCCTGCTGCCAGCTGCGTGAAGAAGTTAAAACTGTGGGGGAGAAATTCATTATAGCCCAGGAACGGGCGGTAACTTCAGAAAAGTTTGCGATTTAGCGCCAGGCGCTAATGAATCACACTGCATACAGAATTAAATATCACCACTCAAAGAAAGGATTGGAGCACTAAATCAACTGCTAGTGGCCTAGATCAGTGGTGCCAGACTCAAAGCGCTAACCAATATCAGGTGTGTAAGATTCGCAAAATTTCCACATTTCCCCAAAGGTTATCTTCTATCTTCTCTTCTATATATATAAAACGGTTGGTCTGTCTGTCTTTCTGTCTGTTTGTCTGTCTGTCCGGCTATACAATCAAAAGGTATAGAGCGTACCTACACATATGTTACATCAAAAGAAAGCTTATCATTAGGGGACTCTAATAGGTGTATTTACTTTTAGGTCAAACAAAAATTGTTCGGACAGTATACAAAAAAGTTTCAAAAATGGCAACATTCCGCTCATTAGCGTTGAGTGACGTGATGGTTGACCAATCGTACAGGGGGTTAACCTGATGGTTGACCAATCGGTGCATCACGGGGGGCATGTCATTGCGTGTGTGGGCGGGCCTAATCCTTCTGAGTTGAGGTGAGTGGCCGCCATCTTGATTCCTAACTATTCATTTATTTTTCCCACTTTCTGCCTGTTTATTTTGAAATATAGATCTCCAGCAAAAAAAAAGTTGCTTTTAACAGAGAAAAAAATCCTTCTCCAAAGGGCACTCAGGCTTTCCCCCCCTCGGCGGTGGATGAGCTGCCTGCAGGCCTCAGGTCTCGAAGCCTCGGCCTCTCCTCGCCAGCCACGCCCGAGCTAGGCACCGCCCGTCCCACTGGGCCCGCCCCGTGATCGTCACCATCTTGGTAAAGGCTGGCAGCACGGGACTGAGCCGAGCGTAGCCATCGCTGCTATCTTAGTAAAGGCTGGTGGGGCGGGAGTCAGTGCGCGCATCAACGTCGGCGGTGGCCCGGAGCGCGAACTCAGCTAAGGTGAGTCCGGCCGGTCCTCACGCGCTAGGCCGCGCACCGGCCGGCCCTGAGGCACTGATCTGCACACGGGACCTTCGGCTCACCGCGTCCGGGCTCTGAGGAAAGGCAGAGCGAGAGGGGGAGGGAGGGACAGAGATGAAATCAGGGAGAGACAGGGGAAGGAGAGGAGAGGGGGAGGGGAGGGAGAGGAGAGGGGGGGGAGGGAGAGGAGGGGGAGAGGAGGGGGGAGGGAGGGAGAGGAGAGGGGGAGGGAGGGAGAGGAGAGGGGGAGGGAGCGGAGGGGAGAGAGAGAGGGTGAGGGAGGGAAAGAGTGAGGGGGTGGGACAGGGAGGGAGAGCTCGCCTTCTTCCTTCCTTCCTTCCTTCCTTCGCAGGGGTCGATCGGGCCAGGCCTGAGGTGTTCCTTCCCCCCCTCTCTCTCCAGGCTATCCCAAAATAAATCCAGCAGTCTCTCTCTCTCTTCCCCCCATCTCTCTCTTCCCCCCGTCTCTCTCTTCTCCCCCCAGTCTCTCTCTCTCTCTCTCTCTTCCAACAGCAACATGCCCTCAAAAAACCCTTGGCACCGCTGGGCACTCCAGCTAGTCTATCTATCTATATCTATATATATAAATCGGTCGATCTGTCTGTCCTTCTGTCTGTCTGTCCGTCCTTCTGTCTGTCCTTCTGTCTGTCTGTCTGTCCTCACGTGTGCGTCTGTCGGGCTATGCGCTCGAAAGTTACAGAGTGTACCTACGCGTGCGTTACGTCGAAAGAAAGCTTACCTTTCCAAAGCGGTCTTAAGCGTACTTACGTTTCGGCCGGGCTAAAATCGCGCCCGCGGTATCCGAAAAACCTTTAACATTCCGCTCATTAGCATCTCATTATCCGCTCATTAGCGACAGAGTGACCTCGAGGTCGACCAATCGTACGCCGGGTTGCTGCCACGTGCGGCCGGGCCCTCCTACGGTCGAGTGACGGGACGATTGACCAATCCTATGCTTTGGTCACCTGACGGTCGACCAATCGGTGCGTGTGTGGGCGGGCCTTATCGTTCTGAACCGAGGTGAGTGGCCGCCATCTTTATTCTCACCTTCTGTGTGTTTATTTGTTCGGAGCGATTTCTGTTTAATGTGTAAAACGTCAAAACACAATGTCTAAAACGTTAAAACACAATGAAGATGGTGTCCCATCGTCTTAACAGCCGTTTAAAAAAAAATAACTTTTTGTGTTTTCAGCAAGAATGCGCGTTCCTTCTCTGTGGCAGCTTTTTAAAAACATTAAAAAACTTTCAAGATGGCCTCCCATCTTCTTAACACCCATTTATTAAAAAAAAATTAAAAAACATTTCTGTTGCTTTCACAGACTGCGCGTTCCTTCTCCGTGGCAGCTTTTTAAAAAAAAAAAAATTTCTCTTGGTTTCACAGACTGCGCGGGTTACCCCGGCAACCGAGCCCGCTGGCCGTCTCTCTCAGCCGCAATTGGTGGGCTTCAAGCCGGCTCGGCCGGGGGGCCGGGGCTCTCGGGACTGCGGGGTGGGGGGGGCGGGGCTCTCGGGACTGCGGGGCGGGGCTCTCGGGAGTGCGGATCTCGG